>NC_044028.1:7003425-7309351 GCF_900496995.4 Aquila chrysaetos chrysaetos | reverse complement strand
TTCAAGGGAGTGGAGGCTTGAGATGGGTGGTTGAGAACAAGTTGCTTGCAGAAACTCATGAACTTTCATTAGGTGCACATCTATTAAGTGCACCAGAAATTTTGAGTTCCAGACTGGAACTAAGTCACTCCTTGGTACAAGTTTGATAGTAAGGATTTGAGCTACTGGTTTAGAGAAGTACCTATCTGTCAGTGTAAACATGCCAGTGGAGGAAAAAAACCCTTAATGTTGCTACATGTAATAGCAACAGCCTCCCACATCACTGTGGATGTGCTGCTGCTGCTATGCCAGATCATGGCCGAGAAGGAGTAGTAAATACAGTGCTCACGCAGAGCTGTAGAGAGGTGTGTAGGAATACAGTCAGGGTCGCCTGTTGAAGACTTTAGCTCCAAAATCTTCTGCAAAAAAAATGGCTATTTGTATTGAAAAGCTGAACTCCTGGTAATAGAAACCTGGAAACCTGACCATTTGTTTTTAAATGGCAAAAGCCAGCTACTGGCAATTTCTCACAGAAGCACAGAACAGTTCAGATTGGAAGAGACTTCAGGAGATTTCTGGTCCAGCCTCCCGCTCAGAGCAGAGACAACACTGAATACAGCCCAGATGGCCCAAGGCTCTGTCCAGCCCAACCCTCCAAATGCAGCCTCACTGGGAAACTTCCTCCGATGTGGACAGGTCTCATGGTGATTTTTTTTTTTTTTTTAATTCTTTTGTTAGTTGGAACCTCCCCTCTTTCAATTTATCACTCTTATCTCTCATGGTCCCCCCATTAACCTCCTCTCTCTCAATTAGGGCTGATTTTCTTGCATACACGTTACGTGATAGAAGCTTTCAGTAATGGGAATCAATCAACATGCCCCAGTAATTCTAAGTGCACTATGGGGAAACAAAAATACAATTTTCAGGCAGAGGTATCTGTTACGCAGCTAATTAATGTATAGTGGCATTATGGGGAATGTGACCCCATGAATCCAAAGTGATTTACTGTGTTCCGCTGTACATCAGGAATCTGCAAAACCTTTAAACGTCTAACATTTAAAAATATGTGTATCTTCCAACATGCAAACCTAGAAAATGTTCACAGGCTTTGATGTTGGCATTTTCATTGCTGGTTTTTTTGTCATAATAAAATCAGTTCTGCTAATCACCATTCATGCTATGGAACTTATTTCATTTGAACTGCAGTTCAGAGGAAAACAGTTCTTGATTTTATTCCTGTCCCAAAATACCTGCAAGTTAATTCAAAGATGGACTTCAAACCGCATCCTTTGCTAAAACCGGAGTTCAGTTCCCTGATGCTAGCAGTTGGATCCAAACCTGATGTCGCATCAGTCTTGGCAATCTACAAAAAAACAGTGACTTTCAACCCAAAACCCACCTGTATGCTAAATTATTTCTTCAAAAAACAAATCTGGAGCAGGTATCTGCAAGGCTAGGGAAATCAGCAAAGCCTGGCCTCTCCGCTTCGCTCGAACAGCTGGCATTCCAGGAAAGACGCCAATAAAGGACTCTGGGGCAATTTTTGCCAAGTTGAGTTTTTAATTCGTGTAGTTACGTGACTGAATGCAACATAGATCTTTAAGGTTCAAAAATGAGAAAAGAAAATGGAAGTTTACCAAAATCCTGCAAGGTTTAGCTGGGGTGCTTTGGCTCCTTCCTCCCCTTGCTCGAACACCCCTAAGCTAAGTTGGAGGGCCTTGGAAAGGAATCGGAAACCAAGGTATTTTGCCCTGAAGGGTATTAACAGGGGCTGATAATGTTCCCACATAATTTGTAGCCAAATTAAAATCCTGGGACTCTGCTCTACCATGCGAAAAGATAAACCCCGCAAAACTAAGGGGAATGAGGGCAGTGGAAAGGAATGGAGCCTTCCAGCTCAGCAGCCACGATGGGTTATTCGTTAGAACAGAGCCAGTGAAAGATATTTTGACAACACTGAGCTGCCCGATTTTCTCATCACCTCCATTTCATGCTTTCCTCGTAGTGCTTTTACTCAGTGATACAAATCTCTGCCAGTGCCCTCGGCACTATCTGGGGCACCTTGTGCATACGATCATTTTGGGGGGTTCCTCTGAGCATTATACCTGCTCTCAAAAGACGGTGCACAACCTGTGCCCTGCAGAAAGCATTGCCAGTACTCCTACAGAGCAGGTGTAGCCCGCAAGCTCCCAAGCACAGTTATTTTAATGAGCAGGAGCTAGGCTTTCCTCCCATGTCTCACCCAGGGCTTCTCAAAGGCTCTCACTTGGCATCTGAATTGCACTCGCTTCTAATGCATCCAGCAGATTTACACCTGTTTGTGGAGCAAGCCAAGAACATTTTGAAATTACCTGGCCTATAATTTAGGCCACCCTTTGCCTGCTGTGCATTTCCCTAATACATAGAATGAACTCTTTCACTCCAGCTATTTGGATACACACGTCTTTTTTCCAAAACTGCTCGGTCTATTTTAGCATAACTTTCAAGAACGTCTGTAAGTACAGAGAGTCATTGAAAAGTACAGCACTGTTAAAGCACCTGACAACCAGCTGCATTGCTCCAAAACTGATTTATTGAAAGGGATTTGTGGAAAAAGGGATTTAACATGCCTACTCTTCCAATATAAATGACAGTGCAAAGCTGCTCTGCTTTCCGGTTTGTTTGACTTACACATTTTATATGGCACATGTCGCTGGAGGAATTTATTAAAACGCACTAACAATTACTAGTATGGAAAGAGATATTGTGGCCTGTTGGTTGAACCCCAGGGCTGACAGTGCCACGCACTTGCTGTGTGGCCTCTGGAAGTCACTTGGCCTCCAGGAATTGAGTTGCCCAGGTAAAAGGTGGCCCCAGCCGTTCCTTCCTCTCTCCAGCAGCCCCGGGCTGCTAACGCGCTCAGCTGGGGCAGCTCCGCGCTGCCTCCGCTGCTGCTGCACCGCCCGTTGTTAACCACTGCCATCAAACCACGAGGAACAGCACTTGTCTCAGGGGTATAGGATTCATTAATTTGCATGGACAATGGCATTTTGGAGATGCTGCACTCTGTCTAATTGCCAGGGACTCTAATAGGTCCCAAGTGCATCTTATTCTCTACAAAAGTGATGCTGCACAGAAAAAAAACATCTCTGGGCACTCAAACTGCTGCATTATTACTGTAGCAAAAGCTTGCCTGATGGCAAGAGCCCTTTGAAGACGACGGCTGAATCAGCTCCCAGATATCAAAGGTTTGCTCTGGTTGCTGCAACACACAACAGATTTCTGCTGCAGTATCTCTGGGTTAACCGCTCCATTATATTAAAGGTGGGAGCAGAAATGTCAAGACCCTAACGGTGAAAGGGAATTTTTGTAAAACTCATCACCCTGTGTCCAGAAATATCCCAGGCAGGATCCTGTTCCTCAGGAAAATCTGAGGATGGAGATGTGAGACTGATTCTTTCTGGGGCTGTTTCTCAGGCTCAGCCTGCATTATCGTTTAAGAAATCATATGAAAGAGACTGAGAGGCTGGAGAACAGACACCTCAGAGCAAAACTAAAATTCAAATGTGAGATAAGAAAGGGGGGAGGAGGGGATATCAGGGTTTCTCTGGGGAGCACACAGGAAAGGGCAGGCACTACCCACTACCTGCTGCGGCTGTTTCAAGACATCAGGTTGTCTCCACCCACGCTGTGGTTGCATCCAACAGAGGCAAAAAAATACACCTGTCTTCTTCAAACCTCTGGGAGCATCACTTTCACCCTTTAAATGCTCCTGCCACCCAACCTACATCATCTGCATGTCTCTGTGCAAAAGTCCAAGCCTGCAAAACACAGTAATCCCCAACCCAAACCAGCACCGCGAAGGAAAATTCAAAGAGCTGCTGAAGCCGGTTAGGAATTCACCTGTCAGAGGAAGGAAAAAACAAAAAGATGAGGAAAAGGGAATTGCAGTATCGTATAGAGAGCTGTGACAGTGTGGGGAAATGGGGCTTAGGAAATGCTGCTGAAGTAACACAGCGGTGGAAGGACCTGCAAAGGGACGTCTTATGGGACAGGCTGTTGGAGAAGCAAAGCCATGGTGGTCTGTAAGAGAGGGGCCATCGCTGGAGCCACTGCAATGAAAAATGTCACATCAGTCCTTCTGCAGGACTCAAGTACTAGAGCAAAGCCCACAGCAGCACCAGAGCTTCTTTGGAGGTAGCAACACCCACCTCCATGCAGACAGGCTCCGTTTGTCACGTACGAGCAATCTTTCTTTGCGCTCTGATGGGCTTTCAGTCACACCGGTGAAATTTTGCAGCCTGAGAGCACTGTGTAGGCGTTTGTTCAATCATTACCCAAACATAACCAGCTTCCTTGGCAAATACCCTGTGATTTACAGGTGCTTTAGTTGGGGACCTTTGCAAAGCTCCCCATGTATATTTGGCATCCCTGGTCCCTACCCCACTGTCTCCATCCACCGGGCTCAGGCTACTACTCCAATGATGAATAAGCCACGGGGTTTTGCACAAAAGAAGGCCCTGGAGAAACACAGGTGTAGGACTGGAGTCTTGTATGCAATGTAGTGATACAAAATAAAGACATAAAGCAAAGTCTGCAGTGCTTTCTCCATTCTTTCTGCCTTTCTCATTTCCTGTTGCTATGTCATTCCCCAGGCAAATACAAAAGAAACAGCTTCCTCAGCCACAAAAATGAGATTATTCAAAGAGCCCCTCTGTCTTCTCATATTTATTGTGATAGGCAGTGTTGGAAATGTTTGACAACAACTCAATTATTCACAATGAATAGAAGCAGGATAGGCAGGCAATTATCCACTTTACCCATGTGAGAGACACCCGTATTCAAAATCCACATTCAGAGAGATCCACATTATTTCCAAACCATTTTGCATATTTTTAATTACCAGCTTCAATTTAGCTGGATGGTTATGACTCCAATCAGTGTGCTTTGGAAGGGCTGAGCACTTGGTTTTAAGCCAGGCTTGCATTGTCTCATTCACACCAGCTCGCTAATGTCAGTATTTGGACTGTTTGGGTTACATTTGAAGAAGCAGCCTCCAGAATGGTGCACATCATTAGAAAACCTGATTAAAAATTTTAATCAAAACACAAGAAATGAGAAAAACTCCTGTAAATATAGAATACAAGAAGGTGGAAAGATTATATAGAAAAATTAAATTACATACAAAGTTTCGACTCAATGGACTTCTCTTGAATGTTTAAATTTTTTTTAGAATTTACTTTCAAAATGAAAATTATTGCTTTTTCTATGTAAATGTTTTTGCTTAATATTTGAAATATGTCTACTTAATATTTTAAATATTTTGAGCAACATGAACTGTTCTTTCTGGAGGAAATATTTCTATGGTTTTGAATTTGTTTCTTTACTGGGTAAGAACATTTCACAACTGCATCATAGGAAGCTGAAAATCTAGTTTCTACTGCTCTGAAGTAAATATATGTCCTTCTGTATTATTTCCTCCCAAACATGATCTCTTATTGCAGCCAAATTGGAATTAAAAGGGGAATGACTTTAAGTAATTTTTACTAGATTTCAGCTGAATAATAGTATGTTTCTCATGCAAAAAATGGTAAATTGCAGCTTTGGTCATGGAACTGTTCCCTTTTAAAATTTGAAATTGGACTTTTACATCCACTTTTGTGTGTGTTATCAGAATACTCTGGCTATAGGAATCCACATTTCCCTGTGTGCAGGTTTCTAAGTTTCACAGTATCAGTATTATTCTTAACTCTTCAGCTGCTGAAGGCACAGGATTAGATAGGATTCACACCTTTTTTTTTAAGAAAACCTTAAAACATTGAATTAAGCAAAAAGTATTACGAAGCATAATTTAAAGCCTTAGAACAAGAAATCAAAAAAATTCTATTTTAAGTGATCTTGTAACCGGGGGAGAAACTTCACTCATTATTTTGAATGTACAACTTTGCAATGCCAGTGCCACAATTTTAATAAAGTTATTCCTAATTTGCTGAGACATAACAAGAATCAGAAGTTGGGCCATGGGTTTTTTTACAGCTTCTTTTAAGTTTTTTCCCTATCCAATTCAAACTCAAAGCACTTCCAAGAGCTTACACATCTCAGAGCAACCAGGATTCAAGCACATAGATTGCTCCTGAATGCACAAATCTAACTGCAGCTGCGAAGATTGGGTAAAATGAGATCAAAGGATCAAGGGCAAGGACTTCCAACTGCTACCCCTCCAGAATATCGTTTGAGGCTGCCTATATACTAATCAATTCAAGAAACTCTCAGTTTCCATCCTTGCTAGGTACTTCTCCTCCTTTTCAATTTTATTGCATGCTCTTCATCAGTATTCCTCAAAATGTTGACTATGAGTTGGACAGAGAGTACATCTTGCCTGGACCTCACCAAGGTCCCAGGCCCAGGCCATCTCCCACATTCTTGTAGGATGTCCCATATTTCTCATCATCACCAGTGGTCCAAGGTGCAAAACCACAATTCCTGGCTCCGAAGCTGACAGGCAGAGCCTGCCTGGCTGGGTCACGCTGCAGCCAGGACCTCTGCAAAAATTGGGAGCCTGTAGTAAAATTATGCAGGAGATCCCAGTAAAAAATAAGCAGATCTGCTCCACATTTTTCTTTTGAATTCCTGTGGAAATATGTGCTTAAGTACATATTTGCAGCCAAATGTGATATTGCCTTGTCTGTGCGCCACCAATTTGTGATTTCACTGCGTGTGTTTCAGGTTTTGCAGCACCGCAAGCTCTTTAAGGTAGTAGAGACAAAGCTCCCTTAAGTCAATGAGCCCTGGATCAGCTCTTAAAAGTTTCAGTGCCATGACTATTACTTAATTTTTATATTTTCCTTCTCGTTCTCCCAGAACGTCAATAAGAAAACTCGTTCAGGGAAATCGGGTCTATATTTGCATATTTATCCAGTAACATTGTGGGTAACATTGGCTCATGTTATACAGTGTGTTTGTTTTCATTGTGCAGATTTCATCTGCTCGGGGGGTTCAGTTGTTTGACCTATATTAATATTTAATGGCACAAATACTTAAAATAAAAGTCCAGGTACAGCCAAGGCTTTTGGTCCCTCCACTTTAAACAGCCACCTTTCGTTAAAATCATTAAAATCTGGCTCTGTTTGAAAGGTTGTGATTTCTTGCAGGGATTGAAACACGGAGCAGTACTTTTGATGACTGTTTCATGACTGTTTGAATATTATCTTGGCTAATATTTTTGTACATCAAGTCTACATTGTAAAGGACCTTTGTACAGTTCTTGATTTACTGAGCAGAAGAGATCTGCATAAAAATGAAAGAGAAAAGTCTCAGCTGGAATAATAAAATTGATCATTGTATCAAAGCAATACCTGTTTTTACTTTGCAGTCAGGCTGGACCAGTATTTTAGCATGGGCAGTTACTGACAATGTAATAAAATGTTGTCTTTCTCTTCCCTGTTTCCTCAAACTAGTAACTTTTTAGCTTTTTCACTAACGACTGTAAAAAAATATATTATTCCACTAACTCTGTCCTCTTCCAAAACAAGGTTCTCGTGGGTTGCCTTAATCTCCTGAATTTCAACCAAAAAGCAATCTTTCCTGGCATGTCTGTAAAAGAAAATTTAGCCTATGAAAAGGGTAGGAGGCTTCTTGGCATTACGATAAATTATCTGTATAGTACAGTTTATAGATTTTTTTGCTATGAAACAGCATGAAAGCAAGTGAATGGCTTGCTATGAATCAACCAGCTGCTTTTCAGTACCTCTTTCGTTAATCCAGCATATCTCAGCTTGCCTTTCACTCCTTGCACAGTGAAGAATATCCCTGTGTCTACCTTCCGTGAACAAAATGCACACTTTTACCTCGGGCTAGGGATGTGTTGAGAAGTGGAGGAAAAAACATAGCCAAGCCTCTAAAGAAAGAAAAACAATCTTTAGAAACACACTCAGCGTAACTATGTAAGAATCCTGAAAGCTGACGACATAAAGAAAAAAAACGAACTTAGAGCAAATGTGCAATCAGCATGGATATGATGCAGTTAAAAAGCACACAAAAGCTTTATACAAACTAATGAATTGATTTAAGGCTCCACTGGGTGATATACAATGACATATTATTTATGTAACCTGTAGTTTACTGTTCACATAGTAATTTCCACCTCCCACCCCGTCAAATAGGAGAAACTTTTTCACCTTAAATCTTAGATGATGATGAGACCAAATAGCAGGAGAGGATGTATAAATGAAAGTAATTTAGTGAAGAAAGTTTGACTGACATGAAAAGACAATGAAAGTTATGAGAATGTTAGGGATATCAAAGTAAAAGCCAGGTGGGCAGACGAGAATAGGCAAGTTCCCAAGTCAATCTGAAAGGCGTTCTTCAACACTGGGGAAAATCCAGCCATTTATTTTCCAGCTTATCACTCCATGGGTCAAAAACTATGTATTAAATTTGGAGCACAAAGACCTGCCTTGTCTAACAATTGTACTTATTGTAGAGACGGGCAGGGAGGAGGGGGAAGGGGAAGACTTTCAAAAGCTCAGCACGTGCTTTAGAGAAGATGATTTGAGATTTTCTCTCTAAAAAGCAGACCATCTGAATCTCACCTCTCCTGCTGTTCAGGGAGGCATATATTAAAATGCCCTTCTCCAGTGTTCGTTATTGCTTTTTATTGGAGCATGGTTTCTACTCTTTCTCAGTTTGCTGGGTGGTAGTCACCATCTCCATTGAGGAAACAGCCTGGCTCCCTGAAAGTGTTCCCACATGGGACTGCAAGACCTGGATTTTCAGAATCACTTAAGAAATGAAGCTCGGAAAATTATCTCTGAAATTATTAAGCTGCCTACCCAATGCTGAGAGAGTGCATGGCTTAGCCCAGCAACCCAGTCGGTCTTCAGCTGAAGTGATGCACTATGGATAAAGCCCTTACAGACAGTAAGTAAGTGGCTAAAATCCAGCTGACCGGTTCCCAAAATCAGAGTGCTGCCAGCTTGTAGAGGAGCCGGGCTGCATGAGCGATGGGTGCTGGGAACAGAAGGGCTGACAAGTTGGGGTCCCACTGCTGACGTGGTTCCCTGAGGACTCCCTTGCAACCCAACAGGAATTGAGTTGGTACAGGGACCACCAGCAGCTGCCAACCCACAGAGATCTGGCTACTGCATTTGTACAGTGCTGACACCTAGTTATACATAGAAGGCTCTTGGTCTTTCTGAGATGGGCTTGACAGATGTTCAGACGTTTTATAAATAATAACAGAAGATAAGCAAACACTCCAAAAACTCACGGCCACTTCAGTTGTGTGAGGGATCCTACACTTCAATAATGTTCCTTTTCCTTCCTGTTGGATTCATTGATGGTTCTGTCCCTGTTCTTGTAACTGCCCTGCAAAAATATGACAAAAAAAAGGGCTGGGAAGAGAGGTTTTTGCTTGAATCTATTTCCATTTTAAGTTTCTATCTCCCCAGATAAAAAACAGAAAGCCTTGCTGAGAATGGAGTAAATAACAGTCCCAGTGATTAACTCCTTTCCTTTTAAAGCATACAGTCAGGTGCTCTGAGCACTGGACTGAGCCCCTCCAGCTTAAACCTGCCAAGTTGGAAGCCAAAAGGGCTTTTTTCATACTTAGGAGGAAAAAAAGTGCAAGACATTGTTCTTCAGAACAGAAAGGGCATGAAGGTTTCTATTCTGAACCTGCTATTTTTGGGAGCAGTCCAGTGAGTCAGCGGAGAGCCCCTCCACGTGCTGACATGAAGGAAATCCCGGCTCTGGGTGTTGCTTCCGAACATGCTGGGAGCTCAGCTGAGAACAATACAAGTGTGGTGTTTCCAGTGGGGGCGGCTCGGCTCAGGCTGCTGCGATCAATGGATGGATGGATGGGTGGTTGGACGGACGGACGGACGGACGGACAGCAGGGCAGCACAGCTGGTGGAGCAGCAAGGCACATGGCAGGACCAGAGGGGACACGATCGTATTGTCTAATTTAGCCTATGTTAGCTGAGCAACCAGAAGTGCAGCATACAGGACCAAGACAGTTTATGCATCCCCTAAAGGCAGGGAACTGAGGTAGCCACCTCTATTGAGCCAAGTCAAAGCATCATTCAGATGACTACAGTTGGCATAGTGGTTCCCAGTAGTACCAGTGCAGCTCCTCAGAAGAGAGGACTGGGGAACTACACCTCAAATCTCTCTCCTTTCCCTTATTCAAAGGAAATTGCCAAGCAAAAAAAAAAAAAAAAAAAAGATTGTACTGGATGGTGAATTTTATATTTGCTGCTTTTAGGGCATTTGAAACATGGTCTTACTGACATCCTGTCCGGGGTGGCAGTGGACAAGGGGGACACATTTTTGCACCTGAATCTTTAAGCACTTACAGAGTTTGCAAAGTTAGCATATTTCCTGTACCTCTCTTTTATAATAAGAAACAGACCAGAGGCCTTAAACTTCACACATTACAAAAACCTAGGTATACATGTTGGAAAAAATTTCCCTTTGTGCAGGAGTGCACACTGGGACCATCTTGTGGCTTCTGTCAGCCAGGTAGTCATGCTAGGATAGGTCTACAGCAACACTCCCACCTGGAAAAACTGTGCTTTGGTCCTGGAGTTCAGCTTCCAGACAAACTGGGGAACAACTGCTGGTATCTGAGGAAACACAAAAGTCAGATGTTAATCTTGGATTAAACCTGATTTGGTTTGCTTTTGTACACACACACACACACCCTTTTTTTTTCCTTCTTTTTTTTTTTTTAAAGCCAGAACAACATGGAAGTTTTGAGCCAAGAGCTCTCATTCTATGCAAACATTTGAAACACTGAAAATTCAAAGTCTGGGAGTCATCCTGACAGTACAACCAATGTGTTAATCCATCAGGTTTCCTTCTGAGTACCAGTAAGAAGGGGAAATATCATCCTAACAGGGAGAATGGTTTCACTTTCCAGCATCCACTTCCTCAAGAGGGTACAGGGTAACTAAAGATAAGGCCACGTTTGCCAACAGGTTGGCAGCACTCACAGTCTTTAGCTTTGGGCATCTAATTTTGTCACTCAGACTGAGCTCCTTAAGCAACCACCTCTGAAGATGTTCATTTAGCTATTCTGAATTGCCCCCACAACAACACAGAAAAGCACCGAAACAACGTTATTACATGATGAGCAGACCTGTGGCTCTTTTCACATTTATTTATTTGAGTTTCTTCAGTTTTCTTTTGAATATTTTTAATGCCTTCTGGTTGTTGGGCAATATTCTACACTGTGCTGGTGAATGAGTCAGTTTTGTCATGTGGTTTATTTTCAGCATCTCAATCAGCTCATCTTCACCTTGAATAAAGACAGACAAGCTTTGGGGACCAGACTTGCCTGTGAAGCAGCAGTATCTGGAACCGCTGGCTTCTCATCTGCAGCTCAACTAGGCTGGGATCAGTAACCAATTCACAAATCTCTTTAAGGACAAGTGCTTAGACTGAGAAAAAGAGCCATGCCATGTAAACATAAGCAATTCCTCAATCCCATGAAAGGAGTCACAGACACAACTCCTTCTGATGTTTGCATTCTGCAAACACTTGTGCTAATACAAAACTATCACACCAATGTTCATGGAAAGCAAAGGAACAGGAAGTGCAAAAATAGAAGTGATTCATTTTCACATGCAAATAAATATTTCTGGGGAAAAAAAACCCATTATTTATCCATCCAGCTCAACTTGAATCCTTAAAATCAGAGTAGGGTTACTGGGAATGTTGACGGAAAATAGGAGAAGGTAAAATAGAGATACCTTGTTGAGGCTATTTAATTGATAAGCGGGTTCCACCTGCATCCTTACAGCTAAAATGAGTTTATTCCTGCTTCTTTACCAACTGATGGAGCTCTTTACTGAGCGATGTCTAGCAGGGATCAAGGTGATAGTGTATCTCTTTGGAGAGGCAGCCCTCTCCGAGGATCTGTTAGTGTCATGACTTGCCAATGATGTATTGCTCTAAAAATGGTGCCTTCTACAAAAGAACAGGTCCTGGAGCAGATTTAGCCCTAATTACAGGAAGGAAGGAACAGGAGAGGTATGCAGATACCAGGAGATTCATCTTGCCAAAATAGAAAGTGTGTTGCTGCAAGCTGGAGAATTTAAATGGTGATGCTTTGGGAGGAGACCCATGCTAAACAAATACCTCCTCTGCAATAATCAAGAATCAGGTTAGAAAAATGCAGATACCTGAAACCATAATGTATGTGGTTTTTAAGATAAGAGATTTACTTCTAGCCAGAGAGACTCAAAATACCTTTTTACTTCATCTTCTAATATAGCACAGCGTCTCACATCGAATCTATGACTCAGTATCATACAATCACATCCTGTTTTTATTAGGTAATTTAGTCCTAAGTAGCAACTGAAGAAGTCCCACTCCCCTCTCAGTACTTCTCAGATTTCCTGTATTTGTCACCTGAAGATGATTATTTGATATCCTGTGTTACTGCTAATTATCATTATTTTTTATACTAGACTTTTGAATTAGATTACTGTGTTAGTCTAATAACGATGACAATCCCAGGCAATGATACACAAGGGTGCACATCTGAGAGTTTTTCACAGTGCAAGACTTATAAAATTGTTGAAATTATTCTATGGCCTTAGACAAGTCATTTAAATTAGTAGCAAGCCCAGGAATAAAACCCAAGCAGTCTAAATCTCAGTTCCCACTCTAACCAGAGAACAACACAAATGTACCTCTGTATTGGTTCATTATTCTGTATCATATAACCACCAGTACATTGTCTTTGAGAGCTGAGCATAGTAGGGATTAAGTTACTAAATGCTCTTATCATAAAACAGATATTGCAGTCCTCAGGTTTCCTCTGTTAATTTGTTTGTTTTGCTGTATCTGGAGGATAAAAAATGTGGGAGTATGAAACATTTATCTGTTAATTAGCAATTATAAAACAGTAATGGAGCTTGTGTGTTTTAAAATATGTGACTTTGATTTTATGCTTCATTTAGAAATATCATAAGGATCTAGGCATATTCTATAAATAATTTAAAGCACTTTCTATGAGGAGATACGTGTAATCAAATGAAAGAGAGACAAAGTCCATGCTGAAAATAATGACCTTTTTAGCAAAGGTGGGTGTGTTTGTATAAATACAAATGTCTGCATGCTAGCTTCAGCGTTAGTACTTGCCTAATTCATTTAAACATATGCAAATGAATACAAGGTGTCAGGCTATGCCAGTTAATTGCACAATGAGTAGAGCTTGTCAGCAAAATTTCCTTGCACTACCCTCCACTGATAACAGTAACAGAACACCAACATGCAGAAATATTTGTTCTTTCTGTACATACAGGGCTGAAGCATTTGGAGTTTCTAGGTGCTCACCTGACAGGGTGCAACTATCATCTTATCATCGTGGGGGAAGAGGAGAAGAAATTAGTCTCTGGTCCGCAGAGCTACTTTGATTGACACTTGGTGGAATCATACACGTAAGGTTTAACTGGGCAGAGTTTCTGCCCCTCCTGAGCCATAAACTCCTGTTAGCTTCACGCTGCAAAGCAACACCAGACAGAAATCCCCACGCTGAAAAATTTACACTGAGCCAGCAGGAAATTGAGCCATTTGCAAGTACGTTCACCAGGGAGAAGCTGAAAGGAAAGGTCACATTCAGAAGAGGATTGCTGCGTCCTGATTTCATTGAGAGCAATATTGCACTGGTAGGGGAAAGGCAAGCCCTGAGAGGTCTGCTGGCTGCGGCCAAAGCTTGCAGAGAGACAGAGCAGCAAAGGGCCATGGGCAGCAATGCAACAGGGTAAGACAGCAACAGAAAACCCATTTCTCGTTAAAGGGACGTTGGTTGGCCTTTATAACTAAGACATATCCACTTTTTTCATTTACTACTGTCAGGTGATAGACCGTATCTGCAAAACAGCCTTTAAGACTTCTCTCCCAAACACTCACAGGCAGTGAGGAAATATATAAACCCATAAACGTTCATTTTCTAAACCTGGGCTGGGCCTAAATCCTGAGCACAGAGGAGTACCCAGGTGGAATTGGGCTTTTCAGCCTGGAAAAGAGAAAAATGGGGGAGAAAAAGAGGATTTGAGAAAGCCACAGGTGGCTTGGCCCTCTGAACTGACCACAAGCTCTGTTCATCTCACTCAAGTTAGCTCACTGGGTACGTACAGCAAGATGCACAAAGCATCCCTCACTGACATGGGCAGCTCTGCTGTGAGGTTCCTGTTGTCTCCATGCTTGTAATCTCATCTCATTTATTGTGAGCTAGGACTTCTGCAATGCTTTCTTTATCACTGCTCCACATCTGAGAGCTTTTGTGAAGCGCCAAGGACTTTGCAGCTCAGAAGGGCTTCCTCACAGTCCAGTGAATTGCTTTGTATCACAGAAAAACTGCCTTACGAAAGGGTAGGAAAGATCTGAGCCATCTCTGAGATGACCAGCTTACTCAAGAGCTTAAAGAGTATGGTCAAGATGTTGAGCTGGCACAAGCAGTGATCTTAGGAGGGAGCAGAGGGACACTGAGGAAGTGAGGCATCAACGTCCATTATTTCTGAAACTTCCTTCTTTGACACTGCCTTAATTTCCAGGTCCAGCTAGTTATGAGTGTACAGGGTAGCTTTGATGAATTTTCCAAGCCCATGGCCAGATCCTTACCTACACAGAAATGGCATCCTTTAATGGCAAGCCAGAAGAAGCTGCCTTCCTTGCCATTAACGCCACCTGAGGATTGAAAAACCATAGGAATAAGTCTAGTAGGATGCCAGCCAAAGCATCCTATTGTTTCAGAAACAATGTGCATGTCATTAAAGCATGGCAGGGCAGTGCTCTCATTAGCTCCTTGAGACAATTTTTCCCTTCCCATCACCATTTCCTTCCCACCACCACCCTGCCAAGTTCCTCCAGAAGTAGATGCTCTTTATAACACCCACTGCTCTCCAGCAGGCTTGGTGTTATTTGTATTAATCCCAATATTAATTATCACTATTAATCCCATGGGAGCTGGTGGGGGGGGGGCAGTTATCAAGCTGCATGCCAGAGCAAAGCCAACAGCATCTCACTTCTGCAGGGAGTTTCATGTCCATCCATCAAAGGCAACATAAAGAGAGAGACTTTAAAAGGTCAGACATTGTAAAACCATAAAAAGTTTCTACTTCCCTGGAGTACTCTGAATTCTATTCCCCTCCTTGCTCTGCACCTTCTCTCACAACTGCCCTGCATCATGGCAACCAGCTATTGGGACTACATTAATAAAAATAAGCTCTGCAACCAGAAATAATTGAATATTACATATTTTCCCTCATTTGTGACTTTCACAGGCCCTTGCTTTTTTTTTTTTCCTCTTCCTGCTGCCTTTTTCTGAGGCTCTTGCAAAGGTTCAGACCCAAGCAAGCTGGACACAATTTTCAAATAAAAATAGCCATCTTATTCATTAAACAGATTTTTTTTTTTTTTTTCCTAAATTGGAGGTTTGGGGGAGTTGTCTGTATGTTTGACCTCAAGTTCAGAGATGTCATTTCACAAACCATATGTCATGATGACATCCAAAGTGTCCTGGCTCTTTCGCCTTGCCTGAGTTTCCAAGGGGAAGCAAGTCTGTTTGCTCCTTTGAGAGACTTACCAGGGCATATGGGACACCAGTTGCGCTTTACTGCATCACACAAGCCTCTGTTGTCAACAAAACTCTGCACTGCTAGGGGCAAAATAAAAGGAGAGCGGAAAAAAATAAAGTTAGCTTTTGTGGAAGGAAGTTTCTAGTTAAGAATATGGTTGTTGGAAACAGGTGTTAATCTTTACTGGCTTGGTCCCTGCAAGAGTCACACAGGGTGCCCAGTGTCCCAGATGTCCCTGTGCTTCTTGTAATGTCATCGCCAGCTGCACCGAGAGTGAACTGACTTCTCCTCCCTTCCCTGCCCTGAGAGACACAGAAGAAATCAAAGGAGAATATGTTTGGCATGAAGGTCCTGCCTCAGTAAGTGTTATGCTGGCTCTATCTGCCATCACCCGTTACAAACAATAACAGTAGTGATTGCAGCTCAGCTGCCAGATTAACTCAAGAGCAAACTGCTAATATGAATTTTAACCGATGTATGATTTTCTGAGCTCTGGCCACGTTACTTGTCTCAAAGAAGTTCCTTCTCCTTCCATTGCTTTAGCACATCTGAGGAGTTTGGCAGCACTGCTCCACAGTTCTGCAAACCTGCGGGAGGTTTCTGTTGGTGGAAGAGCTTCAGTGCAGCTGAAATGCAGCCCTGGCCGGGTGCGGAGCCCCAGCCTCCAGGCAGACTCACAAAAGGTTCATGAAGCAGTGGTGGGATGGGAGAGAGGTTCCAAGAAACTGCTCTGCATAGTGCACAAGGGTTATTGCATTGTACTTGATAACAGAAGGAACCTTTGGCATCGTACTAGACTTACACCTGCTCTTTCTATACAGGTAATCATAATGGCAAGAATTACATTCCCTTCCCTGTCCACCCACCATACCAGGTCAGTCTGATTTTTCAGACAGTATGATAATGTTCACGGTTACGTTATGAACAGATCCAGTTTGCAGCCACCAGCTCTAACGCAGCAGCTTAAGTATGCAGCACACGCAGCTGTAACGTACATGGATAGACCAGCCATGTGTTATTCTGCTTCTGGTCTTGGGCAATTAAACATCTGCTTTCCACAGGGAAATAATCTTTTTTGTATAACCCTCAGGGAAAAGAAGCTGTTTTATTTCATTTTTCACACTACGCATTTACTTTTCATTAAGACAGGTTACAATTAAAGCATACACAGCCCAGCATAACTCAAACCATTCCTTTCCACCAATAATGATAGGGGGCAACTTTTGATCACTGGCCACTCTAATTGCCAAACTATCAATCTTTTTGCAGCTACTGCCTGTTTATTCAAAGAGCCTTTGGGGAGCTACCAGCTAATGTGTCAGCTCCAAACACTCCCATGGCACGATTCACATCCCAGCGTCTTTGACCCACTTCTAATCATTACATTCAAATCATTATTTTTAGATTACACACTTATGAAAAATAACTTCTATTCAAGCCAGAAAAGCCATACTGAAGACAACTTGCAAATTCAAACCATCTCACACTACGGCAATGTCCAAGAGTGGGGCCACAGAATCAGAGAATAGTTGAGGTTGGATGGCACCCCTGGGTATCATCCACCCCAATGCGAATGCCTACGGTCACCTCTGCTAAGAGATACCATAAATATAAATCTGCAAGAACAGAGCTGAGAGATGTTGCTTAGAATCCCAGCGTCTGCAATGGGATTCTTAAACTGAAATGCTTCCTGTGATGTGCGCTTAGCTACAGACTTTCAGAAAAGCCAAGGGTACTCCTTGTAATAATTTGTCCATACAATTTCTTTTGTTAGGTATTCACATACAAACCCCCATATAGGTAGTCAAGACATAGGACCCAAGTCCACGCAGCTATTTATGCCCAGATACCTATTCTCTGTTTACTGCTGCAGCAAACTGCGTGCAATTGCTCATGTGGTTACTTAACGTGAACACAAATCTGGCCCCTAAATTTGCCCGGTCCATTTTGACACTTCACTAAGATGCAGTGGCTTCCTCAGAGAGGTCTTAACTTTCCCCATGTTTTCCACTTTTTGCACATTTAGCACATTTCCATTTGCAATTTTGCACATTTTCCAGTGCAAGCAAGTATGTTTTCAAGCAGTTGGGGGGTTCACAGATATACAAGGGCATTTTACACGCTTTGAGACTTCTACGGCAAGTGAAGAGAAGAAACAGTTTGCCTCCCCCTAAGCCATCATGCGGGTCTGGAGCAGACCCAAGAAGATGTGTGTGAAAGGAAGAGAGAGCACCAACGAGCTCAGGTTGCATCCAAGACAAAACAGTTACTCATTGCCAGAAGCCAGCAGCTTTGCCTACTTGAGGAATTCCCATCCCTTACCATTGCAGATAAAAAAAAACCTCATCATCCTCTCCTTTATCATACACAAACAACTATCTCTAACAAGTCAACTAAAGCATACAGGGAAATGCAACATTCCCAGCTCTTAAACCTATCGGTTACAAGCAAAGAGCCAGTGGCTAAACAAACAGAAGAGTAATCTTTCAGAGCCCAATTGGCTTCCTATCTATTCTGAGTGCCTGCAAATTCAATGGTGATTTATTAACCACTATTGAAGGACAGAGCTGTTAATAAAAGCTCACCTACAAATACCTCAGAAAATGTCAATACCCACTAACGACAAGTTCCTGAGATTCCCATTTAGCCCCAAATCAGCACAGCACAGTGCATAAGCAATTGCTTCCATTCAAATAGTGTGCTTAAGTCCCATTGGTTTCTTTTATTTGAAATAAATATGTAGACCCAGAAAAAACAACAGCACTTTTCATAACCTATGTTCTTAGAGGCACAGCTGGCAACTCCATACATTTAAGACCACGTTCAATGTTACTGAATCAGGATGGAACACAAAAAGAAGAGGTCTAGAAGTAGTGCCCAGAGGCATGAAAACTACAGGATTGGGGTATTTTTCAAGTACACTGGCCTAAATCTGATGTAGTTCAAATGAGAGCAGAATTTGGCTTCGTATCAGTGAAAGTGTTAAGTGTATGATCTCTTAGGGCTTAATATTCTGTGTGACTATGCTTTTGTGGAGAGCAGGACATTACGCTAAGGGCCCTCTTTGTTAGTTTACAGACTCCTTTTTTAACATTTGAAACATTTTATTAGTGCCAAGGACCATAAAGCTGTTGTGGCAATTAAAAAAAAAAATGATTACATTTGTAAGTAAGGTACCAAAAATCATACTGTTCATGACTGCCAAAAATAGCAGCTTTGGATTTCTCATAAGAATTTCAGTACTGAAAGGAGGGGAAAAATGTCAGAGCAATCATTCTTCACTCTGGGAATCAGTGAAAAAGCTTAGTGGTCCAGACTGTGCAAGATCCACAGTCCAGACTCCCACCACTGTGTCCCTCCTGTGCTCATTTAGACATGTGCAAAGTAGGTATAAACTTCTATTGCAGCAAAGAAATATTCCTGCTTTCCCAGTTTCCGAAAGTTTAAATGACAAAACATATTATAGGCCAGGGGAGAATCGACCCCATAATAACAGTCATTTAACTGAAAATCCCCAGATCTATTTCTTTTTTTCTTTCAGGAAGAAAAATTCCCTGAGATTAGTTTTTTCTTGTATTATTTCTAATAAATTCTGGTCCCAACCCAATGAAAATATGCTGAAAATAGCTTTTGTCAGACTTTTCCATGAAATTAAGAAAAAGGATCCAAGCAGAAAAATTAAAGGAAATTTTAAGAACTTTAACTTAATGTCAAAAATTCTTTCATTCAGGTTTGAGCTTAAATTAGGGGTAAAGCTTTGGTAGAGATTCCCCCTTACTTTATATAGTTAGTTTTGCCGGTTCTGACTTACAGATCTACAAGTATTTTCATTGCATTTGTCCCATGTGAGAGTTCATTAGACTGTTAAATCCGTTTTCAATAAAACATGTGAGGCTTTAACTGTGCATGGACTAATGAATGCCTATGAAATAATGATATGAACTCTATCCAATAAATGTGCTGTTCGCAGCATATTAGTAAATATCAGGCAGAATATAAGTCATTTGTCGTAAAGGAGCCCATAATTTAAGACACCTAAGGAATTCCAGCGCTTTGCAAGGCAGTACATGAAGTAACATGCAACTTATGCTGTCATTATGGCTTATTTGAGAGGTTTAGATAAAGGGGAAAAATGCCAAAAGCAAACTAACACTTCAGAGGCACAGTTAAAAAAATGACATGCTTTTTGGTGGGGGAGGAGGGGTTTTAATTTTTCCCTTGCTGATTTTTTTTTTTTTTCTCCCCAAATCTGAGTAATTATGACATTCCATTTCTTGCGCAGCCTAATACCTCAATGTATTGCCCAGTCTGGGCTCCTCAAATACATTTTCAGGACGCAAGCTTTTCTTTGCTAGGGCACAGACCGAGTGATCTGATCCTCCGCTGTCAGATTACCCCATTTGTGTCTGGAGCAGGACCCCGTGGGGAATACGCAGGAATCCTGCAGATCAGCCAGGAAGCACTCCAGCCCAGGAGAGACTTCCCTAATTCCCTGCTTAGACACCAGTGCCAACATAATGTTCTTGGCTTCAAGAAGTGTGAGTTTCTGATTCGTTTTTATTTTTAAATGAACCATTGCATGGTGGAAACCCCAAGTCTTTCCACTCCAAGAATTGCCATTATTATTAATGACGAGTAGTAAGGGAACACTGAGTATCACAAAGGAAGGGCAACCTTTATCAGAGGTCAAAATACTATCTCAGATCCAAGCTGGTCGCACTATTTTGTGTGGGTAGCCAGTTGAAGAAGATGTAGGGAGGTCCTTCTGTCCAGGATGAGCAGGGTGAAGAGCATCATCTCTAGATTCATGATGCCACCGTTGCTCACAAAGAGGAAAGGCTCCTGTTTGGAGAGCAGGGGCTTTTGGTGGGAGAAGGGAAGATAGTAGGACAGAAGTGAAAAGCGAATGCAAAGAAACAGAGGCATGCAGAGGGGAGGGAAAGAGTGAAGGGTGGGGAAGAGAGAGAGAAAAAAATTTGGTGAACTCCCAAAGACAGAGCAATAGACTATCTACTTCCCCTGGCTCCAGTGAGCTCTGAGGCTTGCAAACACAGCAAGACTAGATGCTGCAAGACGAAGAAACACTCAGACTCCTATTTCCATGGAGATACGACAGACCGGGCCTTTGCAAGCAGGGCATGCCTAGCATAGAAACGGCCATGCAGCAAGCACTGGCTCCTCCGCACCTTGCAGGCATGTCCCCACGTAAAACAGCTTCGTGTTTGGATTTCGGCCCTTCGCAGCATGGCTGCAAAGCTGTGGCTTTGATTGCATGCCTGGCTGTAGACTACTGACTAATAGTCCTACCCTGGCGAGCAGCCCTAGATGAGGGAATCAACCTAAAGCTGTGACATAGCTTTGGAAGCTTGATGAGGTAGGTCACTCTTAAGAGATTAACTTAGCAGAAGAATGGGAATCTCTTCAGAAATTTCCTTTTCTTTACACCCGAATTAGCCTCTTTGCTCATGGCAAAGCAGACCGTGCTAGGCAAAGTCAGGATTGGGTAATCAGGGCTTGGGTATTGTATTGGGTAATACAATAAATCTCTCAAGGCAATTGATATGAGCCAAAATGAAGAACCGGATAGGGAATCGCTCATCATGTCTTGGTTTGGGATATTGGTGGGGTTTTTTATTTCCCTTGATCTCACTTCAGGAAAAAAAGAAGCACGCGCGAATTCAGCAGCTTCATGAGTGCAGTGTACCACCCTATAGCCAGAGAGCACAAATCTGAGCACATCCCTTCCATCAGCTGCTCTGGACCCGCAGTCTGGGCTTCAAGGTGCAAATCTTGGTCAACGCAAAACCATGCTCGTTCACACAGGGACATTTAAGTATGTAGCTGACAGCTCTCGCTTGCATTTTTACATTATAGAGACGGCAACTCTGCAGGCACATCAGCATTTAAAACACTCTTGAGTTACTGTGTAAGTAATGGCTTATATGTTTGTGCCACTGGTAGGTCTGGCAGAAACCCAGTATCCCTCCTGACTATGTGGCAACCCTGAGTTTAATGATCAAAACTGAAACAAAAAGCTTAGATAACATTAAAGTCACGTTTCAGCTCAATCTCTGTAACTTTGACCCACTAGGTCAAGGCTGAAAGTTTTCTGGGGAATTTTTCAGAAGGACAGCCATGTAGCTCCCTTCAAAGCAAATAGACTTCAAAATCTCACCTCTTCCAGAGGATCATTTAAAAACTACCTAGTGTCGCTGCAGAGCAGAATTCAGGACTGAGAATGAAATAAACCATTAACTTTCTGACCTGCTGCAACTGGTGCTGTTCTGCTGAAGAACAGGAGCCAGAATTTCACTCCCCACAACCTTTTGGAACCATCACCATTTTTGATTCTCATTAATTGCCTCTCAGTAACATGGAGGATCCCCAACGGAGATCAGTGCCTGACTCCATAGATAGATATAGAGGGTGGGATTCCTCTCACCTAATTTTAGCTGTCTAAAGATTAGCTATCTAGTTTAAACTAGTCGTCTAGACTCCCTTTATAGTCAATGGAGAGAGACAAACACCTTTGTGGTAAAATTTGTCAAGGGTCCTAGCTGATGAATTTAATGTGTGTGTTTAGGCCTGAATTCAGCAAAGTACTTAAGCAAATGCTTATCTTTAAGCACATGAATAATCTGATCTCTGTTAAGTGGAGCACTTCAGCATGTTCTGAGTTTAAAGATCACCCTGGGCCTAAGTGCTTTGCTGAATCGCTGAGCACAGTCTCGGGCTTGACATGATGAAGCATGGCAGAGCAGAAACCAAATACGCAGCATTAAGCTCAGAAGAAAGATGGATTCGGGGAAGGGTGAAGGGAGGGACGACAATGTTCAAGGGATGGCTGAAACTCCAGCTGAATAAAAGAGACTGGAAGGATTAGAAACAAACCTGCACGGGTATCTCTGCTATCTGTAAAATTCCCAGTAGTCAAGAGTAGGTGCTCTGCTCTCCGTGTTGCTGCCACAGAAGAACAAGGTGACATTCAACGCAATGGAAAAGCAGCAAATCCAAAACTAATAAAAGGGAACATAGCTTAAATCCAGATGCAATGAATTTATGGACATCACCACCGCAGGAAGTCACAGAGGGCTTAACAGTATCAAAAACGAGGTTGAATATTTCTGAGGATATCCAGAGAGTGTCAAAAATAATACCAAGAGGGGAAATTATGGTGTGATTACTCAGCATCCTTCTTTCAGGCTTAAGCCAGTTTCTAATGGCTAGAAATCAAGATGCAACCCACAAGGAAATGGCAAGGGAGGACAGGTAACCTCAACAGCAGCCTGCGCTCAGATCCCTCCCACCGCTCCGAAGCTTTTGGTACCAACCACTGTCAGGTTCACACTGAACTGGTGTGTGGATCCATCTCTGTGGCCATCCTTTTGAACTTTGGTATGTAAAAAATCCTATAACAATTTCAGCACTTAAACTAACCCCCTGAATTTTAATTTAAAACTCAAGCTTCTGTAGTTAATGGGTGTTGGTTGGAGCACAGGACTGCATTAGAAAAGGTTGGCTTGGTATTGTGAAGTCCAGTGAGACAACATTCATGTCTATAAAATACCCTGAATGATATCCCCAGCTTTCTAAATATCCTATTCCTTCAAAGTCTCTTCATGCTGATAAAAGCAAGATCTTAACTATTTCCTGAAGTGTGGAACAAAAACAACAGCTCGGGGCAGGGGGTGTCTGTATGTGGATGCATGTTTCAGGTTTGCATGCACCTGTATCTGTAACCAAACCTGTCCTTGGGTCTGTTAGGCTCAGATGTCTTTCCTAGAAGTTATTTTTCTAATCTTGGCATCATTCTGCTTGCAAATTGCTGACAGATAGATGTCATGCAGGTCCCATGGAAGAGGCTGGGGGAAAGGAGGGCAGCAGATACCAAACTCAGTGTAGGGAGAAAAATATCAGAGAAGAGGCAAGTAAGACATGCAGAAGACCCAAAGTAAATGCAGAAAGTCAAATCCCGCAGCAAAAATCACTTTCAATTGCACCACACAGCATTAGGACCTTTGTGCAAGGATGGGTGTTTTACCAATTTGGGTTTGTGACCTTATTTTATAACCATGCTCTTTTTACAGAGCACTGCTCTGAGAGACATCTCTCTCTCTCTTCCAGGAAGGCCAAGTGATGTAAACGTCTGGCAGCTCACCTTGCCTACAGCCCAGATCACAAAAATTCACAACAGAAGCACAAAAAATTACTGCTGCACTTCAAATCAGGCATCTCAGATGCCAGTGGTTGGGACAGCAGAAAGGCTGGAGAAAACGGAACTCTGAGGAATAAATTCCCCTATTTTCTTACAGAAAATCTTTGAATGACAGGGTAATGTGCCCATGAGGCTCCAAATGGGAAACAAGCCTGAAAAACATCAGCATCTGGAGATTTTAGCTGTCTTGGTCTAAGAGACAGAGCAGACAGGGAAACCAAGATCATTTACTTTTTGTAGGGAAGAAAAAAGGACACTCAAGCAGAAAGTCAGAGGAATCTTTGCAGAGTCTGATACAGAACCACCTTCACAATCATTTTCTTTCTCTGTTTATACTATATTCCTTTTCTTTTCTTATGTGTGTGATAGCTACAGGAAGCTGATTGGAGATGTTTTATAGTGTATGTCAGGAAATATTAATATCACCTTTTAATTACCATACAACACCCTGAGTGCTTTTACAGGATGTGGTGAGGGGGAGAGCTTTAGAGATAAAATGAGTAATAGAGCACCTTTCCATACCTAAGGCCTTTCCAGTGCTGAGCAGAAAATTAAATTCCAAAAAATCAATATTTCTAACACAAATACATTGCTTCTAACTCTTTTGAATTGTCCCTCATCTCTTGGTATTTTGTTTTTCTTAAATGGTCTCCCTGGAGACAAGTGATTGCATGAGGATCAGAGCTTTTTCTTAAAATAGAAGAAACTGTAAGTTTTTAACTCCTGGTGCCTATGAAGAAAAACGAGAACAATGTTTCTAACAATCCAGAAGCTGAATAAAAGGAGTCCCATATTTCGCACCCTGTATTTATTGTCTCCATTTTCTAGACTCATCTCATTATATTTGGAGACCTGCCAGACGAGATATGAATATTCATTGTAAATTATCAAAATACAAAGTAAAATAAAGGGGGGCAAAGAACAGTTTAGGCATTAGACTAGCAGACTTTGAATAAGTATTCCTGGGTTTTGTTGAGCACCCAAGCAGAAACCCGGGTGCTGGAGCTGCACCAAGCAGCCACACACACCAGCACACAGGTCAACCCATGGTCATTGATTTCAAAGGACTTTGGGTCAGGTTCAGCTAGCAAACTCCTTGGTTTTGACTGTTCCTTTAAACTTTATTCCTTCTGCAGAAGGTACTGCCACTGATTGATTAAAATCTTGGATCGCTGGCCCAGGCTTACTCCACTCCGCATCACAATAACTATGATAATTACTGCTTCAGTTCCCCACAAAGAAGTGTGTATTTGTCTCTTTGTGGAGGAAAAAAATAATATATTTTCCCCAGTGATCAGCAATCCACATGGATTTCTAATAATCAAAGGGTTTCCTCTGGTTCAGCAGCATGTTGTAAAGTTTATAATGTTGAAACAGCAATTGCTGGCAGCTTTCTTCCTAATTTCTTGCATAAGTGAAGTGCAGAGACCAATCTCACATTTTACTGTTACCTTCAATAAAAATTAGCATTTAACTTGTCAGAAAGATCTATCTCTCATGCCAAGCAGTGTCACAATGTTGAACACTCTGCAGTAGTATGTTTCTGTTAGATTTTTTCCAGCAGCAGGGCAGCTCCCAGAATAAAAGAGCCAAGACTCAATTCCTTGTAATTATTGACAGACAGTTCTCGAAATGCATGTGTTTAACAAAAAGGCAGGCACAGAAGTAAAGCCCAGGGCCAAGTTTAACGGTCTATCAGTGATAGTCTGTAACCAATGGACACTTGAGAAATCTGTATGTTGCCTGCGAAATGAATGAAAATGGCTTTTTAATTATGCATCAGCTGTGTAAGTTGTTTGCAGCCAAGCCATTTAGAAGCTGTGTGTTGGAAAGATCAAGACGAGAGTTTTCGTCCTGGGAGCTCTTGAGTTTGGTTGCAACTGTCTTGCCACTTAGGCAAAGCCAAAGCCTTTTCTGGTAGTTACAGCTGAGGGATTTGGATGCCGCGGCCACTGTCACCTTCACGTACGTGAGCTTTTTGGTCCTTCCCTCACCCCTTGCTCCCCGCCCCGTCACGGTTGTAAGGAACGGTCTCTCAAGGTGAGCCCCCACAGCTAGGCTAGCTACATAGCTCACAGTGACATGGCCATGTTGGCTTTGAGGAAAGTCCATTGGACATTCCCAGTGTGGTCTCCAACAACAACTTTTCAAGCCAGGCCAACCCCCCAAACCCACACCCTACATCATGTTGCCCACCCTGCAGTGCCTGAGCTGGCTATTTTAAATATATGTATAGCTGCAAGATCTTTTGCCGCTGCAAGATGCAATTAGCGATGTGTAAGCAGCCTGGGTGGGATCCATCTCATTCAACTTCAGCTGCCTAACACGGAGCTGTCTACACATCTGGGCTTTCTCTGTCATCAATGGAGAGAGGTAAGAACAGCCGGAGGGTGATTCACCACACCTCAGTTACAGGTCAGATACGGTGACTTGGCTTCTGGAGGCAGGTATTTCTCTCCATGGAATATAATGAGAGTCTAGACACCTATCTGCAGATAAACAGCCAATTCTGAGACGGTGAAGTGAGAGGAAACCCACCCCATGTACCTGCCTACAGTGGCAGGCACTGATCTCAGCTAGGGGCCTTCAGTGTTACTGGATTGCAATTAGTAAGATTTATAAACGTTGACAGGCCCAATTGTCAGTGGGAAATGAATTTTCTTTGGCTCCCTGACTTCCCAGAATTGCACCCCCTTGCATCACTTCCACCGCTGACTCCATAGCACTTAAACCAAATAGAACCAAGGGCAAGAAACACTTGAATTGGTAGATAGCGTTTTTCTGGATGTTGTTTGACCATGTCATAAGGTTGGTCTTGCTAAAATACAGAATTTTATGATATTGATGATGTGTTGGTGGGTGAAGAGTTTCTTCCTTCGTTTTCAACCATTTGCCTTTGTACAATCCTTAACATTAAACAGTACTGAAAGTATGGTTTCATTTCTCTTCAATAGGAAGATCAGGAATTGGTGATAGGCTGCATCCTGGGGCCATTACTCAGGAAAAAGCTTTCTTTGACCTGACCAAACTCTGAGTTAAGGACCTCAAGACTTGGTCCTTGTGAATAAAACAAAATGGAAACAACTGTGGTTGAACTAATGAGATAAAGATCACCCTCTCAGAGGGCTTTTAATCAAAAAGATTGTCTTCGTTTCTGTACAAGGGGGGCTTCTTTATATAAGCCCATTGTCTTTCTGAGTCTGGAAGGGATTCTGTAGGTTTCTGAAGGACTTTCTCATGCAAAAATCCCCAAACCTCTGATAGCAGACTACCTTGAAGTTTAATCACTTTTCATCCCAAATGCCTACTAAGCCTCTATTTTAGGGAAAAAGTGGGAAAAAAAAGAGGGGAAAAAAAAAAATGCAAACAGGGATAATTACTGCTTATTCTAAATCAAATGACATCTTGAGTAGACTTTTTCTCTTCGGTTGTTTGAAAAATTTGCCAAAACTGCAAGGTTTTGAGAAGTGCTCAGATTTGGCTGAAATCCACACCACTGAAGGAAGGGTAAAACTCCAACTGACTTTAACAGGAACAGGATTAGGCCAAAAACGAGTACTTCTGAAAATCCCACACCATTATTTTTATCACTAATGTCTGAAGGGAATGTGGCAGACGCTCACAATTCAGACTCACTTCAGATGTAGATCCCAAACTTAACATAATGAACTTGATTAATTCCAAGAAAATATAATTAGAACATGTTTATAGGCATTAAGCCATTTTGATGAAAGAAATATTTTCCAGCCTTATGAAGAACAAGTCGTAACAGACTAGTGCAGGTTTAAAAATCTCAATATGATTAATGAATTGGATTGTACTTCTATCTGTAAGCAGAACAGTAATTTAATTCACTGATGAATAGTAAGAGGACAAAAATTAACCAAACAGCTAGTACCTTCAAGAGCAAAAAACCCTAGTAGCCCTACAGCACTTGAAGCAGTTCTCCATTTAAACCATGTTCTGTAAGAAATGTATATACCTCAAAAACGGAAGACATCCCTTTAAGCTGAATTAATTACCCTGATAGAACTATATTTATAGCCTTCAAACCTCAAGGATGAAAATAGTATTTCTATATTAGAGAATGATCTGGGCTTTCCAGATGTTATTTTGCAAGTTTTAGCCTTACCTCTGATAGTCTTAAGAAACAGACAGGCTGCTTAAGGCATTCTTCCTTGAAATCAGAGACAGCACAGCAGTCCATCCAACACCACAAGTGAAAAGCTCTGTAAAGTCATTCCTAGGTTTAAAGCATTGCTTTGCATCTGGCCATTCAAAGGAAGCAATGGGACTTAGGGATTTTAAAGCTGGTGACTACAAAAAACGGTGAACGTAGCTTTCTGCAGTTGGCAGCAGGGAACAAAAGAAGAGCTACACTCCAACTGGTTTCAGGAATTCAGCCCAGACTTTGACAGACTTTCAGGACTTAAAAGGGAGGAATGGGAAGGGAGAGCAGTTGGATCTGAGCCATCCAAAGGACTTTCTGACCCGGAAGGATTTCTTCAAGCTAGAATAACCATTCTGCGGTAGGCTTTGACAAATGTGCTTAAATAAACAAGACGGCCAAAAAAATTTACACTTTATACCATTTTCTGGAGACAAAAGGACAAACCGGCTGGAAGAAAGACTATCTGTTAGTTTGTCGTGGCTGATTCTCTTCAACTCACAAAGTCTTTGGTAATTGGGAGGGATTCACAGAAGTTCAGTACATTCCTGGTTTTTGTGTAACAGTGATAACAATGTTCGTGATACGCTTGGAAACTCTCACCATTTTACATGTTCAAAGCATTGTATAAACACTACTTAATTAACAGTTGCTAAACAGTGCTTTATTCAGGTGGTTCAGATATGTCTTTGAAGGGTACATAAGTACTTAGATCGTATATTGTGAAACAATTTGATATATTTGTTCATTTTAATTAAGTTTTTCCATGTTTACATACATGATACAAGGTAACAAAACATGATTGTACAGGTGTTAGAAAGGAGAGGAATCACGGGGGCCCAAGGGGATATAGAGAGATGTAATAGGATGAAACTGGAAAGGCAAATTAGGCAGACTATCAGACAGTGTTTCCTACTAACTAAAAACTGGAGAACTTCTTAACTGTGCACCGTGCTATATTTATGGCAGTGAATGTATTAGCCAGAACGATGCATGAGAAAACTCATGCAAAGCAAGTGAATTTCAGACACATGTCCTAGAAATGCCACGGAAATATAGGGTCTAGTCCAAAGGCCATTAAAGTCAATGGAAAGATTCCTACTGAATGCAGAGAGCTCTGGATCCCAGGTTTCCCAAAGGAAATCGTGAAGGCGTCATTTCTGGCTCATTTTAAAGCAACAAAAAACTGCAGAAGAGAAGTCTGCACTAAACAGGGGTCACAACCAGTGTCTGAATTCTGCTCTAGCTTAGCCCAATGATCAAGTAGCTAGCCCGTCTCAGCCTTCCTCCTTTATTTTTTATATTTTCATTAAAACTGAGTTAGTTGCACTGAAATTGAACCAGAGCTACTCACCTAGTAACAACTGATAAAATCAGTTATTTTCAAAAATTGGTCATAAAAGGCTATTACAGCAGACAGAGCAAATGACCCAAGAACAATGAATATTGCCCTTAAATGTAGTCCTTAAATAATGACACCAAGGTCACATCTGTCACAAGAATAACAACTCTACTGCTGTCCTTTGTTTACTGTGGTCTCCTGCATTTGGTTCACTCAACAAGAGAAGGAAGTTTACATGGTTGTTAGAAATTACTGGAAATGTCCAGGGACTGTGGTCTTTACTCTAGATTTTAATTCTTCTCATAACATATTTTTCAGAGCTAATCTGATTTAGGGAGGAGACATAGTTCCTCTCCAGTGTTTCCCCAGAGACTTTGACCTCTTCAGCTCCTGGATTCCACCCCTCTGACCATTGCTAAATATGAAGACTATCCACCAAGTACAGTGGTGTATTTAGCCACGTTCATTTACAAAGCTTTTTTCCACCCTGTTCCTAGCTTCCAGTATTCCCTCTGATTTTTTTCCTACACTGAAATATCTTCCTGAGTTGTTTTTTTCTCATCTGTCTGTCCAGCAAACCCCCAAAGTCTGCCCTCATACACCTACCATGGGAGTTTCTGTAGGACACTCAACTTACTAAAATGTGTGGAATTTCTTGGTCCTGCTAGTTAGAACATGATTTGGTCTTCATTCAAAGTGAAAGGCAAATATTTGTCTGGCAAGGTGACTCTAAGCATTTACTACGTGTTACTTATCCAGTTGAGTCTTGGCAGCTCTCCCTACCCTCATACAGACTGACTCTCCTCTCCTTTAGTTTTTTATGCTCAGATACACTTAAGCAAAGCTTCTCCTGACTTACTGTGCTGCTGAGACTAGCAATACTAATATCTATTCTCTCAGTGTGGGGTGTAATACTGCATTCCCATTCATGTCTCCACCATCTGAAGCACGATATCAGCCCTTCCTACCCACAAAAATAAATGCATTAAAGACTATGACTCGCTCAGGCAGGACAGTAATGGAGCCCTTATAAGTACTTTGCTGGATAGACAAGACCGATTCCTAAAATGGGATAAACTTTCATCTCGCTCTTCATGAGGATAGTACAGCCATTTCTCTCTGTGGGACCTGAACACGAAGAAATGAGTTCTTGTGAATGTTTCATTCCCTCCACCCTCATGAAGGACACTTGTTGGCGTGTTTCCAACCATGCTAGAAGATTGCTGAAGCCTCCTGGAGGCAAGCCAAGCCATGTCACATCCAGGGGGCCCACTTCGCATTTTTGGCTTGTATGTGATTTTTGTTTTCAACTATGGTGGATAAAGTTTTCAAGTATATGATTCATCGGTGCTCTACGTCAAGCCTACAAATCTTTGCTTCTGAAAGCCTTCCCTTGCTCCTAAACTATATGCCAGCCAAGGCCAGAAACGCAGAATTGTCATTCAGAGGCTTGCATACGGCTCGGGTGAAAATTACTTAGTAGGGGTGATGTGACTTTATGATACCTATGCTGTCAACTGAGGAGGGCTTTTTTTAGTTAAATGTGATGACAACTGCACCCTATTTATACCAGTGAACTTAGGCATATCAAAATAGTAACATCAAGAGGAATATCCTGGGCAAAAATTTCACACTGCTCAGTTTACGCTTTAAAATAAATATTTCTTTAGCTTACAATTGATCACTAGATACAAATGTTGGAGAAGTGTTTTGTGGCTTTGACTCCACCCTGAAAACAAGAGAAGGTTGGGGCTTGGCTGATGCAGGATTACAGGACTGACCAGGCATTCTCACGTGGATATAGGTTGCCATCCCTACGACCAAACATCCACGGTACCCCTGGACATTTCACTCTGACTGAGGGCAATTTGAGCAGAAAACAAGCAGCAAGGGAAGAAAACTTGTAATTTTGTGGTTTGCATCGCTCTTAACATAATTATTACTAAGGGGCTGCAGTGCCCCTGTCCTCCAAAATTTTGGAGTACCCTTTCCGAGCCAGAACCAGTGCAGTTTCACTCGTTAAGTGCAGAGTGGAAGGAGCGTATCTGGAGGCTGGGCATCCCTTTGTACCATGGAATTTTAGGGATGTCTTTAGGCCATGCTGAAATGAGAAGCAGCATTCCCCAGCTCTCAGCTTTCATCCTCCCTCCCTAGAGGCTTCCCGAGCAGCTGAGCACAGTCAAGTGGTGCAGGGCTTTTAGATGCATTGCATTTAATGGAGCAGGCGGAGGCTGTGCGGGCTGGTAGGACGAGCACGCTGTTGCTTGTGGTCCCAGAAGAGTTATCCACTGCTCAGCCCATTTACTTAGCTTCATGCTGCGGGGAGAATTCACCTTCAGAGGGTAGGCAAGGCTTGCCTGCATTGCTGGAACAAAATTCAGTTTCTAATAGTCACTTTTTTTCTTTCGTACCCTGTGGTATGATTACCAGAATTCAGTCTGCTCCCAAATCCCCCTTCCCACCAGCTCCCACAACTTTGGAACAGTTTAGAGGTCACTCTGCATTTTGCTGTATAGCCCTAATTACCACTCAGCACTATAATTGATACGTTAAAGCCTATTAAAATATGGAGCTGAGCCACTGCTTTACAGTCACTGAGCTTCTAATGCCAAAAATCACTTACAGTTTGTTTCTGTGCTTCATTTCAGCTACTTTTAAATAAATGTCTCTCCCCAGGACCTGGACTATACGAAAAGGTTTTAGTCTCAGAGTGTGAAACTTACAGCCTGCAGCACCAGAAAAATAAAGCGTTCTTACAAAGCTATTCAAATGGATTTCCCTCACTGATTGCTTCAGCCAAAAGTAAATTATAAGCCAGACATTATCAAAGAAAATCGCTGTAGCACATTCCAGTTCATTTCACTGTACAGCAAGGATTTGAATGCAGAGGTGCAGGCCTTCAGTCACATTTTCATATTTGCAAGGCAAACTCACACACTAGAGCAAACATTATTTATATATGTATACTTTAACTATCACTTCTGTTATTTATTATGGCAGAGGATGCCTTCTGGACGTTCTTGAGGGGATGAGCTGTCTGGCATGCGTATAAAACCAAAGCAGCAAAATCAAGTAAAATTAAACTTAGCAGAACTATTAGAAGACTTAGACACCCAGCAGTCAGGCAAGGCTCCTGCAGGATATTTCTAAAAGCTCATGAATATAAGATAAGAGGGGAAGGGGCTGCCAAATGCCAAGGTGAAATGTGTGCTCCTGCATATCATTTCAAAAGAAACACTGAGAAACAGAGGGAAAGCAAGAGAGCTCAAAGGGCTGACCCACCTGAAAACAACTTGTGTCAGGGCAAAGGATAACAAGGAGAAAATACAAATGATGAGATAAATATAGCAGAAATTTATTAGAGAACAGCATTCTCAAAATCTAGGAAATAGAGGGGTTTCTCCAGGACATGCAAAATTCCACAAATGCAAAAGGACTAAACGAACTCTACGTATTTCAAGAGAATTAAATGCTCTACAGCTAAGACCATGCTGGGAAAACTCCAAGTCAAACTGAATTCTTTATAAGGCCTTTGAAGAAATAGTTTGGCCAAAGTTTCCAAAGGCATCTCAAAAGTTACTGGGCACTTCTATTCAGGCATATAAATGGGCATGCACAGGCTAAAAGGGTTTTTTCTGTCACTACGCTTGTTTCTTCCATCTGAGTCTTTTAAGGAGGCATTATACAGATGGAAATAAATCTTCATCTGCGTGGCATTTACGCCACAACACGGGGAACTACCACCAAAGACCGTCAGGTGCAGCAGATAACATGTGGAGATGTCTCCCCAGCCCCAGGACAAATCTGGACTGACACCCCACAAGACATACAGCCTCGGAAGAGCTCGGCTAACTGCCTTATAACAGTGTCTTTATGCATTTCTCTGGTGCCACACTCAAGAGAGACAGAGGGAGAGGGGACAGAGAGAAAAAAAATTCTGCATTTCTAAAATCAGTGGGGGACTATTGGGTATGACACCTGAGACAGCAGGAGGCTGGACTTTCCAGCCCTGTGTTTCTCAATTCCTGTAGCCTTGCAGTTCTCACAGGGTTCAGCACATGTGGATCTGTTTCCTCTTTCAACCATGACCTGGATTTGGCCACCAGGGAGGACAACCCAGGACACGCATTGAGATCAGCTTGCTTTTCAAGCTGCTGGGAAAAGCTCTACATCAGCTGCGTCTCCTACGGCACGGGCAAATGCCCCACTTAGAGCGAGCGGTGATGCCAAAGTGATAGCCACCGAGAAAGCCCCATGGCGGAGGCCACGTGAGGGACGCGTGGGGTCAGCGTGCCCGTGTCCCACCCGGCAGGTCTCTTGAGCGGGGACAGCGTGCCGCAGCTGGACACAGCCCTCCTCCTTGCCCACCCCTCAGCAGACTTTCTCCTCTTTTCCGTTTCACTCCTCGGCGCTTGCAGATGCAGCGTGGCCCACGGGTCTGGATTTAACCCGACAGGACATTCCCAGTGACGAAATGATGCCTGAGCAACCTCAGCCTCCTTAGGTCTTACTCCATTTCAGATGTGATCCTCTACAGCTGTATTACATATCCAAACTCCGCATATCACACTCAAGTCTCTGATAAGGAAAAGGCTGCTTCTGCAACTCTTGCATTTGGCTGTAACCAGTACGTTATGACAGTTTGGCTCCCACTAAATTCTCCCTACCCTTGGCACACTTGGGACAGCATCCGACTCCTCTCCCATCTCCTAAAAGAAGGAGGATTTTATTCCGGATCCATAAGAAGAAGAGATAGGTCTCTGCTGGTGCTTATGGGATACAGCTCAGCTTTGTAAGATTAACATTAATAGTGTTTGAATACCTAACACTCAGTCAGCTTACTGAGGAGGTGCCATCATAGCTTCTGGAGTGCATTGGACTGACAGCCTGCAGTATATGCCTTATACATCACCCCTGCTACACGGTAGCACTGAGCCAGCCTCAGCCAAAGTCAATAAAGTGCCACGAAGGCTCAGGATAAATTTTAACTGGAATAGCAGTAATTGTGTCCGTCACCCTCTGGAGATGTAAAGAAAGCAAAAACCCTCTGATACTGTTTAAGGACCTTTAAACTGCAGGGCAGATTGGCCATGGAAAATCCTTCAACGGAACGAGATTGTCCTAAGGAGCTGCTGGAGAGCCAGTGGGCAGGAGCTGCACACTGCGGAGCAACGATTTGTTCCAGTTTTGAGATATGCTAAGAGACTTTTCCATGATTACTTCCAAACCGGACAAGAACAAGTCTTTTCCTGCCATCTGAAATACATTCTACTAGTGTAATACTGGTTTAGGGAAAAAAAGAAAAAAAACGATTAAAAAAATTATCCTGCAGCTAAGCTATGCCCAGGAAACATTGTGGAAAACAAATTTTGTCATGTGAGTGCTGGAGGATAGATGGGTGTTTTTAACCAACAAGATGATTGTTGTGCTAAGCTAGCCCTCTTTGTGCTCGTCAAATGGACTATGCATTTCAAAATTAGTAGTTAATAATAAAATGTCAAAGGGTGAAGGAAGTGCAGGTTCCTCCACATAGCTAGGTCCCTGTTTGGGAGTTTCTGAGGAGTTTCCACATCCATTTGCTATTCAGCCATGCTGCCAAAATGGCCAATAAATGGAGCAGTCATAGTCGTGCTTTTTGTGCTATTCATCCCCGGTCCCTCTACATCAGACAGACGCAACTCATTCATTTCATAAGGCCACCGAACAGAAGCCGGGTGGTGAAGGCATCCGGTCCCTGCTGACTTGGCTCAGGTCTTCCTCGCGATGAGGGTCTCCGTACACCACTACTGGCCCTTGGAACTGCTCAGCCGCCGAAATTTGTGTTCCTTTCTTCCGATTAGTGAAACAGAACCACATTGTCAAGGAAATGCTCACAGTGATCTAATAGGTCATTCCTATCTTTAACTTCTATCATTCAAAATAGAAGGAAATTATTTTCCAATCGTTTGAAAGTTCGCATTGTGAGCAAAATAAAGCAAAGTTCACTAACCTTTCGTTTGCTTTGTGAGTTTTTCCTCTTATGGGTATTTAAAGAAATCAGATGTGACAATCCTGGACAATTAAAGTCTTTAAGAAAGGTCAAAAACCTCCCCAAAATAGAGAAAATATAATGTTTCCAAAAGGCTGCTAAATCCTTTCCAGTAGATTTTGAAATAATAATAATTTTTTTTTAAAAAAAAAAGCTCTCTGTTTCTCTGCCAAGTGCCACCAAACAAATCCATATTAAAGCCAGAAACTTCTCTTACAGGCTAGTGCTGCACACTAGAAAGATAAGTTTCCTGATCTGAAAATTAATCTGAGTCATGTCTGCATTTTAGCATTTGTGAGGAGCACTTTTGTAATACTGCTAATTCCCTGATTAGTCTGACAGGACTTTTTTTTTTTTTTTCAGATAAAGAGATTCTGTAACGCAGCAGACATTACCACATTGTCTTTGTACTGTTGTAACTGCAGCAGGGAGGAATTGCAGGCTGGGATTTTCAAGGGCACATTAGCCATTCGGTTCCAGCTGAAACTCCACAGAATTGGGCATCTAACCCGTCCTGTAACCATCATACTCCAGCTCTCCAAAACGTACAGCAGGGATTTCAGCCTCTTCTGGCACAGATTCCTGAGCTAACCTCACCTCTTACGTTAATAATATCAAGTTTTTCCTTCTCCAGCAGAGAGTGGGGCTGGGATGAAATTCAGCTCTGGCTTGCTAAAATCCTATTTTGAGAGCTGACATGAGACTCTCCTCAGAGAAGGATCAAGAAAGTCTTTTCAGCCTCCGGCTATTGCGCACCTCACAGCAGATGAAAGAGGTGTCTACGGCTCCTTGCTTGTTTTCCACGCAATTTTTCACACTGTCGTTTCTCCGGAGGCTTCAGCAACGGTGAGGGGTGGGAGAAGGGAGGAGGACAAAAGGATGGCCTATCTACAGACGCTTTGGAAAGGTTGGTTCAGTGTTGGTATCTTGAAACTTAATGGTCTTGTGTGTGTGAGCACCTCCATGAGGAACAAACAAAACCTGCTTGAAGGACTTACTGGGGAGTGCAGTGGACCAGTGACATGACTTTGTTTCAATACTAACTTCCTACAGTGTCACTCCTGGATAAAATAAAATAAAGGCAGAAATGCTCAGCCCTGGGTCAGAAGCAGCTCTGTCCTTCGGGCTACACTGTCACGCTGTGTCCTGGTAATCCAAACGTGGCTGACACTACTGGAGAAAAATGCAAATTTAGAACAAAAGACACAGGCAGACCCAGCCCCACACATGGGAAGGGTAAATCAGCACTGGGTCCAGCTGCCAGCCCAGGCCTTCGAACACTGAGTATTGCTACAACTTTCTAAAAGTCGACACTCACTAAGGACATTGAGCAATGTGGTATCCCCTTTGCAACACAGGGTCTCTGATGCAAGGGGTGTATTTTGGGCTGCAATCATTTTAAGTCTGCTCGCTGCTCTCACTATTAGCCACTCGTGTTAGGGCAGCACACGGAGACCAGGAGCAAAGGCAGGGACCCACCGTGCGTTGGAAGTGACGGCTCTTCACCCGAAGAACAAGCCTGAATGGCAAGTAAAGTGGGCAAGAGAGAGAGTTTATCATGGTCTCCTAATTAATTCCTCTGTAATGGAAAATCGATACTTATTCCCCATCTAGGCATTTTCCAAAGATTTTTTTTTTTTTTTAACTACCTCTAATCCTGCTGTGGTATTAGGTAGCAAGCTAGCTGACTGCACCTACAGCCACACAGTTACCGTCTGATGCAGTCGCCGAAGCCAAAATTTGTCTCTGAGCACCCTTTCACAGCAAATTCATTTATGGCAACCTGCTTAACGGCTAACCGGTTTACACCAAAACCTGCATAGCAGAAGTCGGCTCCCATTTGCCCCGACGAGGCCAAAGGGGACGTATCTATACCATGACTCAGCAATGATTTCATCACAGATATTTATTAACTGCATTTTTGGGAGTGACTGGTGATGTCAGAGGTCCTTGCAGCGACTGTCATTATCAACGCCGCTGCCGGGCACAGCGCAGCATTGCTGTGCTTTGGTTTCCTGCTCCTCCACCTGACTCTCCCACGAGGCTTCTGTATCGTGTGATTTGCACTCTCTGGCCTAGATATTGCAGGAGAACAATTACATAGATTTCAGCATCCTTTTTTTTTTTTTTTTTTAAATGATGCTAACTTTCCTACTGTGACCGGATCATAAAAATATAGGCAAGCTATCATTTAGTAGGACACCAATGAATTCACCCTCTGCCTAAGTATTTTTGGAAATATTATTGGCTCAGCAGGGTATGAGAAATGAATAAGGGAAACATATTGAAAAGTTCACAATACCTTATAGATAAATAGGCCATGCAAACCCAGTCCAATTGGTTAACTACCTCTTTCCATTTTAGAAAAAGCTTATGTAATAAGCTTCATTCTTTTCATAATCCTATAAATATTTTTTTTTTTCTTTATAAAGCTTGCTCTCATTCAGTGGACAGGAATTTAGCCTTGGTTTTTAAGTAAAGAACAATCAGACCTAAATACAATTAGGTCCTAGGAAATGTAGCAATATCTTTCTTCAAAAAAGCCAGTTTTATACAAAACAAAATAAAAAAGTTTATTTTCAATCAGATGATCTCAGTGCAAAAATGCGAAGAAGAAAAAAAAAAGACCAAGAAAATATTTCAAAGGAAGTAGACCCCTGGGAAGATAAAAGTGCTGTTAGGAGAATGATAACAGGATTGGCACAAAATAGGAAATTATAAATATAGACCAGTGGTTCTCAGCCTCTTCTGTACCATGACCCCATACTTTAAGAGAGGAAAATTTGGGACCTTATCCATGTAGCCATCAAGAAAAGAAGGGTGGTCGCCTGCTCCCTGGGGACAGACAACCACAGACCCTACACAGAAGATACTAAAGCAGAACTCCTTGGAAATCCAGAAGTAGTTTCAAACAATAGCTGCACGGCTTTTTGGAGGACTTACCTAGGTAATTTCTTAATCAAAAGCAAAAAAATCTATCATCCAAGCTCCTACTACTGTTGCTAAGAAATGTTAATATCAGAAAATAGGCCCCTAAGTTATTTAGATATCTTGGGAAATGTTAATCTTGGATGTGAAGACCTATTTTCAAAAGAGGCCTGGAAATCAGGACTGCCCTGCTGAAAAGACGATCAGCAGCTGAGAACAGCCCAACTCTTTGTGCCGTGGCTCAGATTTCAAAGTCCATGAGAACCAGGCTGCTCGCTACCTGTGCCACTCCAAATAATGTCATCAGTCACCTAAAGCAATTAGGACCCGCCATGCCAGTTATCACCAAAGCAACCCAGTCGTCCAAGTTTTGTCTCAGTGGCATCTCTTATTTCCTTGCCTTGGCCTCGTCCTGGCCTCGATGGCAGAGGCAGCTGTTGACCTGCACCCTCTGGGGGACCCTCTCCTTCCATTCGGGAAAGTGGCTCCGAAAACAGCTCAAGCTGGCTGTTCTTCGGCTGTTATTAGCCTGCCGATAGAGGAGGAGGTTGACTTAGTCGCTAGCATAACTACAAATATGTTTATAGGAACTCATATCCCCTGACCAAATGTTGAACTCATTGGGAAACTTGCCTGCTGCGTTTTGTTTAAAATGTGAAGCGAGTGCTCGTTGCCAACACGTATTCTTCTTTGTCCACCACGTCTCATGGTCTCCTGTCTGTGCACAGCTACATGCCTATTGGCAGAGATGTAGCGTTGATGCCTTCTTGGTTTTCCCTTTCTGCCTTTGGCTTTGGTCCAGGGAAAGGAGCAGAGGTTTAGCTGGAGAGTGTCACTGACACTAACATCCTTCTCTGACCACCTCAGCGGAGGGGAAGATGACCGTGAAACCACTCAGTAACTTAGCTCAAATTTCACTTCAGTTCTTCCCTCACATATGCTCCCCTTGTTTCTTTCAGCAGACGTGGAGGGTTTTCAGTTAGAAAGCTGAAGATACCATAGGCTGGTTAACTTTAAAGGATTTTGTGGCAGCATGTTCACCTAAAGTACAAGCCAGGTTCTCCTCAGTGGTCTTACCCAACTTACTGAACTGACCAGTGAATACAAAAAGTCCCTGGGAAGGCACTTTACATTCAGAAAAAGTAGGTTTGCATTTTGATTTTCATGACCCAGAACTAATAACGTGTTTATCACTCAAATGTAGCAGCTGTCCTCGTATACGGTGGAAAGACCATGAATATGAAATGCACTTCCTTCCCCTACGAAGCTCTGTGAGCCAGTGCCACCTTTCCCCACTGATCTATGTTGACCTCTCCTCTTGGGGGAAGAAGGGGTTGGTTGTTTTAGCCATATTGGGAACCAAATCCCAAATCCCTTGCAAGAAAGAGATCTTCTGCAAAGACCGAGGGTGCAGCCCTTTACTTGTGTCTGGCCGTGCTGCAGCAAATGAATGGGACTGTCTCCATATGAGGCGTCTCAGAAGTGTCCCCAGCTTATCAACAGAGCATGGCACATAAATGAGAACTTTAGCAAGAAAACAGAAAAGCTCATCGAAATGCCAGCAGGGCCCCCCACCCCCACACACAAGACAAAAAGGACTTTCATGCACACAATGATTTGTTTCTTGTATCTGACTCAGACGGCCAAGCACAGAGCAAATTTTCACCGTCTGGCCAGACTTGGGTGGGCTCTGTCTCCTCCCGAAGAGGGAAATGTTTATTGAGGAACAGACCTTAATGGTGTGTCTAAGTGGTGTTTGAGTGAACGTGACCTGGGGACAGTTGGGGAGCAATTCAATGACTTACCAGGGAGTGGTGGTGAGAGCCAGGACTGCTCCTTTCCGCATAAGCTGTTTCAGGGAGATGGCTTAAACCCAGGTGTTTCTGTTACTTGGCTCATCCTTGCTCCAAGGAACATTCCTGGCATTTCTGCTTCCTCCTGCAGGCTGGGTATGCGGCGAGCACCAGGGCACCCTGTCCAAACACCCACCTGGGATGGGGCTTTCCTCCACCATTGCTTGTGAAGATCTTCTCAAGCTGCCTGTGCTCCTTCAGGGGATGTGGAAGATCTGGGCCCTGATCTCTAGACGTCAAGCACCCCAGGACCTGCCAGGTGAGGGTCTTCCCCTCACCCTCTTTTCTTCCTCACTCCACTGCTCTGCCGTGTCTGAGCCGTATCAGTATGAAGAAGGCAATGAAGGAGGCCACTGGAGGTTTGGGGACTACCTGACCAATGGTGATACCTTCCACTACCAGAGAGGTGGTGACACCTTACACCACTTGGATGCGATTCACCAAAAGATGTCTGTCACCCTCCTGAAGCCAGCGGGACTTGCCAAAGAGAAGTCACTTCTGTCATCAATTTTTTAAGGTGCATTTCTCCCTGGGATCCATGATATGGCCGAACAGGTTTTCTGGTCAGAATGAGAAGAGAAACCTAAGCAAATATGAATAAATTATGGTCAGCACACTTAGCTGGCCTGTGGACTGTTAATGATTTTCTGTTGTTCTGTTACATTCATTCATCCATGATGTGCCTGTTAACAATAGAGCCTCCCTGTTCTGTGCTACTGCAGAACAGCCTCTCCGGTGGATTTATATAATTCATATCAGTAAAATTTTCATGTGTGCTAATACACGAGACAGCCAGAGAGAAGAAAGAAAGTTTGCCTTGCGGGGGGGAGCAGGGAGGAAAAATACCAGCGGCATCAGACTTAGACGATTCACTTAATAGCTTTCCTGGAATATACCCATCTTGCCAATAGCAGATAGTAGCTTCAGTAAAGCCATCTCATTCACACAACATATGGGAGCGCAGAGTGTGGGGAAGATGAATCCTTAGAGCTACCTTTTGAAATGTAATAGGATCGCCCGGCTCCCTCAGCCCTGCTGCCTGTTACCGATTTAATAGTAGAAGAATGAAATGCATCTGTGTATCTTTTTCCACTGCAGTAAATACTTTATCTGCAGCTACCAGTTTAATCACGCCGTACACAGCACTCCGCTCCCCACAGGGAGCCCGCTGAGAGCTCCCGGCCACCCCTTCGCTGAGCTGCCGCAGCGGCAAAAGCCCCGGGATCAACACTGCTGTCCCAGCAGCGGACGGGGAGGGTGAAAACTCACAGCCTTCTAGTTCCTACCTTCCCTGCCTAGAGAAACCTGGCCGGCACACAAAACCGGGTGAGCCCCCACGCAGAAAAGCAGCAGCCACGGGGAGAGGCAAGGCGCCGGGCTCCTGCCACCTCCTCAGCTCTGAAACTCCAGGCTTTGCTCTCCTGGCTTGCGGTGACACTGGCCGCGGGGTCCCCTCTGTCCTGCTCCTTCCTACCTGTTCAGGTCCCCCACCACCTACCATCGCTCTCCTCACCTGGGGGGGGGGTTCTGCCCTCTTCTGATCTCTCCCCTCTCTCCATCAGTTTTCTCCCCCTTCACACGTTTCCTTCTCTCCTTTCCACCATTAGTTTTCCACCGTTCTGCCCTCCTACCTCACCCATATCATCCTCTTCCAAACGTCACCCCAAGGCATATATTCTCACTGGAGCTCTTAGGCAGGAAAGAACGACCGGGCTCATAAAATATCGCTAAAGGTCTGCTTATGCACATCTTTCCTCTTTCTCCTTCCTCTCCCTTTCTTCTCTGCCCACTGCAAGCTGTGGGGGCAGAGACATAATTTTCCCACATATCTGCTGGCATGCGTTGCTCACTATTGTTCTCCAGAGCTGTGAACCTACCCAGTGCCGTAGTAGAATCAAGTGGCTTAGACAAGGGATACGGTGGATATATTTGCCTTGTTTCTTGGAAACCTGAAAGCCAAAAGCCTGTTTCGTAGAAAATGGTTGGACATTTTTGCGCTGGGAACTGGAGGAGGGAAGAACTTTCAGCCAAAAAAATATCAGTTTTCTAACAGAAAATGGAAATGTAACTAAAGCAGATACTAATAAAAATGCTCAACTAACAATCCAGTTTCCATCTTGATGGAAAAATTTCCAGCAGCCTTAGCACAGTATTCTGTATAACTGAAAATCAGTTTATAGTATTATGTTTATTCTCTGTGAGTTATTTATTTACAGAAAAGCAAATCTTTTGGGGCTTACTCTTGTTATGAGGGATTTTTCCAAGATTAGTCACTGCAGTCAGCCTTCCTGATTAAAAATACTTATTGGAAATCAGTAAAAGATCAAAACATAAAATGTGAGGTCCTGATCATTCATTAGACTTCTAGTAATGAATTCTTCCAGAATGTATGATTTTCCTTGAGTAATAAAGCTTCATATAGTTGTTTTAAATTCATCAGGTCTCGTCCCACCCTCAACCCCCCAAAAATCTTGAGAAAATCTCATTTCACAGTTTCCCATAAAACCAGGTGCAAAACAGCTGCTTTGGGCATGGAAGGATTCCTGAAGCACTTCATTGGTATCAGTAGCCAGTGAAAACCCATGAAATTGAAGGGATTTTGATAGGTACATTCACAATCCTCCAAGAAGGTGCCATGGAGGATAGTATGGCTGAGCTAGTGTTTCCCACATTTGGAGGAAGGACATTAACGCGGTCTAGTTTTCCAAACTCTGTGAAATTTCGCAGTAATGGCTTCATTCAACTCTGTGCTATTATTGAAAACACCCTCGGTTTGCTCTGTGGGGATGGCATGGGTGACTGCACTGATGTCTCAAAGCTCACTGAGACCATCCACTGGAGAAAGGAACTTTCCAGTCTTTCTTTAATGACCGTCGCTGTGAAAAATGGCTTTGGCTATTTCATGTAGCATTCGTGGGTTGTTGCTGCCTTCCCCATACACCTTTCACCAAAACCCTTGTTCATATATGTCAACTAAGACCTTAGTTAGTTAAGAGGGGGATTTTTACCTATAACTCTATCCAAAGCCAAGGCAAAATCTCTCCATAATTCATCTTCTCCAGCAGTACTTTGACTGATCACAAGGTTTCCTTCCACTGATTACCTGTCTTACTACGAGCCTTGCTTTAAAATTGTTCTCCCCAGGCAGGTTCTATAGGAACTGTAATTTAATTTAGCGGTAGTATCAAGAGCTAGGTGATTCAGTCCTAGAAACATTTACCACCTATGCCCCATTCTTCCTCCACCAAACTGAGTTCTGTGGCTTCATGGGAAGATCATTTCAGTGAACATGTTTTCATCCACCTGGAGAACGGAGAGGGTGAGATCATGTAATGTAATAAAGCCTGTAAAATTAATCCTAATTCGTCGAGGAAGCAGAAGAAGCAGCTGCAGGTTCCAGGTTGCTAGCTGTTGGGGTTTTTTTATTAAAACTCCATTGAACTACTTAGTGTTCAGCATTGATTTAAAAATATGCCGTTCTTAACTACTGGTTAGGCATTTCATTCACTATGTATGGTATTTAAGGAAGACACAATGATACGTGCTTAAAAGAGTCAAAACAGTGGATCAAACGTTGATACTCAAAGAATGACAGTTCTTTTTTCCAACCCTACTTGAGATGATTATTTTAAAGAAGAATGCTGAGCAAATTACAATGGCTTTAAGAAGACAGGTCACCTCCTGGGACAAATTCTGACTCCGCTGTATTGTAAAGGATGTTTTCCAGGGCCAGGGGGCAGATGGTCATTCTGGCTATAAGACTGATACCAGTGATATTCCTACTGTGAGGAAAGTATTCAATTTTCATCATTTGCTTAAAAAAGTACCGCTTTGTTTTAACAAATGGGAACATAAATGAAAGATATTTCTGTGTGCTCTGCTTACATGAATATTTCCCAGTGTTTTTATATCTCAGTTCTCTAAGGAATAATGTTTTCAATTTCCTTCTGAAATGTAAAATAAGACCTCTGGGCTTAAGGACTCCATAAATGATAGTTCTTACTTGCTTTCTATTTAATTAGCATGAAACAGATCATGTAATCATTCAGGGATAAATCCTGACCTCTCTGGAGGGAGAGGAGAGAAAAGAATAAAGGAATTTTCTTCTCTTGTCAATAGCAAAAAAACAAATGCAGAAAATGTATGAGGGTGAACTGGCATTTATCATTCTATTGAAAAGTCAGCCTCTAAGCAGAGGGGCAGGCTGGCTGGTGCAAGTATCTTACCAGCAGTGGTTGGAGAAGGCATTCAAAATACTGCTCCACATGCTTTGTGCCATTACAAATCTTATTATGAGTAAACAAGAGTTTTCAACTGCTAAACAAGAGGCATTTACCTTCCACTGCCTGCATTACCAGCATATTCCAAGCTGACTTTTGGTTAAGAAAAGGCCACAGATGATGAAGAACCATTACATAACTATGTTCATAGGCAAGACAAAACCTTGGCCCAGTGCTCTCAAAAGTGTCATTATTTATTGACACTTCTCACAATTTTCCATTGAGAAACCTACCTCTGGAAAAGCAAGCAGCGATGTTAACACAGCCCATAATTGGTTAGAGACGCACAGCTGAGCTTTCAAGCTCACAGGCTCTGGAGACCAGAGCACAGGGACTAAAACCGGGACATTTTCCATGAGCAATTCTCACATCCAAAGCCATGTCCCCTCCTTTTCCAAGGAGATGACAAAATTGGTGACACAGGAGGCTTTCTTCACAGCTTGGGTTAGCCCTGAGCAGATGAGGTTGGAAAGGAGCTCTGAGATGCTGTTGTGTGTGGAAGGGATTACTTTAAATACCACTATCACACCGCTTAAGTATCATTTGCTTTAACACTGGATAGCCAGACATCTCTGGATACGGAACAGGTTTAGCATTGACAGCAAAAAGGAGACTGACTGTTCCTCAAAGTCTCTGTTTTTGCAAGAGATGCATACTGCTTTTGGCCCAGGGATTTGTTGGATGGTATAAACCTGACCTGCTGTTCTCCTGAACTCCAAATAGCTGTTTGTGCCCACAAAGTGCAGAGCAGGTACAAAGCCAGCCAGCCCGGTGTGCTAGCAGTCTGCATTTATTTTCCCCTGGAGAGGCTACAACAGACTATAGATACAGCAATAAACATCTGAAATGCCAGGAGAGATGGTCTACTAAAATGCATGAGGGTAAGGACATAAATGAGTGGAACAAGCAGGTACTGGAGAAGCAAATTAGACACTTGGCTTCCTGTAGCTAATTTAAATGGGAAATGGGAGTTGTTCCAGGTATTCAGTAAACAGGCTTGCAAATTAGCTTCCCACAGTTTCCTTATGCTTCTGTACATGCATAAAGAACATGTACTGCGGTTCATTGCTTTAACTCACTTTGCTTCAAAAATCGGTGAATTTTTCCATTATTTCCAGTTACTTGCAGAAATGTTTTCATACCTGGCTGTGAGCAAATAGGGTAGGAGATAACTGGAAGTGAGTGCTGGGCTGTTAATACCCAGGTAGCCAGATTCTTTATTCGTGAAATGTTTCTTGAGCCTGGTGTTACCAGGGGATACAAAACTGCTTTTCAGTAGCTGATATCGCCCTGTATGAGAGAGAGAGAGAGAGAGGCTCAGAACAGCTTCATATCTTCATCCCCTTCTTTAATTCCATATGAATTAACTGGAGGCCAGTAAGGCTTCAGAGGAGAAGAGCAGAGGGAAGGGGACTGCTTGCCAGAGCTGAATCAGCTCCTGCTCATAGGGAAAGGGGGGTCTGGAAGGATACCTGTTATTTAATAAGGAAAAAAATGGTGTAAACCAACCAATTACTTCAGACTCCAATTTTAGCCCTAGATTAGCTTCAATCCTTACCCCAAGATTAATCTATATGACAACAGACCTAACTGCCCGTGCTTGCCCTCAAAATACCTGTTCTCTGGCTAAAGACAGCAATGAAGATGGTGTTACTGAGTTCACGATAGTCTTTGGCGTGTAGACACACGTCCCATAAGCTTTAACAAACAGTCCCTTCCTATGTGCTCCCTACCCTTACACGGGACGTAATGCAAGAGTGGAGGAGCTCTGCTTCCCTTGCTTTCAAAATGATCAGAGACTGATATGCTTTAGCAATATAATGTCAAACTTATGGTCCTTGGCTGTCGAAGTACCGGCAAATGGGCCAACAAAGCTCAGAGCAAGACACAAGAACGCCAGAACTACACGTGAACCATTTTTGCTGGGAATATTCAATTTGCTACATTGTCCATTTAATTTGAGTGCTAAAGGCAAAAAAGAAATCAGCATTTCCAGTTCTGCTCATTCCTTATATGGTGAAATGTTAGATAACTTGCGTTATTTATAACCTGCACATTTGGTATTTTTTTATAACGGGGGGAGGAGGAGGACATAGTGGGCAAGAAGACTCTGGATTTTTTCCAGTCTAACTGAAGAATTAAGAATTGAACTGTGTCACAAGAGCAGTCAACTTTATACCTATGCCTTGTAGAAGGGCAATTCTTGAGCTGGGCAATTAAAATTGATGTCGTTTATGACTTTAAAAAAGGGACTTACATGCTCACCACATACAGCATGGTAAGAGGTAATGAACATTGATCCTAAAGCTTTGAGCTATAAGGTAGTCTTTAAATGCTTGTATTTCAAGACCTCCACACTTCCCAACTCAGTAACACTTCTAACAATAAGACACTGGAAATAGGTTTTTGGACCTAACAGAGATGGAAGATGTCTCATATAACCTCCTGGCCTTCTCCCTGCCGTGACCGTGTTGCATTTTCAATCATGATGAGCTGCCCAACACGGCTGTGCCACTGCTCATTCCCAGGTAAGGTGCTTCCTATCCCTCTTGTCACTGCTGTCCGTGCTGTGTTGTGTCATCTGGTCATTTTATTTTTCATCAGTGTCATTGTTCCGATGCTAAATCCTGCCAAACCACACTAAAATGACTATTTTCCCCCCATGGTGCTTATGTCATGCGTAGTGTTGAGCAGACTCGTACCCCAGCCCAAGGTTTCACAGACATCACTCACCAACCCCTCTTCCACACCTCGAGAGGCTTTTATTTCAGATGCGAAGTGAAGGTCACACCATTACGCCACTGCTTACCTCAGTCCCCTGATCAGCGTGTAATGACATTTCTCTGCCATATTAATGAATTAGACCTTTTTTTAAAATTGGGAAACAGGCAGTTTTATTTCATAGAAATCACTTTAGGACAGATGACCTTTACCTTAACGCATGTGGCACAAAGCTCTTTCAGGCATGCTGCAGGGGTACGTCACAGAAAACTCTGAGGGCACATAAAGCTGCCCTATGTTATCTTCCCAAAATGTCAGTTATTTCTGCCTAACAGCATTTAACTTGGGGGGAAGACACTTTGCATGCAACAGTCTTTGTCCTAACTCTTCACGCAGCAATAGCAATGATATATGGAAGATCACAGGTTATTTCTAAACTAATAGTAAGCCTAAAGCAAAGGTAAGTAGGGCATGACATACGTGAATTTAAAGGCAGTCTTTAGCTGTGGTTAAAGATTGCTTGCAGATGTTGACTACTGATTTTTATTTTCTTTGCCTTGCTCTGCCTCTTAGAATATTGTTTTCAATGTCCTCATTGTCTTATTAGCTTTCTCTTCCCCCTGGATCCAGTGACATGCAAAAGGAATGACGGTAGATGTTACTTTTTCCTGCTCCGTGGCAGAGCGGAGTGTAGGGTTTCATAGACTGTAAACTATTTCTTCTGCACTGAGAGATTGACTGCATGGGTAGAGCCCATTAAATATAGCTATGCTGACAGTATCGCTTCGGAGAGTTCTGTGGGAAAAAATCTGTCTGCACTATGTTGGTACCTCCAGCCAGGCAGAGAGCTGTCTTGATAACTCAGTCAGATAATGAATAAAATGTGGAATGAATTCCATGCAGGATCAGCACTCTGTTGATGTGAGAACCGGTTGCAAAACGTACGACAGGATCCTCCTGTGGCTGTTGTTTTAAGCTTGGCAAATACCGTGGATTGTATATGCTAAAGTCAGGATATTATTAAAATAAACCCCTCAAAACTCCAGAGAGTTAAGATATGATACGGCTTCCTTTGAGCTCAGGTCCCCTTATCGCTGAGATATGTTGTATGTGAATGCAATTTATATGAAGTTCTTTAAGACTAGAACAGCCTGTTATTTCTGCCATGCCCAGGAAAATCAGGAAAGGTATGTAGCAGTAATAAATCAATTATTTCTTACAAATTAGACCAAGATAGCATTGCCTAACAGCAGTCTTCCAGATGGCTGGGATGAAAGGTGGACTGGGCTGGAGGGGAAGGGAGGATTTCTAGATAACCAGAATAAATGGGATACAGTTTAGTAGTAGAACTGAAAAGATCCAGAGGAATGACACCTGTGTGCGAGGAAACAGATATCTGAGAGCTTAGGTTATGTCACTGGGTTGGCAGAGAAGGATTAAACAAAGACATTACCTAGACATCATCAAGGAGGCAAATTCTTTATGGTGTTGAATTAGGAGTAACCATGGGGATAGGAAATGACAGATTTAAATAAAAAAGGGGTAATTTCTAAATATTAGGGGCAAAATATACTTTTCCCTATGAGAAAAGAAACAGTCAAGGGAGGAGCGGAGAGGCAGGCACTAGAGCAGGCGGTAGGAAACTGAGGAGATGGGACAGCAGCCCCAAAGCCAGCTGCTCCGCTGCGCAGAAATCAGCTGCCGGTGGCCTCCGACGCTGTGTGTCCCTGGGGCCAGGATGAGGATCAAGTGTTTCCACCCGCTCTTCTTGGGCTAATCGCCACTCTGCCATTGTGCACGTGGTGGAAACCATCCCTGAGATACGGCGTGTTTGCACTCACCCAGTAACCCTCCCTCAAGTGACACAGGACGCCTTCCAGCTATGGCTAGGAAAGACCAGTCCAACACTTCCTCAGACTGGGATGTTGGAAACCATAGTAATTACACACACACAAAAAAAAAGAGTTTTGACCCTGCAAGTCTATTTCAAACGTAACTCCTGGAAGCAGTAGACTTTCAACTGAGTAAAGCCCATAACCAAAGAAACCTGATGTTAATTAGCTAGAAATTAACATTAACTCATTAATATCTATATTTTGGAATATTAAAATATGAAATATATTAATACTAATATATTGATATTAATTATTTTAATGTTCATCTGTTCCTAATCACAGGAGTAAACTTACTGAAGAATATCTATACATCAGTTCCCAAAAAGCAGCAGAGTTTGTTGAGCAATCTTGATTGTCAGCGAAACGGGCAATTACATGAGTCCCTCAAGGAGGCAGAGGTTCAAAACCCAGAAAAGCTCCTGACTACCCACCATGGATGGCCAACTGGGAGTCCAAGTAGCTGAATCCAGCCTGTGAGGCAGTTTCGTACGGCCCCTGTGACAAGCCAAGCAGATAAAAAATATTTTTGCAGGTATTTGTCAGCGAGGACTCAGAGGGTCTGGTGAAGCACCGCACAGATGCCGGGCCCACCTCTGAACATCTGGCTGGGAGTAAGAGTGGCTCTGGAGTGTAGGAAAGCTGACTGTGATAAACCAAATAATCCCTGCTAACTCTCTGCATAACAGGCCAATGCGTCTCTCCCTGCTAACTCCAAGAGGGAATTAGTCACACAGATGATTTGGGATGAACCTGAAGGAACAGCTTTTCACTCCGTGGGAAGCAAGAAACACTCAACATCATTTTGTTGCTACACCTAAAATACTGGTGAAGAAATACATGTTTTACCAGAGGCATTTTTTGCAGTGTCTCTCAAATCTCTACCACTTTCCCAGCACTTCTAAGACAATTCTTCAACATAATTCTTCCCCCCGCCACTGGGTTTGCTCGGGTCTAATTGCACTCGGGCAGCTGCTGAGAGCAGGCAGTGCAGAGGCTGTGTAGCTCATGGGGGGGACACTCCGAAGGAACAGGGCAAAGACAGACCTATGTCCCTTCTACCTTATGCAGATTCTGGCCTGAACTTGGTCCTGAGGCAACGTGGAATAGCCCCATGTTCTGCTATAGTTTAATTACAGCCTCCCCACAGCTGCCTCCAGGATGATGTGAAGATCAAAATCAACTGAGGGCTTTCACCAGGTACTCAGGTCTCACTCTGCGCTTTGCATACGCCCTGCATCAGTCCCACTGTCCTCGTCAAAATGGCTATTTTTCTCTTTTCAAAGACAGAAAACACCCACATCTGCTATATTTGGATGCTGGACATCTGAAAAAAGAATCACCCATGAAAACAGCCTGAATGAACCTGCTGAATGGCAAGCCACTGCCAGCTAGACTGAATGATTTTTCTTGCAGAGACGTTTTTGCTATTTTTCTCCTCTGAAAGCTATAGAAAAGGATGGGGAAAAGAGCTGGTTTCTTTTCTCATGCACACACTCATCATTGACAGCTTTGTTAAGTCCGAAGAACAGAATCTCTCTTCCCAGTAATGATGCAATAACCAACAATCCAAATCCTACATGTAATACTCAGAGCTGGCAGGCAGGAAAAAGATTTCTGTGTTTTCTTGTTCTTAAGATTTGTAAATTCAACAAAAGTATTTCAGATGTTATTGCAAGGTAATAAATATGGAACCTCCCTACCTCAGAGTCCAGAAATTTCAGGGACAGAAGTATTTCACACAGACATAGTGAAACAGAAACATGAATCTCTCTGAGAATGAGGCAAGGGAAAACCAGAGAGCAAGGCAAGAGGCCGAGGGATTGTTCTGAGGTCCCTATTGTAAATGAAGAGGGTGGGTGGTGCAAGATAAAATCAGGAATTTGACTTCTCAGGACAGATGGATTTGAAAAAGGAAAAAAAAAATATCTACAGGCCAAACTAAAAATGGTTATCATGGTGAAGTTATGGGCTGTTTCAGGCTGCCAAAACAAATAACTTGCATCCCAAAGCAGTAAAGGTTACATGCATGGAAAATGGAGCTATCCCTGAGGACTAACTAATATACTGCAATTATTATTATAATTTTTTCAGAGAGCTTTGAGAAAACCAGGACACACTGAGCTACCTAGTCTGACTGCATCTACAGAAATCTTAACAAGAGGTGTTCCAGCCTAGAATATTTTTCATGTTCCTAGCTTGGCTAAAATCAGCTAATGGTGTTTGAAAACTGAAGGCAGTATTACTTCAGCAATTAACAAGAACTTTTTGAGGTTACTGATATACTAAAAATGCTTTGAATTTCAATAAGTTTGAAGTTATTTCCTAATACAGCTCGTGCCACTTCTGCAGGAGATATACCCAAGTAAAATGCAATCACTTCTGGAATTTCAGCTAAGTACGGGTACTACAGGGAAAAAAAAATCCACACTTCTGACAAGGTTGTATCAATCTCCACTTATCTGCTGTTTTGGTAAAAGTGCCAAGGTATTCTGAAAGGCACGGTCTCCAGCCTCGCACTTATACTTAATGCAGCCTTTCTGCAGGGTTTGCTGCAGGATTAGTTGTATTTCTACACAATTATTATAGATTTGTATTAGTTATTTTATAAGAATGTTGCTTCTTTTTGGAGCAACCTGCATGGTTGTAAGAGAGTGTAAATTCCCCCATGTCCCATATTTCTTCGAGGAGAAGCGTAGCCCAATGGTTAGAGGAAAGGACGGAACACTAGGATCTCCTGGGCTTCTTTCCCAGCTGTACAAACTATTTAGGGATGGCTTCTCTTCCACAGAAATCAAACTCTGTACTGAACTGTCCTGGGAACATGATAAAATCCTTAATCTCTCTCTGCCTTCCTACCCTATCCTGCAAGATATCAAGCACACTAGCTCAGCCAGTCCGCCAAAGCCCTTAAGTATACGCACGTTCGGTGCAGAATTGCTGTAGCCAAAGCCAGTGCTTGCGGTAAGCGCGTCTCTAAGTGTGCTGCCATTTCCAGAGCCAGGAATGAGTGGGGGGCGATTATATTCATCTACCTCCGAAGGATGTTTCAAACATTAAGTAACAGGATTCTTGGAGACTGGGCACAGGATGCAACAGAGTGAGATTATCATTTCTATCCCTATTCTTAATACCTATTAATGGAAACAGATGATAGAGTATCTATACCTACACATATACAACATCTCTCCCGTCCTGTCAAGGCAGAGCATTATCTGGTAAAGAAGCAGTGATTTCACGTTTGAGGAGGGGGAACAAGAAAAAGGAAAAGCTGTTTATAACACATTAAGCAGATACTATTTGGAAGTTTATACTATAATTCTCCCCAGGGAAGCCAGAACCTACCCACAGGGTGTGTTGAGTTAGTTCCTCATTCCGTCTTTTTTTTTTTTTTTTTTTTTTTAAACTTCTTTTGAAATCACTGAGTGTGGAGCATACCTTGCCCCGGGGGAACATATTGCTGAGCTGTTACTCACACTATAAAAGGGTGTTACTTCTCGCTCCTCCCTTTCTTTGAGGCCCCGTTTTGAGGTGAGGAAAGGGCTGACTGGCCAAACCACTAGACCCCAGGACTTATCAACCCTGGGGCACCCAGCAGGATGCCTTTGGGGGGCTCAGCCTTGGTGCCTGGCTCGGGGGAGCTCGTTCTGACCGGGACTGCTCCAGCCTGGGATCATGGTGGGCTTCAAGAGCGTAGTCTGGAGGTTTGGTGCATCTCCTAAAGTTGTTCTAGCCTGGAAGCTGGGATTGGCTTAAGAAATAGTTTTCTTTGGGGGGGAGTAGCCTCCTATGAAAGACTGTAGTTTGTCTCTCCTGAATCACTGGCTTTAGACACGTTGGGGATTAGGAGGGGGGGGAAAAAGGGGGTGTCCTCTGAAATTTAAAGCTAAAATCCCTCACTCTCTGTTTCAGTGGACTCTGCCCCTCTTCTGTTTGCTTTGCCCTCGGCGTGTGCCGGACATCGGCCCACAGCTGAGGCTGACGCAGGGTCACGTCGATGCCCAAGTGTCAGCAATCTCCGGCGCTTTCCCCTTGCCCTTCGGTGCAGCACACAGCCGAGGCACCTCACAGGCCTGAGGGCTGCAAGAAAAAGGAGAAATTCTTTACAGTTTATAAACTTCATTGAGTTCATACAGCCCCGTGAACCTGCAGCCTTCCAGCTCCCTAACACACCACAACCCAAGCTTGAATGAGGAGAAAATCGTCAATGTAGTTAGCAACCTGCCGTGAAATTCACTGATTAAATTACTGGATAAATATTTGAGAGGATCTGGCTGACAGGTATGTCATGCATGCAGTCTTAAAATAGGATGGTAATGGGAAATGAGGGAGCAATGTGCCAAGGAACAGGAACAGGAATGTGATTTCTGGTAATACAACTCATGTTCGTCAGTGCCTTTTTAGCAATATAGAGGACGTGTGCGGTGAAACTGAGAGCAAGGCACTGTCGTTAAAATAAACTGAGAGAAATTGCAGCTATGAAGAAACAGAGCATTAAGCAGCAGTTCTCCGGGAATAAGGCTGGTGAATGAATTTATGGAGATTTACGTCGGCTGGACCTGGCAGGTAGTTTTTAACATGCTCGCAAGAAGCAGCCACGGCTATTTCCAGTAAAATCTTGGGAAGCTGTGGGGGGGGGGTTGGGCTCGCTGGAGAGACACGATCCTCACACCAGCCTCTGATGGTGCTGGGTTTGTGACTCCGCGTTGGCTCCTCCACCTGCCATCTCCACGAGGGGTTGTTCTCTCTGCAGCCCGAGGATCTTGTGTTTAATTTAAAAAGATGAAAGGAAGAGGTCGTCCTGCTGTACAAACGCATCAGGGCAGCACACGGCAGCCAGCAAGACTCTGCTCATGAGCTGTCGAAACACGCACGCGCGCGATTCCAAGCAGCGTCAGCGAGGGCAGGATTAGGCATCACCACATCCATCAGGTCAAGCCCGTGAAGGTCTCTAAGGACGGGCCGATCATATTTGTGTCATTCAGATTAAACAGTCTGGAAAGTAATTGCTTTAAAACACATCTAATTCATTTTTTACCGATTTTGCAAATGTTTCCCCTTTCCTCAATGCCGCATTGACTGGCCCTGCAAACCATTTGGCACTGGCCCGTGTGGTGTGTGCAGTCACTTTGCTCCTTGATGTTACCTCATCAAAGAGCAGCTGAAAATGATATTTCCAGCCAGACGGTTTTCAAGAGTGGCCGGTGAACTTGCTCTGCCCTGTGCCCTCCGATTTGCGATTAGATAGGTTTCCTGTATGTCAATTCAGCTACAGATCGGTGATAAATTTAAGATTGCGACATGCTGACCAAAAAAAAATAATAAAATCATGGCTGGCTATTTTTGGTTTCAAAAGAAACTTCTCTCGCTAGGTCTTTTCAAGCCCTCACCTCCACATACAGCTGCAGCAGATAAGGCAAACAGGATGCAGGGTTGTAGAGTTGGAGGAATCAAGTGTAAATCAAAGGAGACAAGCTGGTCCCTGTGCGTTGCCTGGGTTAGACCTCAACCTTTGAGCAAGGTGAGCAGTTGTCGCTTGCTGGGGACTCTCCCAGTAACAGCATTGCCCAGCTGCTTGAGCGTTTATACTGGGCCATAGCCGCGTCTCACTTTTTCCTCCCACTGTGTCACCTCCTTCCCTTGTGCTGACAAGTGATTTAGACAGCCTGCCCTGCTGGCCCTGCATTTGAAATGTAAATCAAACACATGGGACATAAAGCTGGGTTTCAAAGTTGGCCATTAACTAGGGCGGAAGGGGTGGCGTAGCAAAAACAAACAGTTCCAAGTTCAAGTCTGAAACCATAAGAGCAGGCTGAAAAACCTTCCTCCTTTTCCATCGCCAGCCAGCATGAGGGTGAGCGCTCTCCCTAGGGCAGAACATATTTAGTGGTTCCCTGACTTCCTAACCCAGGTGCTCGGACTCCAAATCAAGTCTGACAACCGACTTCAAAGGGTGGAGGATGCTGGGGTGCTAAGGCTGGCCTTACACACTACTACGCAGTGGCTTTAGTCATAGAATCACAGAACCATAGAATGGTTTGGGTTGGAAGGGACCTTTAAAGGTCAGCTAGTCCAGGGCTTCTTGCAGTTCTTGATGTCCTGAAAACTTTTGACATTGAGCCCTGCAGCATGCTTGGTCCAATATCTAACACCCCAGAATGCTAACTTATTCGGTCCCTGGTATTGAAAATCTAGTGTTTAAAAGTAGCCTTTACTCAGCTTCCCCCAGGCAAGTTAATGACCAGCCGTACCTTGCGAGACGTGGGGTCCCTTAAACATGGAGACCCCCTCTGCTGTCTTAATGCTTTCAAAACCAGTGGAAGTTTTGCCCCCAAAAATATGGGAGGCCCAAAGCAAATCAGTATGAACATAATTTTTATCAAGTAGGAACGTACCTCTACCGTTACAGAATGTAGTTAATATTTCTTTACCTGTCACCCCAAATAATTCTGGGGAAAAAAACCAACAGCAACTCCTATTTTCTTTGAAATAATTTCTAGCATGACTTTGACAATTTATCTCTGCTAATTCTATAGTGACACCCTCACCATTAAGGTCTAACTTGGAAATCGGAGACATGAGTAACTGATAATATCAAGACGCTTGAGTCAGTTCTGCTAAGCCCACCCATTTGGGTTCGTAGCAGTTCCCTGGGCTTGGCCAGGTCAGCATCAAATCCAGCCTGGGTATGAAGTGAGATTTCATTGCTCTCAAGGACAATCCGACAGGAAAGAACACCCTCACCTTTTTCTGAATTCCTTAAAGCGGTATTTTTAATGCAAATTTTCTGCCAGTGAGAGATGGGGAGAAGAGCAGCTGTGAGAAGTGCTGTCCTCCAGCGAGTAGCGATGCTCCGGGCGATGCTGGGCACCAAGCTGGCTGAGCAGGGGACGGCTCGAGCCTTCAGACACCTTACTCTGATAAACGGGTCATGGCCCCTGGCAGATGGGTTGGTGTCCTGGGCCTCCAGGGAACACCTCTGACTGTCAACCGGGGCAACCGCCGACACATCATGGCATCTTTCTGCACCTCGGCTTCCCTATTTGTGGAGTGACAACACTTACCACTTTTGAAAATTGATTTTGGGGAGGGAAGCAACGCTTCTCAGTTCTGTATTTCTGCCCGCAACAACGGGAAGGGCTCCGCTGGCATATGCGTATGCACAGGCAGCTTTTCCATCTCGGGGATCAGCTCCACCCCAGTGCTCTCTGAAGGCAGAAAGCACTAAGTGCAATTTCACGTGAGCCGCTAACCAACATATCTGTTAATAACATTCCTTTGTTGATAGCTTGGACCGTTTTCAAACAGGCTTTGCCGTCTCCTCCAATATGGGAAAGCATTGTCCAAAACCATATAGGATTATAATTATGTAGTAGTCTTCCTGTAAATAATGTGTTGTTCTAGTGAAGTAAACTGCTCTGCTCCTCATTAGGCTGCATCGCAGATCAAGTTGAAGCCAATTTACTAGAGTAGCAGTGAGGATATCATTGCATGATCTTCATTTCCATTAAACAACTGGATCTAACTCTCTTTTATTTTTAGGCTAACCATGCTGAGCTTTAAAATTGCCTTGATTATTATGTAGCTTTTAAATGATTTGTGGTGGCTGATCATTTTGCACATGAAAGTTGCTACTAGCTGATTAGGAAAAAAAATCCACCATTGCTTCTTCTATTGCTTAGGAAATTGCAATCCTCAATCTGCAGCTTGAAAAGCATGTTGCCATGGAAATGATGCTTATGCTGTCGTAAATAAAAGTATTCTAGGGTCACCAGGGTCTGCGGCATAAACAGGGGCACAAATACTGCCTGGAAAAGCGCCAGAGCAGTTTAAACATATAGGAAGATAATTTTAATGGTATTTCACCATTATCGTCAGAAGGACTGATGAAGGTTAACATGTAGCTGTGACCTTGGCATGAAAATAAAGCAGAAAAAGTCTTAGCTATTGGTATTAATAAGAGTAGAGAAAACAATGTCGTAGCCCTTCTGACCGGTATTTCTCTGCTCAATCAGATCAGTGTTCCTCTCCCATTGTATTTCTCACACATTCAACAGTGAAATCTAATTGTATATTCATTCAGGGGCAGTTTTATCGAATTCATGAGCACAGCATACAAGAGCCTAGGAAAACCAGTTGATGATATAAAATGCTGTATCACGGACTACCTGATCGTGCAGTGGATCTTCCCTGATTCCCCGGCTACAACCCACCCGCAGCCCAGGAGCAGCCGTGGGAAATTAGCCTTTTCCTTGGAGGGGAAACACTTTTGAACAAGAACGCAGCTGAGGGAAGGAGCCCATGAGCCTTTCGCTGCTCCTGTGCGAGGGTGATGTGAAAGATCTCCACGCGGGACCAAGAGACAGCGCTGACGCTGTTTCAAAGGAGAAATACAGAGGCCAGCGGGTTTGGGATGCGTCGGTTCGTGTGAGTTTTCAGGAGGAAAGCAGGCAGTTACTGTTTCTGGTGGGTTCTTAATTGTTCAATGACTGCTCAATGGCATTAAATGGGCCATACCGTGAAGCTGCCTTGGGCAGTATCAGATCAAGGATACATGCTTTTCTCTTTGTATTTTTAATACCCACACAAGCATTTAGAGCACAGACAGTCACTTTAAATAAAACTACAGAGATTGCAAATGCCACAGCTTGCTTATTTACTTACTGTCTCTTAGTCTGCCCAAAATGTGGAAATAATGTTTCCAGAGATGCTGGAATTCATGTGCCTGTTGAGGATCCTGGCTCCTGTCCTGGATGATATTGCATATTCAAGGGATGATTCATTCACTCCTGAGAGGGAGGAAGGACTGTACCAGCTGTACCACCTCTCCTTTGCTGACTGACAGCGTGGTGATGTTTCCACAAGGAAGCCTCGTGCCTCCAGGTTAAGCCAGCAATTATGGAACAAACAAAAGAGAAGTGAAATGGAGAGATGATTCACAGGGAGAGAAAACAAAAGAGAATTGGAAAGGTGATGCCACGCCAGACTGACAACAAAATTTTCATTTGTCTCAGCCCAAAATGTGCAGACAGGATTCTGCATTTCTTTCGTGTGTAAATTAATAATGTCGTTTGCCATCTGCAAGGGAGGATCCGGGAGGGAACGGTTCAGCTTTCAGGGCTTTGCCACCCCACCCCTGCGAAAGGGGGGGTAAAACCTACAGCCAGCACCCCTCGGTTAAAGACGAGGAAGACCCAAACCAAATACCCTTGACTGCTCCATAAAGTGACTTAAAAGTTCAAAAAATGGGTTTTCCCTTTTGTAGTCTAATTTTTTTTTAAAAATCATCCCTGCTGGGAAAGGAACTGTGTGGGATACAGGGCTGATACCATGCACATTACACACCTCGCCATAGATTTATCACAGAAGGGCTGGCCAAGGCTTTGAAGGCAGCTGATGGCTCCCAGCTGGCTGGGGGCTCACTCGCATGGCCTCTGTGGCTTCTTAATGGGAACAGGGTGGAAAAGCTGGGCTGGGCTCAAAGGTTGCCCACAATGACCAAGAGAGAAAAAATTCCTCCTGCCACTCCTGTGCTAATCAAAGGGGTGTGGAGAAAAAGTTTCGATTCCTCGTGTTCTGCACTACGAAACAGGAAAAAAAAAAATATATATATATATATTAATTACACAGCCAATTAAGGAAGAAGCTTTCATGGTATCAAAATCAGTCTTGAAATTAATCTTGCCTGTGGTATATGGAAACTGAGCCAGATAGTCCAAGCTCCCTTAAAACATCTTTCAAACACACCTAATCTGTTTACTCCAGGCTTTTACTACTGGCGGTACCTGGGACTTCGCCTCCGAGATTTCCTATAGTTTGTGATCTTAGCAGGTCAAAGTTTCCAAAGGTGGGGAGAAGAGAGGCAATCCCTTCCCTGCCTGTATGAAAGGTATGTGCCTCTGGGCTACTAATTTAGAACCAATGAATCAGAAATAAGTAACATAAAAACCGTCTAACATTTATGTTTACAGAGCACCTCCTCTAAGCAGACAAAAGCATGTGTCAACAGGGAAACTGCCATGGAGAGAGCTTGCGTGGCAAGTGGCTCGGCGTATTTAAACAGCTTTTGCAAAGATGTTAACATGTTGCTAGGGAAGCAAGAGCCTGCACGGATATAGGTGCCCTCCTGCACCGAGACCCGCCGTCTGTACAATGGGAAAATGGAGCTGCCCCGGCACTCACAGCTTTTTGTTTTCATCTTTGCAGCTTAAAAAAGGCAGTTCTTCCAGCGGCTGATTAATGGTCCTTCTGCAGAAACTGCATTTTGCGCATATTTAAAAATCTTGGGCTAGATAACACTTTGACCTAAAATATAATAGGTTCATTTTTTTTTCTGATAATGTCTGACATTTGTAAGTTTTAATACCTTATTTTTGAAAAAAGCCTTTTCTAACTTGAAGAACAAAGGTGGCCAGCCTGTGGCTCTGTATGCGTGTGCACCCTCCTGCATGCGTGTGGCTGGTGGGTGCCCTCAGCACATCCCTAGACCAGCTCTGGGACATACCGACACATCTCAGACCACCAGGACAGCCATCCCAGTCTGGCACCAAGAGGACCTCCTGGGCTGTGGAAATATGCCCAGCATAGTTCTCCTTCCCATGGGGTGAGGCCCCTGGGGAAATCAATGTCATCCCCTGCCTGTGAACCATTCCCCACATTTTCTCTTCCCCCCCGAGTACTCTTGTGTGTGTGTGATACAAGCCTGGGTTATATTAAGCCCATTGCTCAAAGGACCAGAAACGATGGCTCCCATGGGCACATAGCAACTACGCTACAGAAAGAAAGAAAAATTCAGGGAACAAGTGGCACTGTAATATATCTTACCTACCCGGAATACATCTATCCATGTACCAACCTCTGCAAACACACCCATTTCTCCATATGGGTGGGTATATATTTGTATGTACCAGTCTCAAAATACCCGTAAGTTTTTATTAGCCCCATCTGCAGATGGGGTAATGATGACAGACAAAGTGCTGTGACGCCTCTAGGCTGCTCCTTCTCAGGAGGGGGGAGTTTGGGTCTTCTCTCTCTAGGAGAGGTAAGAGAGGGAGTTTTTCCCAAAACTCAAGTAGCTCCTTGGTGCGGGAGTCTTGCTCAGCTCTCGCTTTGAATCATGCTGGCAAATAAACATGAAAGTGAAAACGGTATTGTGAGATAGTTATGCAAGAGCGGGCGGATCCCGGGACCGAGCCATTGTTCCAAACGTTTAATTAACATTATGAAAGCTGATTAAAGGAAAATCTTTAACCTCCAGGGAAATCCTATTTTCCCTCACTTCCCATACCTCTGCAATTTTCACAATGTAAGAAGGAAAGTGTTATTTCAAGGCATGATTCATATCAGCTACGACCTGATCTTTGCCACAGCCGTGTCCTACAGCTTAAATAATCACTAGCAGTGACACTAGACGGGGACACTTCTGAGGCAGCATTTTTCCCCCGTTATACCATGACCTGAATTGCCATCATAATTTCTAGACTTTGTGTCATCCTGGCACAATGACAAGTGTTCACCCACGCTCAAGAACTAGAAGTTAGTTTGCAAGGACAGCGATACCTTCCCAGACACAGCATCTCAGATACAAAGTGTGAATGACACGCCACGGTCCGGCTCTGTAACAGCAGGGGCTGTTTGCTTTGGTCACTGCAGCAAATTCCTTTGAAGGCAGGAGACCGAAGCACCATCTCCAGTGACTCCCCATCTAACCTTGAGCAGATCACTTACCCTTTCTCTTCTTTTGGAAGTGGGGATAAAGGCAGTGTTACCTCTCTCGGGGCACTGCAAACATTAATGAACGAAACCGGGCGCTGGAGATGTTTACGTGGAAAGTGCTATCCCAAAGTTACGTTAGTGAGAGATTTGCTTTCACCCGCAGTGGGTCTGTGACCAAGCACGACCCCCCCCAGTATTCAGCTGCATATGGGTTGCATATTGCCTCTGCTCTCCTAGGCCTATTTTAATTATACGGCACAGCCAGCCCGTCAGAGCCCTAATCCCAGGATCTAATCTTGGAGGCACCAGACAGCTGACTGTGCGCTGTTCACTCCGAGGAGCGCCCTCGGGGCTGCGTCGAGGGCGATGCAGCCGATGGGAAGCACGCAGAGCCGGTACCTGCCCGGGGGATAGCCAGGACCCTGCTCACCCCGCCTGGCCAGGGCACCTCAAGCTCTGACAGCGACGTGCCTCTGGCAGCGATGGCACAGGAGTGGCATCAGGCAGACAACACGGCCCTGGGTCCTCCCCTGGTTAACAAGAGCCTGGGTGGAGGATGCGTCTACAGACGCCCAGATCTAAGTCTTGAGAAGACACACGGCTTCAGTCCTTCCCAAGCATCAGGCTTATATAAATACATACACATACAAATACATGATATATATACAGCCTCCGGCAGCAATAAGAGTCTCACATGCAGATCTTCAATAGTTCTTCCCATCTGTAGATCTCGCAGGACAAGGACATTGCTGAACTTCAGGGACCATTCTGAAAAGGGGAAAGATTATCTTTTCCCTGTTGTCTGCATTCGCCTGATGCAAAAAACGTTTTAATTATGATATAACAGGATCATCCTCACTACTCTGACTATCAAGAACAGGCACTGCTTTTGTGCACACAGAGACATCAGTAAAATAGAAGCTTTATTTACAGGATGAAATTCCTCCTTCAAAAAGCGCTAGAGATAAACCAAAGGAATATTAATGCAACATCGTGAATACCAAATGCATGAAATTCTGACTCAATAAAAGGCAGACAGCTGGGTATTCTGATAAAAATGGGCCTTTATTTTTTAATTCTTCCTTTCATTACCTGGATTCCGTGTTTGTCAGAGCAACAAAATATAGTTTCTTTGATACGCGGCAAATCTGAAAACAATCCTGCAAGTAGCACAACACAAAAACTCCCACAAAAAGGGAAAGCTATAAAATTTGAGAGGCGACGAGGCTTTCAGAAGTGCCAGTTTCCCAGTGCAATGGCTGGAAGGGTGGCCTGGCCTGGCGGCAGTTCAATCATTTTGTAACGAAGGACAAATACTTTCAACATCCTGAGAAAGAGGGCGGGGGGGAAGGGGGGCACGGCTCCCTTGCTTTCCCTCCTCCTGCTATTCTTTCTCCTCCCTCCCCCCACCCCTTGGATTTTCAATAGCTCTTTAGTGTTTCCATCAAAGGCTTTTACCATTCATCCTCCCTTCTGGTGCCTGCCTTCCACCTGTCTATCCATCATAGCCCTAACCCAGGTCCTTTTTTTCCCCCCCTTTGCTATTTTTCACGCGGTGGGATTTGTTTATAAGCTTCTGTATTACCTAAGCTCAAGGGGAGGAGGCTGCTGGGAGGAAAGTGAGAAAGCAGGATTAAGGAGGAGTAATTCAGCTCCATTGCATTTCCATCTGAACGGTCATAAAATGTGCAAATCCTGTTCCTGGGAATTTCATGTCAGAGGCCTTCCCTGCCGTTGCTCTTCCCGTGCCCCCTCTCACTCTCCTTTTCACACAAAAACAAGTGTCGGGAAAGATGCTTGTGACTCCATGGACACCAAAGGCCACGATGTGTGTGCCAGCGGGCAGAAGGCTCCTACCAGCACGTGTGCAGGGCAGACACTCCAGATGTGACCATAAACTACAGATGCGGGGGTGGGAGGCTGCAGAGATTGAATTCGGCAGGACAAGAGGAGTAAGCGGGGAAAGGCCGTTTAATACGACAGCTCCCAACACCCCCAGCTATAATTAATTAGCCTGGGTAAAAAATAAAAATAAGGTAACTTTTCAGGCTTTTTCACTCTGTAAGAAAATGATACAGAAATATATGTGATTCCGACTCCATCAGCTTGAAGAGTTGCTACTATCTCCTTTTTAGCTCATCTACCATCACAAGGCACCAAAATAGACACAGGACAGCTTTCTAGACCCCAAAGATCCACCAACAATCCATCTTTGATCAAACTGCAAGACAGAAAAAGGACCACTGCCACATACAGGTCAACGAAGCTTTGTCACTGATTCAAGCAGAGGTCTACGTGGTTGGATGTGGCCTCTGTGCACCCTTGCTACCTGACCAAACACATTCAGAACAGCAAGAAGTACTAAAAAAGGAGGTGGCCGTTAACATGTCCCCAACCCTAATGAGCCCACAAACCTTTTCTTGGTGGAACTTCATGTCATGTCTGCTGGACTTGGCAACAGCTGGCAGCATTCTTCCACTTATGGACACATCTTGGAGGTACTGAGGATCACCCAACAGGTAGCACATGTCAAAATAAGTTTCTTTGATTGGTAGTTATTTATTATTTTTAAATAAAATGAGAAGAGATTGAATGGGTCGCCCATCAGCAGCTCAGTTGGTTGGCAACTGCTTGGACAGTTTGACCATACATATGACAAGACAAAATAAATTTCACTTGCTTGCAGTAGCAGTTTGCTATAAACTCAGTCCATCAAGGATTTATAGTTCTAGCAGCAGTGGGATATATAAAATGAGAAGCCCTTTCATCCTTAAACTGCTCTGCAGTCTGGTCGAGATGATGAAGTCATTCTTTCTAAGGCCAGAGGAGAGCAGGAGTTCATTCAGCCAGTTCGGCCGTGCTAGGAGGAAGCGTGCAAATTGGGTCCAAAGACGAGAGGAGGCCCAGAGAAACAGCAGCCCTTGGTTTTGCAGAACAGTCAAAAAGAAATCCTTACTGATGCTAGCCTTGCTTTGCAGGCTGGAGGGGAGCAGTATTTCCATCAACTAAATGATCTGAACTCTTTGGCTTCCCTGAGGGCACCGCAACAGGACAGACTGCAATCGCTCACCAGAGTCACTCTCAGATGTTTGTGTTCTTCCCACCCACCAGCAGCCTCGAACCTGAGCAAGTCTTTGGCACAGCAGGTGGTATCCTTAATCCCAAGGAGGGCCAGCCCGAAGCGAAGATTAGCAGAAGAATTTGTTTTCATTAAAATCCAACCTACCATTACCATCCTATCTGATGGTGCGGGTTTAAAATGCGCATGTCCAGCTATTCTAGCAGCTCTGTTTCTGCAGGGAAAGGGCAGTTCAGCAACCCACCTCTTCACTTTCTAATGTCTTTCTTTCTTTTAACCAACAAGTAACTAAGACAGACACAGCGAGGAATGTTAAATGCACCTCCTCCTGGAGAATTTTGCCAGCAAGTTCAATGGAATTGGGATTTTACCTTTATTATGTTTCTTTTGACCATGGAACTGGTCCGATTTTCCTCCCAGAGAAATTTTTTTCATGGGCCCGTGGAAAAAAAACCCAACAAAACAGAAAGAGACATACAAATAAACACTAATACGTGCAGGAAAAATACAAACCTTAGCACCATGCACTCCCTTCATTATTAGACAAAGGTTGGGAAGGGTTCACAAGTGTAAAATGCTCATGTGAATTATGAGATTACTGCTCAGTTTTCTTTCAAGTCGTGGGCTGGAAACAGATGGTGGCTGTAGCATTTATGACGGCACAACATGTTACTGCAAGCCTAGCCATCTCTCTCTCTCTCTCTCCTCAAAAATGCAGCTGCAAGGAAAGTTGTGGAAAATCACATTAATCGTCTCTTCCACCACACAGTTTTCCAGCCCTTCATCCCTGGCCAGCACATGGACAGAGCCATCTTGTATCCCAGTAAGAATACTCTTCTAAACCCTGTCCTGAATAGTTACCACTGACTGGCTTATTTAACAGCTAGTTAAAATGTGGGGTTTGTTAGCATCGTAAAAAAGCCTCCAGAAAGCAGGTCCTTAAGGTCAGAGCAGATGCCATGTGACCCCAAGCGCTCCATAAGGGAAACACTCAGAAAGAAGCAATCAGACTGTCTTTCAGCTGTTTATTTAAACATTCAGTTCAGGCCAAGCAGGTTGATTTATAGAGAAGCAGACAGACAGATACAACATTTGCAAAAGCATCTTTGTGACTTAGGAGTCCAAATCTCACTTGCAAGCATGAGTAGAAACTTTCAGAAGGGCAATCGCCTCTTGATTTTCAGTAACATAGCCTTCCAGAGACCACAAGTTTAGAAGTACTGGGTGCCTAAAGATACAAAGAGCAACCAACCCGATATTTAAGTATCTTGCCTGTACATAAGAAAAAAATGTTCAAGCCTCACTACCCGTGCGCTTCGGTCTTGATGGGAATGCCTTGCCGCCTACAGTATGTTCACACATAACAGCAAAGCTATCCTTACAATCTGAGCGAAATACAAGAGCTGGCAGGTGGACACATCTCCCGTGGTGAAGAACAGCAAGGTAAGCGGCATGTGCGCAATACTCTGCACGTGATAGACGTGCACCCAACACTGGCTGGTGCTAACTTGGGGACAGCACGTCTGGACTTGAAAACATGAGCTGAGCCTGGGGCACATCCCCTCAGCTCTCTAGTCACCATCGAGGGGCCTGCTTGCACCAGGGAACTCTTTAAACAGTAGAAAATTATTACTTGTCATCCGTAGGATCTCTGGGTGCTTTACAAATATGAAATATTCCTGTTTCACGACACTTCTGAGAGCACCAACTCACTAACAGCAAATCCAGTAGCTTGGGATTCAGGCCCTTGTCCAAAACCAGGATTTTAGGATTACTTCTTCAATTGAGCTAATTAAGAGTCTGTCAAATATTAATTCTCCAGACAAGTGTCACTGGTAAATCTGAGTATCCATTTTGCTATTCTCACTTTGCCAGCCTCACTACCTGATTGAGAACATCGGCATCGACTTTACCGTGTTCATCCTTAGTCATTCAAATGTATTCCTGCTGTCCTCCCTGCAGCTAGGTAAGATGCAGTGCAGTATTTCTGCCTTCTAGGGTGTAGAACAGGGCAACTGAAAACAAGATAAACTTTTAGCATTCCCTTTATCACTTTTCGCAGCTAGACTAGGAAGTTGCTACATAAACTCAATAGTGTACACACTTGAAACTTTCAAAAGCCTTTTCCCAGAGGTAGACTCTTTTCTGGTGATATGACCATACACATCCACTGCATTATCCATGGTAACTGCAAAAGCCCTGAGACTCTTCCTCTAAGATACAGAAGGTGCCTTTTTTTTCTTTTGCAAACCTCATCCTGCAGAAGTCATTAGTATCCTATGCAACAATGTACTTCCTGTAAGTAATGAGCTATAAAGTGTATTAGAAGTTTCCACTTCTGGTTTTATCTTTTCCTGATCTAGCCTGAAAATTCTTTTGAAGTTTCTCAAAGTGTTCTTCGTGTATGCTTGTTTTAGGAAATACCAGATCACTATTGGCAAACTTCTCCTTAATTAAGTGAGATAAAGGAATCAAGATGATATGATCTGCTTAATTTCCCACCTTTTTAAGGTACTTTTTTTTTTTCACTTGCTTTAGAAAAGAAACATGCTGAAGAAAATAAGGAAGGAAGAGACCTTAGAGGCCCAGAGAGGGCAAGCATTGCTATAGGCTTTCTAGTGTAGCTGAGCTTGCTGGTACAAAGCCACTGAAGAGTTAAAGCCTTCCCTCAATGCTATGGAATAGTTTACTGAAAGGCTGCAAAACGCTTCTGAAACTAACATCACTCCAGGCAATGCATAAGAGGAAAAGACTAAGCTTACACTGCTTAGCCAGTAGGCTCTTCAGGGCCTCAGCTTAGCAAGCCAACTCAGATCATGCCTAACTTTAAGCAAGAGTAACATCAAAGAAACATCTCACATGCCTCAAGTTCAGCCTTCCACTGACTGTCTTGCTGAATCACAACTTAGGGGAATGCTGGGAGCTAATGGGAAACATTTGCACTCGCTAACTGCAGCTGCAAGGTCCCCAAACCCCTATTAGGTATGCAGACATAGCCTAACCGTTCTGGATCAGCCAGCAGGCTCTGCACAACAAATGGACACAAGCTGTTACGCAAGCTCTTCTGAAGCACATGTAAGAGAAACATATCCCTCAATAAATAGTGACAATTTGATTTAAAAGCAGTATTTGTGGCAATCGGTGAAGTATGCAAGCTGAGCATTAACCTGCAGGACTCATACATGGCCTGTTGAAGAAACCACTCTATCTGGGATAAATTGCTTCTGTCATTTTTGTTGTGGAAACCCACTGCATTCAAGGGGAATTCAGATCCTGAACACATTTTTTAGTAGCTTCCTGGCTCCAAAGAGACCTCTGAGCATCTTACTTTACTGTGGGTGTGTTTGGACCAAGAAATGTCTTCACTCCCAAGTGCATGAGCACAGAGCCCTCAGTCTGCATGGGAATCTTGCTGTCGAGTAGATACATCTCTCAGTCACACAATGCAGCATGAGACCTTCCTCTGCATGAGGGACATGTTGGCATCAGGGAAACATCAGCCCTCAAGGCAAGGGGGAAAGGGGGAAACTGCAGTGCTTAGTGGCAGCCAGGGAGGATGTGTCTTCAGGCAGGACTGTTTGAGCACGAGAAGACATATCTTGGCTTCCTTGACGTGCTGCAGCATCTCTCCCTCCTTCTCTGGCCCCACACAGCTGACACAGCCGGGCAACAGGCTCCAGCAGAACAGGGCCCATAGCAGAAAACCTGACCTCTCGAAACTTCCCTGGTCTTCAGCTTGAACCAGCACCACCCTTATATAGAACAGATATGTAAAGCCAAAGTGCTAAGGAAAAGGTGAAGCATGGCTGGAGTAAGGCGGACTCCCCACCTGAAACATCAGGCTGTCCCAGCAGCGAACGGGGCATGCAACAGGCACTTGAAAAGTCACTGCTGGGTAACACCTACACCAAACAGCAGAAAGCAAACTTAAGGTTTGAGTGCTGCTACCCAGAGAAGGAAGGCAACACTCATGGTGACATCCCTGGGTCAAAATTAGTCTCTCTGCAGAACAAAGACAGAGGCATTCTGAAGCCAACTGAGGCTTCTTGAAAGTCTTGTAAAAATGAATTAAAATTGGATGCCCAAATTGCTTAGACTACTGAAAAAAATCACAGCTAGGGATGTCAGGCAATTCTGGCGAGCTCTTGATGCTTCACTGAGGTCTACAAGTTTGAGTTCATCCCCAAAGGGAGCTGAGGCCACTCAGCACTTCACCCACAGACCCTCTGTGAACAGTCTTCTTTCTTGTGGTCAGACAGGGGATATCTTGAATTTATGTCTTGCTTCGCCCCTTGTAAGCAAACAAAACAATTTCTATGAGTTATTCTACCCACTAATTGCCAAGGAAAAGTCTGGTAACAAATGCTCTGCATTTTTGACAGGTCAGAGGCTTCCCTAAACAAAGTTGCTGGTTTATGTTTTCTAACAGCACATGTTCATATCCGGGGACCTCGGCAAATTCCAGTGTGGATGAGTCTCTGTGGGAAATTGCTTTTCCAGATTTTCTTGTTTTAACTGCTCCAGGAAATGAGTCTATTTTTACAACAACACTAAACAGCAAAATATGAAATCATTATCTGCTTCGTGGCAAGAGTTTCGGGTCAACTCTCAGGTAACTGTCATCTCCAGTGAAGTCAATGCAGTTGAATCTATTTATGCAAGTTAGTGATCTGGCCAATTATGTAATTGGTTGATCAGTTACTGGAACATAGAGCTACCATTGGCCTAAGGAGTGTCCCATTTTCATAAGTCTCAAAGTTCATCCAAGCCCTGATGTATCGATAAGTGAAGTATTCAAGTATTATGGTCTGTAAAGATCATCATTAACTGCTGAAAGATTTAAGCATGAACATTTTCTATGAACATCTACTTTGTCAGTGAATGATCAATATATGTAGTATACTTCCTGGATTCTTTTTTCACCTGCCAAATACACCAGGGTGGGATTTTCAGAAGTGTTTAAAATGCTTTTCTTCTACTTATCTGTGATTGCTTTCAAGAATCAAGATGTCTTCAAAATCCCCAGGGGATTTTAAGTGCTATGGGCTCAACTGCATCTCTGGGTGCTTCTGGTTTTTGCATACCTGATCTTAACAGCTACTCTCAATTTCAAAGATGGACGGTAAAACCAGTTGCCTTCATTATGCAAGATGAAAGATAGTACGTAGAGGCCAAAACACCAGGTCTGATCTTGGGAAGATGAGTGTGCAACACTTGTTAGAAACTTGGCTCCTTATTTCCCTGTTTGAGGGACTACTCCAGCCTTCGTATGTGGATTTCTTTTCTGTTGAAGCACACAAGTCAGCCTTTCTTTGTGCATTTTTATCTAGGATCCTGGAAGACATTCGGCACGCACAAGTATCAGCCCCAACAGAAATTTTTAGATGCTAAAACCTCAAACCAAGTCAGATTTGATGGCCTGCTAATGAGTCAAATACAATAATGATTGGATTCCCCTCTAGGGGAAGAAGTAACACTGGAAGAATGTGACACTGAAACCTTCAGTGACAGAAATTCTATCACCAGGACGTTGCCAGAATTTCATGTATTGATTATGAATGAGACTAAGAGTTAGCATGTCCTTAGTTTCAGGTTGGGAACCATGTATTCTTGACTTTATGCCTAACTGAAAAGCTCACCAAATGTCACTCAAGAGACTAGCATACAGAAAACAAACTTAGAGACAATATCTAAGGAAAACAGTACCTAACCTATGACTTGTTCTTTGATTTACAGCTGTGATTGCAGGCCCCACCTCACAGTCATATGCCATGATAATAGGTAGCAGTTCAATGAGAAGCAGCCATAACTTTTTACATGTTGTAGTAATTCTGAGCTACTTCAGCACATAATTTAGCCTGATACAGCAAATAATTAGAATGACTAAAGGGACGGGTAACATTCCACAACTGAAAAATTAATGATCAAGCTTTTGATCTTTTTCATTTTATCTTCTAATTACTTTTTTTTTTCCCCCTAAACTAAAAGATGCCAAATTTCACAAGAAATTTGTTCTCAGTATTTTTTCCCCATCTCAAATTTGTCTGTTACGGGTATGACTCTGAGTATTCAAATTATATTCTCTGAGGTATCCAAACAGATAATCTTAAATGGGCTAACTAGCACTAGTAATTGCAGTCCTGAATCCACCCACGCCAGGCAAGTACTTTCCCAAAAAAGAACAAACATGTATTTCAAAATGGCAACCTCCATGGGAGTAGAAGAGAGAGGAATTCTCCCAGCTGTTTTTCTAGTTGTATATTCTAGTCTTGTTACTTCGTCTTTGGGGTTGCTTACAACATACTTCAGTAGTCTAATAGCACGAAGACCCCCATCCCACAACTGGGATCCTGTGTCAGGAAGGCACACCCTACTTAAGAAGAGTAATAAAGCATCAACTCTGTTCCATTTGCCTGAGGTCAATGGGATGTTTGTCCAAAGTTACGAGCATGCTTAGGCACTGGTTTGAAGAAGGGCAAACACAGGCACCTCTTAAAGTGCTTTTCCACGTTAGGGCCTGGGAAAAAAAATCAGGATTGGGCCCCTGATAAAAACAGTTCCCTTAGGAAATGTTACCCACACCATAAAAGGAGTGAATGACACAGAACTGAAGGGAAGTACAATGAAAATTGTCTACTGAATTTTTGTAAATTCCCATAAAATCTGATTCTTGATTTGTTCTATATGGATAATTTTCACTGTAAGTCACAAAAGGTTGACTCCTTAGAGATGCAGGAAATGACTAGCTCATGATAGCATAAAAGGCTGCATAATTGCATGGGCAGAAAGCTGGATTTTCATCAGTCACTACATTCTCTGACGATATCGCACTGGTTTTTGATCATGTATCCGATGCACAATAATTAGGCAAAATGACTTACCCTCAATCTTTTCAGTATTTAGCTCTAAGGGTGCAAGGATTCATTCTTGGAAAGGGAAGATGGTCGTGTGATTTAGGGCACTGGATGAGCACTCAGATCTGAGTCCTATCCCTGGTTCTGCCATAGCCTTGCTGTGTGACCTTGCACAGTCATTTCTCCATGCCTCGGTCTCGCCTAAAATGGGATAACAATAGTTCTTTATTTCAGAGGAGATATGAGTACAAACCAGTTCAAGGCTGTGCCGCAGAGATGCTACAGCAAAGAGCAGCACAGAAAAGCTCAGACATGGAATAATACCTTGCTATTAAAATGCGGGAAAATACACAGTAATTAAATGGAATAATAAATACAAAACATAGGCTGATTTTTGAGGAAGGCAACACTGATAGGCTTTTCTCTGTTACCTGAAATTAGAGCAAACTTAAGTGGGATTCTTACGAGTTTAAACAATTTTTACCTGACTGTTTCTGAGATCTGCTAGTACTAGAAGCTGTGTAATTAAGAAACAACAAGAAAATTACTTCATTGAAAACCTCCACATTGTTTCTGTTTTAAAGCAACCTTGATTTCCAGCCCAAAAGAGGGTCAGATAAATACTGAGTAAGATTTTCGAAGCCATGGAAGGGGCCTACAAACATGATTTCTTTCAATTTACAGGAAAATATGAGCATGCAAATCTGAGGTAGCTTTGAAACTTCATCTTTGCTTTTGGGTACACTTTCAAATTAAATTATAAATGGGGTCACTGATCTTAACTGAACTGTCAGATGTCTGGAATCACTTCAATGCCACTGTTCCAGAGTTACACTGTTGCTGGAATTGGACAGAGCTTTAGCAGGGAGCCTTCAGTAATGAGTATTTTTCCAAATGCAAAGATGAATCCTTTTCTCTCCACAAACACCTGTCTATATAACAGCATTTGTCTTTCCTATGGGGGTCAGTTATGGGCCTGTATGCCTGGGAGACAGGATCTCGGGGCACATGCCTAGATAAAGCAACTGATTTGGAGATAAACAGATAAAAGGTTGTTCTGTCAGGCAGGAGAGAGAAGAGATATATGATGAGACAGATCCTAGGAAGGGAAAATCATTTTTGAGAGACAGAAACAGAGGGATGGGAAAGTCAGGCAGAGAATAGCTGGAAAGTAGACCACAGCAATGCAACAGGGAACCGAGGAGGACAGCCAAGAGAACCTCATAGCCGGAATGCTGAAGCCCGCTGGAGGGAGGAGACCCATGAGATGCTGTTCCAAGCAGAGTTAAAAGCCTAAGCTCAAAGACACGGAAGTGCTGGAGCTGCCCAGGAACCTCCAGGGCTGGAGAGGAGCAACTGCCTGTAGTCACCACGCACTGTCTAATAAAGCAGATGCCAAGCAGGACGGAGGACAGGAGAAAAGGAAAGCAAACTGGCACGTAATCCTTGATTTCACTCAACAAAAGCAACTGAAGGGCAGCTCTGGAAAGATGAAGCACAGAATTAGATGTAATGAATTGACTAGAGAATCAGTGATCATGCACCATATTATAACACTGAGATTGTTTTCAGGCAGTCCCCTACACATACACTTCCTGACCAGAAAAGATCTCAAAAAAGATTAAATCAGACCAACAACTTCTGAATCTCTGGACAGAGGAAGTGACTGCAGAATGTAAAACAGAAAAACGTTTTATCCCCAAATATCTACCTAGTATGTGCAAGGACAAAAACGACAAGGTGTTGAAGGATTGCATGGAAACGTGACTTACAACTATCATTTTCAACTCCTTCATTAAGCCCCCGTACTAGCCCCCCACCCCACAAGTAAAAGAGCTGTCAGTCAGATATCTTGCAGCTCCAAATGCTCACACCCTTCCCTGTAACACTCCAAATGCAGCACTTTAAAAGTCCAGATGGAGTCCACCACCTCCAGTAGACAGTAGAAGAAGATATGACACAGCATTCACAAATGCACAGAGAACTGTTTAATTTACAGCCACAATGGTGAAACAAACCATTTCAGAGCTTGGACATTCAAAGTTAAGTCTGACACTCATTCTTATATTCACTTATTGTGCTTAAGTATTAGAGAACACAGGATTACATTAACCGTACACGACAATCTGAGATCCCTGCAGGACCGAGTAGTGGAAGGGATGAGCAAGAATGAGGGACCAGCCCCTCAAGTGGTGTAAGCTGGTACAGCTCCATTGCACACAATGGAGTGATGGTGATTTACACCAGCTGAGGATATGGCCCTTGAAATGTCCAACTTAACTTTGAATTAATGTCTCCTGTGTCACAACCTTTAATGTTACTGTTCCTTCTGGTTGTATCTGCCACTTCGAAGAAGAAGGACTAACACCATAGCCTGTAATGTTCGAAAGGCAGGCGGGTAATATCTCAGCTGGACTACAGTAAGTGATGCTCACATCGTGACACTACTCCTCATATCGTAAAAACCGTGGACTGGATCCTCATCTGATGTAAATTAGCTTAGGGGCAGCTGAAGTCAAAAACATTTGCCAATTTATACTAGCTGAGAATATAGCCCTGAGATTTTTGCGTTTGCTGCTGCATGCCATATAAACACTGTGCTTGAGAACAAAGACTCACGTGTGTTTCATTCCTGGTAACAAATTAACTCGAGACCACAAGTCTCAAACAAACGACTACTGGAAAAGACTCCATTCAGTCTTCATTCTCTCCTGGTTTTCTGAATTTGGCATAACACATTTATTTGCTGGCACCAATAAAATGCATGCCTCTCAGTTTGCTTTTTTTTTCAAGACTACCGTAGGGCCAGACTCTCTCGTGATGTAAATCAGCAGAGCTCCATTATACTCGATGGAGTTACTCCAGGGAAGCTGGCCCACAGATCTGAATGCAACCTTCTTATGCCAGTGCAACCACAGGACTCTCAAAAAGTTGTTTTTGCAAATTATTCCACTTAAGTGACTTTTGACATCCTTTCATACCTGCACAGTGTCTGAGTGGGTCACATAATGCTTTTCATCTACATGATTTTAATGGATATATGGGTTTTTTTCATTAGATATCTTTTAGACAAAAAAGGAACGGAGCAACATTATTGGCATCCCACTGAAACATAAATATATAAATTACATTTTATACACTTTTTTAAACGCAGACACATACATTCATGTGCATAACATTGTGAACAGTACACTTAGTGGAAAACAAGCACAGACAATCTTAGTTAAATGTATTTCCAGTTTTGGTGCTCAACAAATACACTGGGAAAATGATCACAAAATAGAACGGTGACTAACTCTATCTCTGCATTAGCATCTGAAGCCAATAATGCCTGTTAGCTAACATTGCTTTGTTTGGTTGAAATTGGACATAGCTACAGGAACAGGAGGGGAATGTTTGAACTATATTTAAAGAAACTGAGAAATTAAAAATCTCTCTCTTCTGTTGTTTTAAGGTTCTGCAGTTCATTCACATTTGAAGATATTTTTTATTTGAGTGGAAACACTGTCTTCAAGACAAACTTTTTTGTGTTCCAAACTAAGAAAACTCTTTCATCTCTCTGTAGATGTTTCACAAATAAAAGAATCCAGTAGTTCATTTTACATATCCGATGTGATAATCCAAATAAAACAAAGGGTACATAATCCAAACTACTGGGGTGGGGCAGTGATTTTGGCCAAATGAGTAGCCATGTCATATCTGGCACAGCCCTACATTTCCAAAGCAGTACAGAAGGATTCAGCCATGTGGCTCCCACTGCAATCCATGGGGAACTGAACATTTAATCCTTTGGCACTTTGAAAACATAGGAGCTGGTGCCAGACTATTTTATCTGCCCTGCTATAGTTAAAATAGATTTTGATGTTATTTGGGCTATTCTACTACAAAAATATGACCACAAAATGCTTTTTTTTTCTTTTTTCTTTTTTTTTTTTTTTGGTTCAAGAAAACATAGCAGGCTTTCTCAGGTATATAAAACTGTTAATTTTTAGATAAAAATACAAACTTCACCTTTACAAAAACACATATTTCTGTTGAATACACATAAAGCATAACATTTTACCAAAAATAAAGAATTTTAGGTTTTGTTCAAATATTTGCAGCAAGGTAGTTCCCATGCCACCATGACATTGTACAATGCAGATACAAGAATTTGTACATTTCACACAGCTCCAACATGTGAAATAAAAGTATCTGTATACTGATAAGAATGACAATTGCTAACACAATATCACTAGTAGGCAACTGGCATAAGTCTTAAAGGAAAAAAAAGGATTTTTGCATGGATATCCTATGATTTGTTTACGCACATCTCTCTTTTTTTCTCTTTTTTTTCTTTTTATGTAATGCTTTAAATTACGGGGGAGGTTGGGGAACATAAACCAAGAAACGTCTAGAAAATTATGCATAGGTATACCATTTTTATTTTAATACATCTCATTAGTTTGCATCCCACTAGGAGAAATACCGTAATGTTTTGTGTTCTGCTTATTGTTATACCAGTCTTTTATATGTGTTATTGGCAAATGTAGTCCAAGAGATAATAAAAAGCTAGGCAAAGAGTAAAAAGAAAACTTAATAATCACTTTATGGTGTAAAAAAAAAAATCCACTTAAGGCTCCCCAGAAGGTTTTTTTGTATAGACTTTTAAAACACCACCAAGCAAGGATGTATTGTTCTATAGTGTTTGCGTGGCATTTGATCATTTCATACATTCCTGCTTTTTTTGTGCCTGAAGTCCACCAGTGTCCATCCATCTTCATCAAGAACGCAGGCACATTTCTTGACGTAAAGCACCGTTGACTGCTCTGACAGAAATCCACTATTCACTTAGATTTTTGTCATGTTTTTGAGTACTTTTGGTATCCTCCATTCATTCAACTGTCTTTTTTTTCTTTTCTGTTTTTCTTTCTTTCTTTTTTTTTTCTTTTTTGGACAGGGAAGCTTCCTATTGTTTCACAGAGTGCTACAATACTTGCTTTGATGTCACATTAAACAAATGTACATTGTCTCTTTGTTCTCATTAAGTGTTCTTTTGAGCCAGTTTTTTCACACAGGAGAACAAATAAAGTATACAGTCAATAAGCACCATACATAGTAGGTTCAGGAATGTAACAAACCATGTACATCCATGTCCCAGAGAGAAGTTTTTTTTCTAGCTTATTTTCACCTTACATCTGCAGGAGAGAAAAAAGATACAATAACTCTATGATTAGAATCAAAGGTCCTATCCTCCAAGTAGATGACTTAAAAAAAAAAAAACTGTTCTGCATGAAGAGTCACTAACCTGGGACAAGAAGTTCTAAATGCTGTTTTGATTGAGTTTACATGCTCACTTTTAAAGTTGAATTTTAGAAAATCTTTGCTTCTATCATACTACTCCCAATAAATACCTGTTAATCTGAAACAGGATATCAAGTTTAGCATTCTTTAGAAACGATACATCAGTATACATGAAAACTGCCATTGGGAGTTTATGTGCAAAAAATAGGTGCTTGAAATTAAATTCACCACCATCCAGGCGTTAGGCACATACACTGCAAAATCCAAATCATTCCCACTCCAAATACTAGAATCAATTGCAAGTGCTGCACTTTACATTATTTCAAGTCATTAAGAAATGGAAATTCCATATTTAATTTGGAATGTGTATCGCCATCATCATACATTGCTAATATGTTGGCCAAAGGATTTCAGTCATTTTTGCATTGAGAGGGTGTTAAGTTTTTCACTACACTGAAAACCTCATGAATTTCAATGACTGATTGTCATCATCCTACTGAGACTGAACAGACGAAAAAAAAGATCTTAATTTTCTGGTGTAAGTAACACAGGGCCCTGCAACACAAAAAATGGTATTTCTAAGCATCTTCCTTGTCAGGTAGGCAGATCATCAGACCATCTCAGGTGCATGTACAATCAATCCCAGTTCATGCCAAAACATGGGTTTGATGGTCATGCATACAATAGTATTTGCTGTATGTACACTCAATGTTTTACAGCCAATGACTGGGAACATGACAATTTGTAACCTGGCAATTCATTCATGCATTATTATGTGATGCTTTGACCTCAGGAATCAATAATAATGAAACAAAAGCAGAGGCAATGGAACTTGAGATTTCAGAAGCTGAAGTATTAGCACCCTCCAAAAAAAAAGAAATAAAAAAGGCAAGAAAAGGAAGTAGCTCAAGAATGTAAGATGCTGATGGTGATGTGGAGCTTAAAGGAAAAATACCAGCAGGTAGAATTATCAAAGCCAATCAAATCTAATCTCTTTGCAGCCTTGAGGTAGCAAGTGTCAAGATTTTGAACAGTGATTAAGTTGAAGTGATGATATTTGATTAAGTTTTCCATACTTGTGCTATTAGGGTGTTCAGCATATAGGTCCTACCTGAATATCAAATAGTTCCAGTAGGTTTTATGTTGGTTTTAACTTTTTTCGTTTCCGTTTTTTACCTGATTCCCTAGGCCTTCCTGTTAACATAAGGGCAGGGCTGGTAAAAAGCCCTAAGGTAATGCATTTTGTTGAACACTGAAGTAATAAATACTCAAACCATTTACATTTCAAAAGAAATCTCATTGTCCTTTGCATTAAAGTAATAACTTTATAACGTCTGATTTGACATTCCATTTACAAAGTAATTATACAAAAGCAAAGAAATAATAAACGAAGTTGGCATTACATACGTCATTTCAAAGATCCATCTATAATTACTGTTACCATGCAGTATTCAACATTTGCTTTCAGCTCTGTAGTTAAGCTATTTTCAGCTCACCATCCACTTGCTGGTGCAAGTTTTGTTCCTATCAGTAATTAAATCCTAGAAATCTATATTCTTCCATGACAATTCTACCCCATTTTTCACACACTTCAAAAAGAAAGGTTTTCATCTTAAAATCTTAACTGCTTAGTCTTTGGCAATTAAAGACTTTTTGGAAAACTGGAATTGATCTAATGAAACTTTTTTCCAAATAGAAGACATAGAAAAAATATCAAGCCATACACACATAAAAATAACCATTTTCAATGTGGTTTTGTCTACTCATAACTCAACCTAGTTTCAGCTAGAACACTCAGCTCAGATTATAAATTGATGTCCAATAAAATCACAGCAGAGGCCTAACTTTTCTTTTATACAAATTCTACTTCTTCTGCTCTGTACATAGCAACTGAAGTTTACATTTGCTTACACCACATTTATGTCTCCATACTGGATGGAGACAGTACAGAAAACCCTTCCTTACCCAGCCACCTACGAAATCCATCACCTTTGGGCAGCTTTCCTCCTATATTTACCTGCTTTTCATTGACTTTAATTTTGGGCTGGGTCTCCTGCACCCCTAAATTCCCAGCAGAGGTGCAAAACAAACTTTTGAGGCTTCCTTCAACCAAAATCAGGAGAAAGGGAGGTGTCCTTTCTACTGTAGTGGGTTTCCTGAATAAGTGTCAAGTTCTGCATTGATTGCACCCTAGTATGAGGATCTGAGCTAATGATTTTAGGTGGTTTCATGAAAGTCAGATTTAAAATAAATACTTTTCCCCATAAATCTTTCCCCATGGTAACTTCAATGTTGTCTTGGTAAGGCAAACTTAGGTTTAATGTGACAACTGACAATAAATTCTTGACTACATATAAGTAAAAAAACAACAGGAACAGGCAATGTTGTTTCAAAACTCCTTACTCTTGAATATTGAATTTATTCCTAAGTACTTTACATTCATTTCATTAATATTTTCCCCAAGGTCAAGTAAATCTCAGCCTTAGCCCTGTCTCCACAAAGTCTAAAGAAATTAGGCAAGAGAGTTCACCAATAAGCTGCAACATGACAACCTTTAACTTAGTTAAGCAAGACCTGAATACTATTGGGCATTTACATTTATTTAAAGGCTAACTTAATGCGAATTGATACACTTTAAAGTTCAAATCCAAACTCTTTATACAGCACAAACTATCCCTAATTTTGCATCTTCAACACACAGAGAAGTAGCTGGGAGCTTCTCTACTGAGTTCACTGGAAGCAAAGTTTGCTTTACATTCTTTACTAATATAAAAATAAGGTCCATATGAAATCAGCATAAATGCAAAAATAAAAGGAAAACATACCAGTTTCTTCTTCTCTATAATCTGAATTAGTATTTGATGATGTACAGGTGCATTCCATATGCTCTTCTAATCTCACCAGAACTTCTTTTAATTTTGGCTTTTTTCTAACATATTCCACTTTTGCCACCTATAAAATACGATGAGGTATGTACTGAGACACATTAACATAGTTATAGTTCAGAACTGAAGACAGGTAACTATATACCTCTATTTTTTAATGTAGCCAAACCCATATAAAATGTTAGCATACTAATCATCTTTTATCTTAATTGTGCATCGTGTTACTATTTATTGCACAGACTATTTGTTTATTCAAGTTCAGCAGTTTGAAACAACTTTCTTTTCCCCCAAGAGATAAAACAATTTCCCATTCATTTTGGTTTGAAGCTGTAAGCAGCTCAGCTTTCACATATATCACAATAAGCTTCTATACAGATTCCAATCAGTGGTTGTTCTTGTACACTTGCCACTTTTAGCCTGATCTTCTGTACGTGTTGACCACTGTTCTTAAGCCAAAGGCTAACAGTGAAGGCATTAGGTTGGTTTGTAATACGTTTTATAATTTACAAATTGGTGTCTCCAGACCCCTCTGAACGTAAAGTCCTCAATAATACAGAACCAGGATCTGAATATCAGCTGAGAAAGCAGCAATCTCAATCCTACTCACTTCTTGCAATGACCTGGGACTTGTTTACAAGAGCTCCCATGCACTGTTTTTAGGTCCAAGGGAACTACCCCTCGCAAACTGGATCCAGCCTTTGGCTTTATTGTGGCTAGCTGGCAGGTATGCTATTTCTCTACAGTCCATCCAACTGCTTCCAACTGCACTGCTCCACTTTGGGCCAACGCACTGGTATCCTTAAAAAAAGAAAGTCTGGAGGGAAGGTGAGGTCAGAGGAAGGAGCATGCTGGAGAAGCTCTGGCTACATGCAGGTCTCTCATCTGAAGGAAACCAATGCAGAAGAGAGGGATGTTGGGGTGGGGAGGATACTGAACGTGAGGACATCCTGACCAACTTGGTGCCGGCAGCCAGGAGAGGAGGAACGGTGCAGGGGGCAGGAACACTGCTGTGCTGGGGCGCTGAAATGGGTTGTGGGATGCTGGGTGCCAACTTGCACTAAGTGTAACAGGCATGATGGTCATGGCCGTGCAAGGGAATACGGCATAATGTGGGCAAAGAGAGTGCTAGACAGTGTGTAAGGGGTCCAATGTTTAGTTTACAATTGTGTTAATCACTGCGTGAATAGGTGATAATCATTTGCTTGAAATGGAAATCACGGCTTCTCAGTCCTACTGATGATTTATCTAACATCTGACAAAAGGGGGCTGCAATGTGGCTGTCCCAGCAAGCAAGACGACTACATAGTACAGGTATGCATTATAAATAAGATAGATGAGGGAGCAGAAGGACAAGAGAGGCTGGTTGTCTCTACAAAAGTTACATGACAAAGCCATTAAGTCTGATCCAACCAAAAGATCCAGTTAGTATCAAATAAAGCATCCACAATTACACTAGACTCTCCTGGTAATGGTTTACTTGTGTGTTTGGTAGGGATTTAATACTCCACATCAATCTTCACACTATGAAAATCATTCCCTGGCTCTCCCAAAACTGGAACAACAGTTTCACAAAATGAGAGGGGTGGCTGGAAAAAAACATCACATTCCCAAGTTCCCAGAAACACTCTTGTGGCTCTGTGGACACAAACTACCAAGGACCTCCGAATGACAGTAACAGAAGCTAGAGCAAAATCCTGGCCTTATTAAAAGTCAGTGGGAAATCTGCCATAGCTTTCATGGAGCAAGGAGTTCAGATCCACATTTTAGTCACCGCCTCTTGTGTCAACAGAATCTGGAGACAATTTTCATTTACCCAGCAAACAAAAGTTGCAGAGAGACAGATGCAGTAACTAAAGTGTCCACATTAAAAGGTATGTTCCAAAACTGTCAGATCTCCATATAAACAGATTAAGAGCTGGCCATGACATACAAGAATGCTTTTGTTGAAAGACCAGCTATGGGTCGAAGCAGTATGTTTCAAAATCTCCTATCAGAACCCAACTCCATCAAGCCTTTGAATGCAAAGATTTGAAAATGTATGGTACAACTGAGTCATCTGGCATCAAAGGATGACTAATCCTTAAAATTTACAAAAACAAACAGTAATTAAGGCACCTCCATCATCAGAGACAAAGAAAGAGACCCAGCAATCATGAAACAGCTTTCAGATCTGCCATGCTTATTACAGCTGTTAGAATAAACCAGTCTTATTGAAAATTACATGCAACAAAAATAAACTGTAATCAAGCTTTTTAAAGTCTGTCCTTGTTTTGCTTGGTTTTCCAAGCTGAAAGATATATGCAGTTCCTGTGGCTATTTGGTCTTAAACAACATTAAAAAAAACTGAAAAAGATAATACTTTGAATAGGATCATAATGAATTTATGCAGCAATTTAAGGCTGTTTTTTACTGTACTGTAGTTAAGATACAATCCAGCATACGTTCCACTGCCCTACTTCATGCTACGCAAGCTAAAGGAATGTCATTTTGTAAGATGTTGCATATATTCAAACTGAAGCAGCACAAACCAGATAAATTGCTGTGCTTGTGTCATCTATCAACACCTGCTGGCCCACACGATGGTAATCTAAAATGTTGAAGGTTGCAGTTCAGACTTTCAGTGGGTATAAACAGAGATACCTATGCTAACATCATGGGATTTGGCTTTGTGTTAGCATCTTTTTACTTCTTTGTATTTTTCTCCCTGGTGTTTCTCTCTTGTGCAGTTATTCTCAAGTGCCAAATGCTTTGAGATGGTCAGTCCTCAACAAACCAAGATCAGCTTCTTTTGCTTGTCCCTAACGCAACAAAACTAAAAATCCTCAAATCCTCCAAAACCACAAAATATCACTATATAAAAGCTCTCTAAGAGAAAGACAGTAAAATAACCGACTAGCTTAGTTAAATGGTGTATAATTAATTGCTGGCACCATACTTGCATCACCATAGACTCTAGTTACTATCCTGCGGTATGGTGTGGTGGCTAAGTAAAAATGAAAATAAAATCTGATAAAAATATATGGCCTAACAGAAATATCATGGGAACACCTTTTCTAGAGCATCTCCAGCAGAGATGAAATCAGGGAGTAATAGCAGGAAAAAAACAAGACTGGAAGCAGAAGTGACAAAAACACCACTAGCACAAAGCCAAAATTTATCATGGGCAGGAACTTGCGAAAGAAGTCGCAGCACAGAAAATTCCTCATAACAGCAAAACTCATGTGGCTGATAGGTAAATATAGGATGGGAAATAAAACCAAAAAGCAACTGAATGAGGATGCTTTTTGAAATCATCTGTTTCTTCCATCTTAAAATAAACGTGTGCTGGTAAGATGGAGGGAAAACCTGCCTTCACCTTGCAACTGTGATCTTTGCAGCCCTCAGGTCTGCAAGGAAGACATAAGTCAACAGGGTATAAAGGCACCACAACGACTGAGCAGGGACCGGGGATCCCGCGGGGCCTGGCAAGTCACCAAGCGTTTTGCAGGACTGGAGCCACCGCTCCAGGGACAGGACGGCAGGACTGGCGCGGTGCCTTCCAGGACACACCGCGCCAGCTGTGCATGCCTCCGCAGCGCAGGCAGCACGGGAAGCAGCGGGGAGGCCAGCCACCTCAGAGCCTGGCAGCCACCCATCCTAAAACACCCACTAAAGTCATTTACAGGGCACTCCTCTGGCAAAATCCCTACCTCAGAAAAGCTCGTTCCCAGTTATTTAGGGTGGGGTACGGAGACCTTTGCCTACAGGGAAGCGAGGCCCAGGGGTGCACTGCCCTGTCAGCACCCGGGTCAGGGAGAAGCCCTGTCACAGCCCCGGATAGGGGGGGCTGCGGCCCTGCCAGGCCCCGGGGCGGCGGGAAGCCCTGTCACAGCCCCGGATAGGGGGGGGCTGCGGCCCTGCCAGGCCCCGGGGCGGCGGGAAGCCCTGTCACAGCCCCGGATAGGGGGGGGCTGCGGCCCTGCCAGGCCCCGGGGCGGCGGGAAGCCCTGTCACAGCCCCGGATAGGGGGGGGGCTGCGGCCCTGCAAGGCCCCGGGGCGGCGGGAAGCCCTGTCACAGCCCCGGGTGGCGGGGCGGCGGCGGGAAGCCCTCCGACGGCAGCGGGGCAGGCTGGGAAACGCAGTCCCCGCGGCGCGGGAAGCTGAGGCGGCCGCGGGGCAGGCTGGGAAGGCGCCGGGGGAGGGGCAGGAGGGTGAACCGGCGGCGGGAGCCGCCTCAGAGGGCGGTTTGGCGGTGCCTCAGCGAGGGCACGGCGGGAGGAAGGGTCCGGCGGCAGAACCGGAGGGTGCCGCGGCGAACTCGTTACCCGCCCCTCGGCGGGAGGGGAACGGCCGATGTGGGGTCTCTACGTCCCCTCTCCCTGAGCGGGAGCAGCCAGACCTTGCCCTCTGCCAGGCGACTCGGGGTGACGGGGTTCCTCTCATGCGCTGAGGGCACCTCTCTGGTTTTCCGTCTCCGCCTGTATCGGGTTTCCCTTGTTTCTCCCATCCTTAAATTGAGTTTTGATACCTGTCAGCTGGTCCTGCCTGCAGGTCCCACCAAGTGCTGGCAGTAATCTCCAGTTAAGCTACAGCTAAAATAAAAGTGCTGTTTGTCCTAATCATAGAAACAGTCACTGAAGAAAAACGTTCTTAAACCTGCAAACACTACATACGGCCATTTTACCTACACATGCAATTTGTTCTGCAAGGCCTTTTTAACCTCTTCAGAGGCTGGGTAGCTCAGCTGAACAACTCGTTCTGAATTCCTGTATTTTTTTCCGTCTCTTCGAAACCTCTCTGAACAACTCCCAGATGACAACTGAGGAGCTGCTCCTGAATTCCCTCCTTTCCAGCTTCTTTTCTCTCGATCCCTCCCTCATACTAATTTACTGTAAGAATATACTACGTTCAATTTCCCTGAATCACCTCAACCTTCAATATTCAGAAATGGCTGAAGCTGGTATGGCTATGTCTGAAGTCCAAGCAGAAGGCAAAGCTGAGGTAGATGGAGTGAATTAGCTCGTTTCTTAATTTGGAAATGAGCACTGCTGCAAACAACCATAATACTCAGCTTGGCTATTCAAAATTAGCAGTATAGGCAGGATTTGCTCTATAATATTAACTGGTTTTTGCTGCTGTGACCAAAAACACTAAGAACATCATGATCAACATTATGAAAAACCTCTTGGGAAGACTCAGTTCAGAAACCCCCCAAATAAATTATGGTCTGGTACTTGGTAAATACTTGATCTCGCTGTGCAGAAGCAACAGAATCTGCAGATGTTACCGAAATGCTTTCGCAGACAGGGGAGGAAATATATCTGTAACAGACACCAACACCCCTAACTCACCAATCCTTGTCACCATTACTCTATTGGGAGAGAAATGCAATTCTTTCCTTCCTATCGAAGAGCAACTCCCAACCAGCCTCTTTATTTCAGTCCGATTTTTGCAGGGCTGTACAGGTACAGCTTGCGGAATAGAGATGTCTTTAGGACCAGGGGGCTGTGCTCTCATGGGCTCACTCTGTCATGGTGCAGGGCACACCTACCTTTTACTAACTCACCCCATGAAAGGGAACCCTTAGAGCACCCATTTTGGGGAAGCCCTTCCACCATCACCCCTGGTTTGGAGCCTTCCTACAGCTCCAATTCCACAAGCCCATTAACAGTACTTCCCTGACCAAAGCTCAGTGAAGGCAAAGTAAGGACACCCCCGAACCCTACAGCCTTTGAATCATGTCCCAGGAACGGAATGCCCCAACACAAGCACCTCCGCTGCTCCTCCCACACTGCCACGGCCGTCTCTTAACCTTGACTACAGCAGCCCTCAGTAAGACAAAGAAAACACCCTTTGCTTTCGCCTGTTGGATGATGCAAACCCACTTGCTGACCTTTCTGGATGAACATTTTTCTAGTGTGAATGGGCCAGCTATGATCTCACTACCTTGTCAATGAAGAGGAAGTGGGGAAAGCCTTTTCAATGTTAAATCAAAAGAGGGCTTTTATGCAGTCTGACATCAGGGGAAAACACAAGACGGCTTTCCAACCGCACTGCAGGAACAGCTAAGAAGGCTCTCCAAAACCACTCCCCCTACCTTTGCAGCGACCCTCACTCTGGGCCAGCTACTTAATGGCATGAGCAGACATTCAGCTCTGAACGTAGGATTGGCAAAAGGCTCATAAAACCATCAATTATATCAAAGCTACAAGAGGATCTGACTCTGGAGGGCATAAATATGGATTCTGTTCAGAGATTTCTGGTGTGACAGTGGGGTCAGCCTACAACCTTTACAATGAACATCCTGTTCCTGCTTGACCTCTTGTCCTTTTTTTTCCCTTCTACTTAATGACTGTTTGGAGCAGTCTTGGAGCTTGGAAAAAAAAAAAAAGTCCTCCAAAGCTGGCTGACGTATATTGATATTGCTGGTTGCAATATATTTACACAGCCACAAAAAGCCGCTGCTCAGCTGAGCCTACTTTTAGCTTGTGCCCTACTAAAATGAATGCAAATGTAAAAGCACTAAAACCGCATCAGCGGACTGAATGAGAAACTAAGATTTCTTTAATGTGGCGGTGTGCTAGGGAAGCAGCCCCAACAATGACATCCCACAAAGCTGCTGCCAGTTCTGGAGTCTGCAGCTTCTTGGGAACCCTCAGTGTCCCCAGCAGCAGGGGACTTCCGACAGCCAAACTTCTATCTATAACCTTCCCCATCACTGCAGGTGCAGGAAAAAAGCACACAGTTGCAATATCACACCCAAGTACCAACAGCAAGTTCACAATACATGGCTCAACTCTTTGCTGGGCATCTCCGGCTGCTTTGTGTGTATTAGTTGCTACACAAAATTAACTGGAAGCTGTATCAAACCCAAAGGGAACAGCATTAGATATTAAAACCCTGAGGCACCTCACTCTTTAACTCCTGTTCTGAACAGCTTGCAATTGTAGTGCTTCAACTTCCCCAGTTTGTTCTCAGCCCTCGAATAATTATTGATCCCAATTTTTTCCTCATTTTTAATTGTTTCTGCAAAGTGTATCCCACAAAGGAAGGGCAGCAAGCAAGTGTAAAGTATAATTATTTTTTGAAAGACTGAGGGAATCTGTTCAGATGTTTGTCCAGCTTATTTGGGGGTGAAAGCATTTTTCAGATGTTCAGAAATGGAAAAGAAAAAGAAATCCTGCTCAGATGCATGCCTGTGTGTATGAAAAACAATGAAATGGCTTAGATGTCTTATTTTGTGTTTAGGACATACAGCGCTACATTAACAGCACCTTTCTCAATAAGAAATCCGTTGCAAGTACAGCAATCAGTGTGTTGTGCTGGGCAATTTTATGTTCAAGAATGTGGTGGGCTTTTTTTAAATTCTGCTCTTAAAATACTCAGGACAACAAGAACTCAGAGTCTTAACAATATAAATGCTAAGTGTAAGTCTGATCTCCTACACACAGATGTAGATCAACATTACTTGTTTAAACACTGATAAAAATTAGAACACAGTGAAGCCGAATGAACATAAGAAATATTTCACGTAATATTTACTGGAAAATTGCAACAGGGATTTTCTCTAATGAGTAAATACAGCATGAAGCCGTTGAGTCTTCTATCCCTGGGGTAAGATAATTTGAAACACATTTTTTCAGATCAAAAGTGTTATGTTGTCAAATATAAAAGCCCAATTTAGGCTGCATAATATTTAATTAAGAAAACAGCATTCCATACTGTGATTTATTTATTTTTTTAAGTCCAATGCCCCTTGAGTCATTTTATCTTCTTAACTTTAAGATTTGTACTGTGCAAGATCATGGGAAAGACAGAAGCAACTTTATTTTCATTACAAAAGAAGAAAAACCTAAAGGGAATCCTGTGAATATCAAATCCAAACCCAAGATTTCCCAATAATCATGTAACTTGAAAAGGCCATCTGCTCACTCAAAATGGAGAGGAGCACTGTACCTGATCCTGTGGCTATGATGACGGATAACAGAGAACCAGGTCATACAGAACAGCCACAAGAATACCTGGAGTATTTAGACTTAAGGGGACCCTCTTAGGGCTCTGCAGCCACGATTTGCTCACCTTGACACTTCTGTGATGTATCCGCGATGGCTGGCATTTCACACTGCTGGTGTTGCAACAGCCAGTGCAACGTTTCACCTCCACGCAGGGCGGCCATATCAGGAAGTTGGCAGAGGTGGGATCAATCTGACTCCGAGGTATCTCGTAAATAACCGTCCGTGTTTTGCAGACAGCCGGGATAGCTTCCTCTGCAAACACAAGAAATTCACACTTCCAGGTGAGCAGCTGCTCTCACCTCAGAGCACCCAGATACTTTACACCATCGATTTATGAGTGGCCCCCTTAGCTGGCGGGTTGAGATGGTGTTCTCAGTTCCCACTGTTTACTGACAAGTCGGTACTGAGTACTGTTTGCCTACCACTAAACCGTGTGTGCTACCCTAGGGAGAAGCTTGACTCAATCCCAAAAGCCCAGCCCTAAAACAAGGGTTTACAATGGCCTGGCTCCCAACATAGCTCGGAGCACATACCATTAGATAAGACAATCCCGGCTCCTTAGAAGTGACAGCAAGCCAGGGGCTTCTCCAGATTAGATGATCCTCTAATACAGCCTCATAGCGACTGCATAACAGCAGCTGCTATTTTACAACATTGGGGTGATCACTGCACACACGTATTATCACACAAGTATGCAATACCTGGCAAATAGCACCACAGAAGTTGCACTGAGGATAATTATATCACACCCAAATTGGTTGAGCTGGTAAACAACCTGCGCCACCTTGAAACTTTCGAGTCTTGGGTTTCCACTTCCAAAACCTTAACATCCCCACATCAGGGAGTCTGGTCCATCTGCCATCCGAAAGGGCAACTGCCATTTTTCCTGAATGAAGTTACCAAAGGTCTGTACATGGTGGCTCTTATTTAATTTGTTATTTCTTGAATAAGGCAAAACCACAAAAGTAGCATGACTGAAAAACCTGCAGCTAAACCAATAACCTGTCGGGCTCAGGTAAAGTGAGCTTGTAGACAAGTTTCAGCCACCTGAGGATCATAAAGAGTAACTCTGTACTGCTGCATGATGCTGCCATGAAAAATCCAAACCAAGTATTGTTTTCAACCTAGGGACTGCCTAAGAAGTCAAGCTGATAATTCAAAACGGTCCAGAAAATAGCAATTGCAGGGATAACTTGTTTGATGGTAAGTTCTCTGAAGGCAGCCTGGATTTTTTTGCCTTACAGTGGAAGCAGTGATAGCTTTGGGTTAGATGTGTCAGGGAACTGGAACACTGCCTGTGCTTCTTCAGTTACTTCTGAAGTACAAGAAGTTCAGGCCTGACCTGTGCCTCTAACATGAAAATCTAGGCTTAGTTTTGAAAGAGATGCATTTCAGTCAGCTAAATAGAGTGAAGATTCTTCTTCTCAAACCCCAGTGCCATGAACTCAGGAAAATTAACGGATCCCATACTGCAAGATAGCTGGCAACTCCTACAAGTTATTGAGTATACCCAGTTCCCACTGACTTTTATGGGGAGGCATTCAACACCTTGCAGAGTAAGGTGCCAAGTGTAGCAGACTGTTTCAGAACCGCTGTTCTCTAGAGGCATTCAATGTGACGAGTGCGCTTGCCAATTCACACTGCAAATCCAGGCTGACAGCATGCTGCGCTATCTACCGCGTACCACCATAGCTTAAAGTACAAATATATGAACTCTGAATTACCTATAACAGATATGATCATGGATGTTTTCCACAAATGGAATGGTAAAACACTCAGATCTAAACAGATCAACAAGCACTGCATACAAATCCTATTCTTCAATTCACTAGCATCTCTTTAAATTTGTATTTGGGCTTTGTTGGATCACCATCATTATTGTTTAGCAAGAACAAAATCCCTTGTAAACATGCATGGTGCCCTACGCAATGATGGAAATCAATGCCCCAGCGTTTCCATCAATGGCTTTTAATTTTTTGGATAAGCTGGTTTTTTCTTGTGAATAAAGAGTCAAGCTGTTTCCTTTTGTGGAGCTTCTGTACTGAAAACTCTACCAACTGTTGATGTTTTTTAAAGCACACTGCTGTAGTTGTTCCCCACACTATGAATTATACATTGAATATCACAGCATTTTCTAACCAAGGTCTAGCTTTCTAACATGCTGCAACAAGAAAGTGAATGTAAAGAATTTGTGCTTGTCTGTCTCCTATGGACATCCTCCAGAAGACAGCTTCTCAGGCAACGGCTCGTTTCGTGCAAAAAGAAAGGCAGAAACTAGAAATGGCCTTTTTCCTTTGTGCGTGTCGCGTTTTTCCAGTGAAATGTCCTGCTTGGCTGACCAAAAGCACCCCCTCTGTTTTTACTCCCTAAGTACAAACAGCTTGTTTCTTACCAATGCTTCTTTTTCTGCGAATGGGCACAGGACGATTCTCTTGCGCATGTTTAGCAGAATGAACACTATAAGATCTCAAGTTTGTTTCTGAAACATCATCATATCCTAGAACAGGAAACAAAATATTAAACCTCAGCTATGTTATTTGCATCAGTGTCGCTACAGTGCTGTTCCATACATATAAACCTGCGCTGTTCATATGCATAAAACCAAATCCTGTTGCAATTAGTCTAACGTAACTCCTGCCAATGCAACTGCAAGGGCATAAGGCAGGGAAGACATAGATGTTAAATGTCACGTATAAGCATGCACAATTTAATTCTAATATCCACTTTACTGAAAGCCCCCAGAAACAGTGCACACTCTGTGACACAGAACCATATCTAAAGTAAAACAGTTGCATTGTTATGTGAAAGGCATAATACAGCTTTTCTTACTGGAAAGGTGTAGAAATAAGAACAACTATACTTCACGTGAAACATTTCTTCTAAGTTTTTTGGAGTTCTGGTATGAGGCTATGGTAAAAAATATGGTATTACACACCCAACAGCAACAATGCTGCCTCTGTAAATTTTCTCTTGCTTAGTTTTCAGGGCAGTACTAGGACAGAATCAAAAGCAAAAAGTAACTAGCATGGGTTTCCTTTTAGCCTCTCTGTTGCAGAACAAATCCCCTGTGAAGTATCCTAACCTTTGGAGGGGCATCTGAAGCTACTGCAAACTCTGGGACTGCATCCAGGCTTGTCTTGTTCCCTAAATAAGCCTACCACATGGGTTAAAGGGCCATGAGAAAAAGCAAAGATGGAAAACTTGGCATTTCATTTATCATAAAAAACAACAAAATAACTGCTCCAACTATTTGGTTTTGTTAAGTGAAGCAGTCCAGGTCGTGTCCCATGCAGTAGGGTTCTGAAAATGACAAGCACAATCTGCAAACAGGGGATCAGGAAGATGTAAGCAAACTGAAGACTGCATAGAGATTCCAGTATACCGAAACTAAGATTTTTAGCACTCTGCTGCTTGGAGTGCCCTCTGTAACATCACTGAAGAGTTTCAAGGTTTCACTGCTGGCTCCAAAGAAAACTGTGATGTGCACTAAAAAATGTAAATGGCTATTATACAGTACTCAGTTACCCTCTACAAGCTACCAACATCCTACACTCCTGTCTTTTGCACTGTCACGCTCCCTGCTTCCAGTTCGTTTTGTATGCACAGTTGACTGTGACTCCGGAACTTGTTTTATTCTCAGCTTTATTAGTAATACACATCATGAGAGTCTGCTCTACAAACCAACCAATTAATTTTCTCCTCCCTCCAAGAAATCCTGACCTAAAGAGCATGCAGCTTGTGGAATCACCTGCAGAGCCTGGAAAGACATGAAGACAGTGATATCTTCAGCATCTTAGAAAGAGCTCTCTGCCTCAAGGTTTAGCTTCACTTCTTGGAAAACACTACCATAGGTAGCTAAGAGAAGATGAAATGGGAGGTCCAAGAGGTAGTGCCAGGATCACCCACTGGTCCTGTCTATTCTCCTTATCAGCAGAACAGATCCTTGTCTGAAATAAGTCAGTGTGAAATCCAGACTCTCAATTTACCCAAATAAGTTGGCTCCTACTTCCTGTGTAGAGTGCTTGTTTCCCACTGCTTTTGATGGGAAATTTTGGAACCTAAATGATTAGCTGATAGTGAGCCTTATTTGCAGTCCCAGTCCTGTAATGTAACACAGCAATGACTAATGGATTTTATTTCTACTTTTATTGTACCCCATACTCCAGAAAACTCATCAGTGGGGTAAATAAAATGGCTTGCCTGAGACCCCACAGGAAGCTTGCGACCGAGCTGAGGAGCAGAGCCAGGTCTCCCGCATGCCATTCCAAAGGCACCAGGACATCCACCTGACCCCAAATGGTGTTATGCAAAATGAGGATCCGTTCTGATGTTCCTCCAGCCCTCTTCTGCTTCCTAGCACTCAGCCACCCAACACCTTAATACTGACCTCCTTTTTGGCAGCGTGGAGTTGTCACAATCTCTCCCTCAGTTTGAGGCAATGAAGTGATATTCAAAAGAAAGCAGCATGAATTCTGCTCAGTGTAAGATCCAAGCTAGGCTCAGAGCAAGAAGCATCTCTGTCCACATGCAAACAGCGTTTTAAAAAGATTAAACACAAAACTAATGCCTCTAATCTGAACTGCTTGGTGGGCACAGACATCTTGCTGAAAAGAGAAACCGTCGATGATGCCAGCTGTACGGCAGGCCCGAGCCACAGGTCCTAATCCCACATTCAACACGCTGGCATAGCTCCCTTCTAACATGACTGATTTCTTGCTGTCTTGTTTAAAGAAACTGGTAAGACTAAAGGAATAGTATGATCAGCTAACCAATATGTTAAGCCATGTGCTTATATATAACTGCTCAACTCAGCTGCAATTAGCCATATTCTATCATCATGTTTATAAAGCAAAACGACATGTCGAGGAGCATGTGTTGCTTATAAGATGATTTCTAAGGTGAAGAAGGCCTCTGGCTCATACTGTATCTCACTGTCTCACTACATATCTTAGGCATGTACATCACTTCTTAAGTTCATGTCTCACTGTGAGGGTTAAAAGAAGAGATCTACAGAGCTAGCACAGCAGACTGCAAAATAAGTTCCAGTCAAACCTCAATGCATTATGCAACACATATTGTATTATTTCTATCGACACAGCATCGATGGTTTTTCTTTTTTAATAAACAGAATTACGGAGCATATGGCTGGAGCCAGAAGACACTATAATGCTAAAGGCACTTGGTGTCCCCCCCGATCCCCACAGGCATTTGGAAGGAATTCCATTTCCCAGTGAAGTCAATGGGAAAATCACTGAAGTTCACCAGAAGTCTTGCCCAAGCAGGACCAAAAAACAGAAAGTCAGCTTTGAAAACCAGACTTGACTCTGGATGTGTGGCCAGAAGACTTTCTTTTAGTTCATTAAAACAACGATGCTACAGTAATTACAAAAAGCACTCTCTAGTTTGACTTTAAAGAAGCCCGATACCTAATTTGCATCTTTTTTTTTCCCCTAATGTACTGATTTAGGAGCATGAAGTTGCAGGATAAGGATACGCTCTTAGCAAAGGAAATGGGAGTTTATGGGTGCTTAGCGCCTCACAAAATGAGGCTTAGAGCAGAAAGCTTAGAAAAGGATGGTTCTTAGTTTAGAAATTGAACACTGCTTGTCACTAAGTGAAGATGGAGGATGCTACGTGGAGCCAGATTAATGCAGCTCTCTTTTAACATTTTAATAATAAAAGTTTTCATGGTAGCCCATCAAGAACCTTCTCTGTAATCTTTTATGTACTGACAACATATCAATGATGGGTATAAAAACTCTTGCAATTAGCCTTGGTCAATCCATTACTGTAGCTGAAATTGTTCTTTTTTGTCAGATTGGCATTTTACCACTGGATCGTGGAGTATAAATCACAGAGTTCCTATGACATTCTGCCAATATGTGATTACTCTTCTCACTAAATAAGCCTGTGGAAAGCATCCTAAGACGACTGTTATTTTATATTTATCAATTTATACTGTCGCATTGCTATCTCCTTCCGAAACAATTTTATGCGAGGTACATCCCCAACATATGCAGTCTTAACACAAACCTTCTACATGTCACTTTGATGTGCATCCAAAAAAATATAGGTCCAACACTTCTAGTACCAACAGCAGCAGTTTAGGAAATTCTCATTCTCTCTTTTTTTTCAGGAATTCAATGTAAGGTACAATAAACTGAAATGGTCTGTCTTACAAATCGGTCCTAGAGCCAGAAAGCCCAAGGCAACGTCAATCTGTTTGTTTGATCTTCTTTCTGGCTGATGCAAAATATGCCCTTCTGACATCCAACTGCAGAGATAGATGTCATTAAGTTTTCAACTTTGATCTATTAAAGGAAATATAAGTAGCTGCCTGCAAGATCCTGTTTTGTTTAGGTTTTTTTCCCCTTACCTAGATGTGATCAACCAACTGTAAAGGAGGAGGAGTATTCCCTCTATCTGTCTCAGGAAAAACACAGGACACACATGGCAGATGCCCGCCTCTCATAATGTTTAAGAGGTGCAAGGAAAGCTAACACATTGCATTGTAACATCCTCAATTTGAGCGCCACACCAAAAGCACAAAGTCAGCAGAAGATTTTCCAATAGATTGAGCTCTGCAGCAATCTAACACTTTTCCATGAAAGTATACTGTTAATTTAGAACGTTTCTCCACTTAACAAAAGCTGCTCTGCTAGTTCTTAATCACAGGCCGTTAAATTCACATGGCCTAAGGTGACCCTGTGGTTGATGCCCTTAAACCATGCAAAGAAGCACACTCAGCCCTGCGTTTCCCCACGCAGGGAGACGACTGGGGGAAAATCTGTTCCCAGCGGGAGGCAAACATAATAGGTGATGAAATGAACTCTACCTCCCACAGGACAGATGGGAGAGGTGAAGCGCGGGGAGAAAAACCACGCTGCTAAGCCAAAGAGAACTTCACGGGCAGAATATAGGAAATGCCCCCGTTTCGGTGATTTAGTCTGTTAGTAGTAAAACTGCACTCTGCACGCTACAGCTGCCTACTTCCTGGGATCGTGCATGCTTTCTGTTTTAAATAGGGTCAGGCTCTGCTCTCCTTCACGCCAATGAAACTCTGTCGCTGACTATGGATCCCAATCACAGCAAATTAATTAATATAAGACCCTGTTTCTCATACAAACAAAGAATTTTCATGTTGCCTTTACAGGGATTTCTCTTTGAATCGGACATGCAGCACGGGGCTCTGACAAATTGGCCTGGATTTTCTTTTTTGAATACAATGATAAGCTCCATGTTGGGTAGTGTTTTTCTTTAAGTAATATGCCAGATGGTCTGGGGGTGTGGTTTCTAATTTTATGAAGGGGGTTATCAGTCATCTCTGCGCTACAATATAGAGACCAAATCTGTCAGAATAGAAGAAAAACCTGCCCACTCTGACTTATAAAACTTACTTTTCCAATTAAAAATACATGCTTTGCATTGCAGGAGAGAAAATGACTGTTCTTCCTTCAATTTCCACAGATTCTGTCTTGTTACTCAGGAATATCAGATATTTTCTGCATGCATGCCTGATCCTGCAAACTCTTCCCCTACAAGACCATTCTTAATTCTCGAGTCCACCCACTGAGTTTAAACAGGGCTACTCACATGCAGAAGGACTGGCAATACCATGCACTAAAATGAGGGAGAAAATAATCACTGGAGTGTTTTATTCTGAGCCTCAGTTTAAATGAGTGTATGCTATAAAATACAAATATATCCACTGTACAAGCCTTCACTGAACTAGCCCTTCCCTAAATGCAACTACGGCCCTAAGGAAATACATTTCAGAAATATTATCTTACCAGTGACAACTAGAAAACATTTGATTTGCTAATCCAAGCTAATACTAAATATAGTAAACAGGCCCGATCCTGTTTACTGAAGAAAACATGGTAATTTCAATGTTTGATTAGTCACTCTGATAAACTCTTAATAAGAATTACTCATGACAGTAAAGACTGCAGGACTGTGCCCAGAAAACATAAATGCGGGTAGTAACGACCAGTTACTCTCTATGAAGATCCAATCCTGCTTGTGTAGCTCAGAATAAAGCATAGCAGGCGTGCAAAAGGAGCACTCACATAAGCAAGAACAGGGTGAAAGGCTGAATATTTTGTTTTTATTTTTTAATACTGTTTGAGTTTGTGTCTTAAGGCATTACTGTTTCATGTTGAAATAGTAAAATATTTATGTGCCTTGTTTCTCTAATGGTTTCTAAACTGACAAATTGCATGAAAACAGCAAAACGAAATGGTAAACTCGTGGCTGACCTCTTCAATTGCTGGTCATGCATCCTCTTCTGGTTAATATTAGCCACGAGGTAAATAATTATTTTCTGAAATAAATTTTTTGGCTACATCTACTAATGTATTCAGCTCCCACCATTGCTCCACTTGCCTGCTTGATTCTCTTGCAATGGAGCCATGTGAACTTTTGCTCTCCTTGTAAGTGGTATTTAAAAATGAAGCATGTGCTTGTTACACTGGGGCATTTGAAAAAATAATGTCTTCTGGTAGCTACAGAATACCAACTCAAACGCAGAAGCAGCATGCAGTATTTTAAAACGCTAGCGCTCAGATCCAGCCCTTCTGCAACAGCAGCCAAGCCTTCCACTGAGTTCACTGGGAAAAAGATTTTAGCAGTAGTGCACTTGTCTGGTCCAAAACAGTCTTCAGTGGGGAAATATGTATTGCATACCCCTTCCCTGTTGTGAAAGCTTCTTTAATTGCAGTGATAAGCAATAATGATGAAGCACTGCTCTCCAAAAATACTAAACCGATGCCAATGAATCTGGTAATTAGTAATTAGCCTCTCTGGTAAAGTATTGTGCAAGAGAGAAATATTCCCATTTTCAGTGTAATGGGAAACCGTTTGCTCCCTAATCACATGAAAATTGAAAGCTATGTCTGTAAAATACGTTCTTAGTGCATTCCTGCTCATTAATACAGCACTATACAAAAAGCAGTGAGTTAAACTCTAGAAGGATCCTGCAATGCTGAATGAAGGTGATTGAACCTGGCACAGATTTTACAAAAATACACAGCATATGGTTTAAAAGGAGATGGCCCAGTACCAATGCAAGCAAGAACTCATTCATTTTTCTCCATGTTTGCTCTTCAGAAAGATGCAGGTTTCCCTTGGGCACATCAAAGGTGCCGGGTTTATTCTCTCTCAACTCAGGGAAGAAATCACCAGGAACAAAGTGCATCAAGTGAAACCAAATGATAAGAAACCCAGTAATACGGTGCTTCTAGATCTCATTTACTGCTGCAACGATCTGTTTGAACTGCACGTTCTCACTACACCCATTTGCATGCCTAATGATGCAGAAAATAACCCTGCGCTATTTTCTTTTGGAAAAAAGTGTATTTTTAAGGGTAAGCTTCATATGCAGGTTCCTGTTTAAAATCAGCATAGACGGTTTATTTTCCTTTTAATAAAGCCCAGCGCTTGAAGAGACATTACTTCATTCATAAATATTGTTTCAAATATTTTAAATACCTCTAGGACAGTAGTTTAAAGATAACAGAGCAGTGCAAGACCAACAACAAACCTTATGGAAATTTTTCTCCGCTGAGAGACGGAGAGGTCTGAAAACACAGAGGGTCACTAGGTCCCTCTCCACCCTGAACCCCCCGAAGTTTTAATTCCCGATCGGCCCCTTGGCCGCCGCCTCCCTTTGAAATAAAGCTCCCCTGCCCAGGGCAGCCTGGCTCTTCAGGCTGGGTCCCCGCACGGCTCTCGTCCCCGAGGCGAGGCAGCCCGGGCCGCACCGCCGGAGCGGCGAGAGGCGTGCGGGGCGCTGCGCCGCGGCCGCCCGCGGTGCCTCCCCCCCGGGGCGGCGGCGGCCGACGGCGCGGAAGGAAGGAGGACGGGACTAATTTACCTACGGAGTCAATCTCCAGGAGGCGCTGCAAGTCGCGGATGCTGTGGATCTCGCTGTGCGCCAGCCGCTCGATGAGCTCCTGCGGGATCTCGGCCTCCTTCAAAGACACACACACCGCGGGTCACCGCGCAGCCCCGCGCAGCACTCCCCCACGCCCCTGCCCCACCGGGCATTTAGCGCTTCGGGGCTGGGGGTTGGGGGGGGTGTTTACGGAGGGTGCAGGGTGTTTGCTGGACGTGTTTGGACGAAGCAGGGGAAAAATCCACACTCGCACCCCCCCCCCCCCAGCTCCACCGGGCGCTGGAGCGCTCCCCGCCGCCCCCTCCTGCGCGCCCGCGGGGGCTGCGCGCCGCCCGCCGCCGGCTGAACTGCGCCACGGCGCAGCCGGGCGGGCAGCTCGGCACGGCTCCGGCCTGGCGGAGCGTGTGCCCGGCAGAGCCGCGCCTCCTCTCCCCCGAGCCCGGCTCGACGGGCTGGAAACCCACCCCGGGCAATCGGCTGCTGAAGTTTGCCCAAGCGGGCGTGAAGTCCACCGCGGGCGAGGGTTCCCCCGACCCGGGGAGGAGGACGGCCGTGCCCCACGGGGCCAGCCGCCATCCTACCAGCGCCCACGTCGCGGCTCCCGGTGCCAAGCAAACGCGGTCCCGGGAAAAGTTAAGAATCGCCGTGCAGCGCCGAGCACCGCGCTCGCCCCGACCGGGGCCACCTGTAGCAACCCCCAAGACGCGGCTCCGCGCCCCGCTCCGGCCCCGAGCGGGCCGGCTCCCGACCCTCGCCCGCTCTGAGCCGGGTGATCTTCAAAAACCGGGGAGGGGCGTTTTGGGGACGGGGAGGGGGGGGACGGGGGGCCGGTTTATTCAACCAACTTCTGCCCGCGGCACTAACGGTGCCCGCGGTCGGCTATGTGCAGCGCCGTGCGCCCCGGGGGCGGCCGCTGCCGGGCGGCTCCGCGCACCGCTCTGTTTGCAAATAGCCGCAGCCCGTTTGCACCCGCGGGGCGTGAAAATATACATATATATTACAAGATAGCTCGATAGAAGAATTTTTTAAGGGCAGCCAGCAGCCCCGGAGCGGAACGCACGGTCATTCCCCTTCGCCTGTGGCACGCGTGAAATGGCAACTCGCTTTCTGCCTCGGCCGCGCAGGGGCTGGGGCAGGGCGCGGAGATGCCCGCGGAGCCCAGGTGGGCAGCCCGCTCCCTCCCCCGTGCCCTCCGCCGCCGGCTCGCCCCGACCCCCGGGCTGCGGCGTCCCCCGGGGACCGAGAACGCAGGAAGCCGCTCTCACCTACCTCGGAGAAGGTAAAGGACAGGTAGCCAAAACCTATCAGCAAAACGCAAGCCCAGGTCCTCATCGCGGTCTAGTGCACTTTAGACACGGAGGGAAGGCAACGCTGATGGAGAGGAGCTGCAGGCCGGCTCCTGCCGCGCAGAAATTCAGTACCATCCCTCAGGGGAAAGGCAGCGGGGTGGCTCGGGGGTCCTCCGCATCCAGGGTGGGTCGGGGCTGCCTCGGGGCGGCGGTGGATTAATTACGGCGCTGCCGCTGTTTGTATGTTCCCCTCGCTACGGGAGCGTGGCCGCTCTCCTTTCTGCTGCTCTCGCTCGCTCCTCTTGGCTCTTAGGACTAGACCAGCCGGTACTTCTGCATATTTGCTTAGATCAGACCAAAGTGAAACCCAAGGAGTCGATCCGGAGCGCAGCCGAAACGCCCATCACCTGTCTGGGGCGGCTGGCCCCCCTCGCGGCGGGCGGCGCTGGGGCCCGCCTCCCCCCGCCGCCGCGGCCTCCCGCTCCGCGCCGGGACTGAGGGATTTGCTCGATTTGCCGGCTTCTCCCCCACCCCGCTGTGCTTGCCCTCCACCCTCTCCCCCTTTCTCAAAAAGGGGGAAGAAAAAAAAAATTTAAAAAATCTTTATTGATACGGATCGCAATGTTTCTCTTGCTCAGAACGGTCCCGCTTCCCTCCCCGGCTGGGGTGAGGTTAAAAATAATAATTAATTACGAAGAATAGCAGTGATAGATCGGAGCAGTATTGCAAGATCTGCCTCGGTGCAGTTCCTTCTCCACTTTGCACGGGAGAAGAAGAGAGGAGGAGGAGGAAGGACAAAAAAAAAAAAAAAAAAAGACAGATAGATAGGCAAGAAGGTTTAAATCCCAAGGGGATCGGAGACGAACTGCAACTCCTGGCGGAGGGAGGATTCCCGGGCTCGCTCCGAAGCGGTGGCCTGTCTGGAGCGTGGCTCCGGCGAGGAGCAGCATATACCGCTCCCCTCCCAGCCATGCGCCTCCCCCGTCCCTCCTCCCGGTACTCCCGGCACCAAACCCACAAACAACAAGTAGTGGGGGCTGCCGCCAGCTGCAGCCCCTGCTCGTAGGGCGAGAGGGGCTCTGCCCACATGTGAGGGAAGGGAAAAAAAAAAACAAAAAAAAAAAAATCAAAGAGCCGGAGGAGGGGGCCGGGGAGGGAGCGGGGCAGCCTGCCCGCCACCCCGGCCCTCTGCGGCACTGGGGCGGGGGAGCCGAGGCGCGGGGAAGGGCTGGGAGCTGCTGCGCAACAGCCGCCGCGTAACCTTACGGGATCCACCTTGTGCCCCTGCCTTTTATATAAGGCGGAAGAGATCGCCATGACCACGGAGGGTTTGGGTGGTTTTTTTTCTATCGTTGTTATTTTTTTTTTGGGGGGGGGGGGGGGGGGCTTACCCTTTTGCAGAAGGGGGGGGGCAGAGTGGCGGTGGGTTGTGTTGTGGTTTTTTTTTTTTTTTTTTTTTTAACGCAGCCTTCCTTGCAAAGGAGAAAAACCTCCCTTAAGAAATACAAAAGCACCCCCCCTCCCCAAAAAAAAAATAAAAAGCAGCTGGGGGTGGCGGTGCGGGCGGGGGGCAGCGGGCGCCCTCCGCCCTGCGGCACCTGGCTGCGGCATGCGCGGGCGCGGGGCTCCCCGCCGCGGCCGCGGAGACGCGGCGCCCCGGGGCTCCGCCGCAACCGGCCCCGCTCCCCCGTCCCCCCCCGCTTCCCCGCCCCGGCAGCCGGCCCGCGGAGCATCGGTGCCGGAGCCGGGCGGTGGCGGCTCGCTTTCCTTTCGCATCCTCCTTCCCCGCCGCCCCGGAGAGAAAATGCCCCCTTTTCCCCGGCGCAGATTGGCACAAGGTGCCTGCTGCACCCTGACATCTCCCTGAACTCATTGTGATTTAAATAACAGCCCTTTCTCATCTAAACAAAGCATCTTAATAGCAGATGCAAAGAATTCGGCTCATCTGAAAATCCAATAGCATTTAAGTGGATTAACTGCAATAACACAACTGAGGAGTGATACTATCCTTCATGGAAGACAATAGACTGTAAATGCACAGCCAGGGAGACTTATCCTTTCATCTCTGAATTTCCTTCAGCATTTCAAAAGCGAATGCTTTCTAGAAGCCCTGGAGGGGTTTGCACGCTACTGGCTTGGACATGCTTCTAGGAAACAACCTGTGCTTTAATGGGCACTTTGCAATTGCATAGAAGTTCCCACCAAAACAGAAGTGGCCTTTCAAGTACGTTTAATTCTCTCTCATGATGTCATGTAGGCTTACAGGGTGGTCTCCAGGACCACAAGGGGGGAAAAAGAAAGGTGGGGGTTGAAAAGAGAGAAAAGGAAAAGAGATGTAAAAGATTTGGAAGCACTTTAAAAAGGAGAATGCTTTTTTTTTTTTTTAAGACAGAAAATGCTGAGCCAGTGTGGAGCCATTCTCAAATGCCTCCTGATATAAAAAAAAATGATCCGAGTGCCACACTGCAGCAGACCCATCCACGCAGGCTGCGCCGGCAAGCAGCAGGGCAAGCGGGAGGCAGACTAGGGCAAGTCATTCTGGTAGTTGCCATCGCTTTCTTACACGGGCTTTGACGTTGCAGAAGTAAAAAGTGATGACTTTAGTTAAAAAAAAAAGTCTCATCTGCACTTATCATTTGCTGGGCTTAGAGAAACAATTCTTATGGTCTGTGTTGTCATAGTAATAAAAAAAAATAATTACCAAACAGTGAAATAGATTCTGACAGTACCGGCTCGCCGAGCATTTACTCCTCTCCTTCCTTCCTTCATTGGCTAACGTGTGTCTGGGATCAGAAGTGCTGGGTATTTGTAGCTCTTTCAAGTGGTATTCCACTACGAAAGCCAACATAGAGATAACTCCTACTTTATCTATTGGTAAAAAAAAGTCTACGCAGTTTTGATTTTTTCTTACATTTCCTTCATTTTATGAGAAACGTGCTGCATCAGCATCTTTTTTAAATCTGTCATTATGGAGCTCAGATAAGCATCTTTCCTCTGGGTTGAGTTACACTTGGAGTAGCTTTTAACATTAGACTGTTTATATGGATCATTGCAAATATTTGATAATAATGCAAAATATGTAAGATCCCAGAAGAGACCGAGAGAACGTAAATAAAATTCACACAGATCCTGCAGATAACTTTATATTTGGGTTGTCTGTCTGCTTACGAAACACATTTTCTCCTTGTCTATTGTTTGATCTAAAAATGCATTTGTGCCATGTAAGTCCTTACAAGCATGCAAAGATATGTCTGTGTGAAAAACGTCACACGAGTGCATCTTTACTTCAGCATGGCACCTTCCTGCAGTCTACAAGTCTATTAAACATGCATGCACCAAACATGAAATAGCATCTTTTATGAAATACCTACAAGGCACACGTGGAAAGAGTGACAGGATGGTACTTATAGGTTTAAAAGAAAATCAGTACAAAGAACAGAGCACCAGAAAATTAGGTTTTGCACTTTTTTATTTATCCGAGACCAGCGAGCAAGATACTGCTTGTCTAATTTAAAGCACGTACTGTTAGAAGTCCCTCAAATGTCAGGAATTATAACAGAGTTGTACTACGACAGAGTGTTGAGAGGGAGGATTCCTAGGGTTTGCACAGCACTTGGCATGGGGGAAGGGATGCAGAAGCTCCTTGACACAAAATGAAACTACTTCAGTGGCACCAGTGCTTTCTGCAGGCGGTGACGCGTGAAGCCAGGGTGCCCCAAATCGGGCTTCCAGCACCGGCTACAAAGCTCATTTAAATCTCTGCTGGCTCGGTCGTTAGAAACGCAGGTCAAGCCGTGTAGCGGGACCAACTCATGTTTCAGAGAAGCGTGCCGGGGCTGCGATGCGCGAGAGCAGCCCGGCCGCGGGAACGTCGCTGGGAGAAGCGTGGTCCGGGGATGGGCGGCAAGGCAGGCGCTGCGCTGCTGGGGAGGGGGCTGCAGCCACAGAGGGCACTGGGCTGGCTTCAAAATGGTGCCTGCAACCCGTGGCAGCTATTTCAGAGGTCGGGCTGAAATGTTGACGCTTGCTTGGCCCTTCTGACAAGCCCGAAAGTTGCAGAAGGAATCATTTCATCGCAATCACATTCCTGCTGAGGGACTCTTGGGAAACCTGTCCGAGTCTTTTTCAGATTCTATTTTAGCAGGGATTTTGCTTCATTGATAATCATGTTGAAATGAACAACACAGAACGAGTTTGGGTAAGGTGGGTAAGGGGTGTTTTTGGAAGGGTGGCCTGCTTTTATCGTAGTGGCTATTTGGGGCTGGCCAAAGTGGTTCGGTGTGTTCTGCGGGAAACATCCTGCCACCACAGCTGAAAAAGGACCAAGAGCCGAGAGTGCCCTGGCTCCGGAAAGGGACCGTAAGAAATACTCTCAGCGGTTTGGACCCGCACCGTTCAGCGTCAGTGTCACATGGTATAATACAAAGGATAAAAGTTGAGAACATAAAATCCAGAAAGCTAGACAGGAAGCTCACCCACTTCGGGTGGTTTCTCACTGGTTTTGAACATTTCTTTGGCCTGTAGCTTCAGAGGGGCACGTGGCCATGGTGGGGGAAGGTCATCGTCCTGCTCTGCAGCTCGATTGCTGCCCGCCTACAGAAACAGGCACAAAGCTGTCGCAGGTGCAGGTAAAGTACAGGCGATGGATTACAAATGCAGAAAGCGCTGATGGCAGGCAAACCGTTCCCTTTCCTGAAACTTGGCCCATAAAGAGCAACAAGGAAAGCTGCAAGGAGAACAAGCAAGGCAGTTATTATTCCAGCTGGTACACCTACAAACATTATTTCCTTCTTTTCCAGCTCTTCCTTCTGGATCCTTGCACTGGCTCCGTCCTTCTGGCTAAGCTTTGTTTTCTTTGAAACTTTTGTTGGTGCAGCTTTCCAGATGCTTTGACGGGTGATAACTTTGTTGAATAGTCATAAGATGTAAATCTGCTACAAGGTTTCAGCTAAGCGGAGTGATCAGAGGGGGCTCGGCAAAGTTTTATGGTGTCCCTGGCCCTGAACACAGAGGGTAGCCATGGCCCGCACCACCCACGCAGGCCGGCCCTAAAAGCCACAATATTTCTGGACATGCTTTGCCCTCCTACGAATGGGGCAGGGTCCGACTAGAGCTGATCCTCCCCCCGAAACTGCCCCTTTGACTTCAGTGGGGGTTAGACCCAACTCTCCCCGGAGAAATGGTTTGGTTTAATAGCAAAGACAGACAGACAGTTAGTATCGCTCTCGTTAACGTGCTCTTCTCCCCGCCGTGCCCAGCTGCTTCTTACCCAGGAGGTTCAGCAGCACGGCCGAACGCGGGGGGCTGTTTGACCTTCCCTGCCGCGGGAGCCACTGCCGAGTGACACACAGTTCACCTTCAGGGCTGGAGTACGAACTGGCAGCCCTGCCAGCCTGGGTAGCAAGATACCATGTTTAGGCATTAAACTAGGGCACTTGCATACCAGCACGGGCCGCTATTTTAGTGGGTATATGAAGTTGCTCCCTGCTCTCCACCCCTATGGGACAACGGAGCTGCTGCGAGCGCGGGATATCCTCTGCCTGGTGGATAAAGCTATTAAAAATGGGCTGTGTTTTGTCAGTAATACTTAGTTCATCCAGCTGAAGAACTGTAAAAGTACCGGCCCAGCTTAAGGTATACTGATACACATTGTAAATGAAAGCAATACGGTCCGGGCTCGGCCTCCGGGGTCCTGTGCGTGGTGTGCTCATGTCTCCTCAGCGACGTGGGTGTAAAGCTCTTCTCCTCTGACTCAAATCAAAGCCAGTCGCAGTGATTCTGTGGAGACCATCCAGGATGTAACTCAGCCACGCTAAGTACCATAAAATTGTGATATTATTCTTCATTGTTTGTAGCTTGGAAGCCTGTAGAGGCCTAGCTTGGAGCAGTCCATTTTATTAAGCTCCATCCAAACACAGTGAGATAGTTGTTCTTCCGAACTATTTGTATTCTCAAAGTGCAAGCCGCCCCGTTTGTGTTCTTGTATCCATGCAACCTTGTTGCTCTTACAACATTACACATTTGTCCTGTGAGATTCCCTGCCTTACAATAAAAACTCATGAGAATGATACACACATTTTCAGCTCTGCACACACCAGAGACTGCAGGATCCAGCAGTACCCAAAGGACAAAGGAGATATGAAGGCTGCTGTAGTGGAATTGCTAATTTATTTTGAGCTGCAGATGTTTGTAATGGCTGTGAAGTTTCCTAATTGAATTTCTGACCCGTTTTTTCATGGAAACCCAGTTAATATAGGGGAAGGAGAAGAGCAAATAGAAGGATTGGTTTGGGTTGGTTTTTTTTTTTTGCTTTATTTTTTTAACAGAAAGTCCAGTGTAGAGTTCTGGACCTTTTTCTTTTCATTTTCTTACATCTAAGAGTAGAGTGGCCAGGTCCTCACATGGTCTCAGTGATTGCACATAGTTCAAAGGACCATGCATGAAGTCCCCCGTGCAGTGCAGTATCTCTCCAGAGGGCTTCATGGAGCCCACGCTAATAAAGTCCCCCAAAGCTAATCCTCTCTGAGCACTTCCATCCTTTCGAAGCATGCTGTTACGCACAGACCCACTAACGGTGGTGGCCAGACCAGAGCAGGCAACCCGCGTTGTGTCTTCTGTTCCTCAGCAGCAATTCCCAGGGAATTCAGTGCTTTCCAGCTGCCTATTCTCAATACTTTGTACTTATGCAATTTCTTACTAAAAGCTGATAAAGATCCTCTATAACCACAGGGCACATCAGTAATCAGAAATGCAGAGAGGACATAGTGAAGCTACGTAGTGAACCTGCCACGTGACTGTGGCCAAGTTGCAGATGAGAAGCTGGGAGCAACCATTTCCAAAGCTCTTTTTTCTCAGCCGCCCGCCACCTCAGGGCAAGTGTTAGCATTGTCCTGCTACGTTCCAGGTCCAACAGACCTCCTAGAGGCACACGGCGGTCACATCGTTTGGCTGTGTCACATGTAGACGTCTTAGCTGGGTCCGTCACCTGGTAGCCACCATCGCATGTTCACTAGGAGCATGTTCTTGCCCGTGATATGCTGCTGGGCTGCAAAGGGGACACATACCCGCATTTACACCAAAAGTGAATTTCTTGGTTCTTGCAAAAAGTGAAGTACAGAACCATCTTCTCCATCCTATTGAATGTAGCATTTGTTTAAGTTTCAGCAGTGATTTGTGATGCTGTACCCATCAATCTGGATACAGAACTCCTTCTTTCTTGGAAATCAGTGAGAAATACAATGTTAAACCAGAGCACAGGCAATGGCCCTTTAAGCATTGTCTGTTTAACTGTAGCACGATCTCTCCTGCACTCGAGTGCTTTCCATAAACAGCAAGTCATCCTGGAAGGGGAGGGAGAGGATGATAAATAATCCTGTTATTCATGCGACCGCGTTCTTTCATGAAACTGGGAAAAGGCAAAATAAAGTGGCAACTGCGAGACTGAGAACAAAATGCAAGGCAGTGGGTTGTGTTGCCGCAGCTGTTTCAGGCTAGAAGAAAATCTGGAAAGAGAAAGGTGAGCAGAAAAGGTTTAAAATGCCAAGAAGAAAGCCAAGAGACAAGACACAAAAGAACAGCCTTCTCCGCATCCCTGCTCTGTGTCTCGGGTGACTGCTAGGGCTGGCTGTAGCTCTGGCTGCCCACCGCCTGCTCCCATGGCATGGCTACCTGTGCTGGAGGCTTCCTCCTGTGCATGCACCTTGCGGAGAGGCCGGACCTCCAGTAAGGACAGCTGGGCAAGGAGAGAGGCAAAAGTGGGCAAACCCTGGGAAAGAAATCCCATGGAGCAATGGGGAAGCAGAGAAGAAACCTGTTTGCTGAGGGTCCTCTAATTAGTTTTCCTAGGACAGTCTACGGTGTTCCCTCCATCACGCTTTGCCCCTGTGCCAGAGGTGCCTCCCCAGCTTGTGGTGGAGGGGTCGGTGCCCGCGCTGCAGCCGCTCCACTTCTCCGTCCGCCCTCCCCATGCCTCCCCCCAGACCCTGAGCGGGGAACGGCTGAGGCCCAGGCATCCGTCCGATTCGGTCGCCTCTGCTCGTGGGCAGCCTCCCACAGAGAGCCTGGACGGAGAGCCGTGCGGTAACTTCTTAAACCACTGCAGCTGCTGGCTCCCTGCATGTGAGTCAAGAGCCCGCCATCCCTGGGATGCTCCTGGAAGCAGCCTGGCCCCGTACTGCTGCCAAATTGCCCTGTACCAGCCTGGGCTTCGGTCTGCAAGAGCCTCTCATGCCAGGAGAGTGTGTCAGCCCTGCTAAGACTTCAGTAATGACACACATCTCTTCAGTGGTGTGGCATCGGGGATTAGGATAAGGCAGCCATGTTGTTATAAGCTTCCAAAAGTGCCTCTTCCCCCTGGAACTTCATGGCATCAGTGCAATTCCTTCAGGCTTATAAAAGCTTAAGCCATTGTAAACAAGCCAGCCTTGGAGCCTAGGTATTGTAGAGAGAGAATTCTTCTCCATGTCCTAGATATTTCAGATGGAAAAAAAAAAAAAAAAAGAAAAAGAAGAACATTTAAGACGTCAGCTTCTCTGCTAGTGTAAATGGGACCAGCTCCATCTAACTTCAGTCCGGTGTCTCTGTTACACTGTCATTGTGTGAAGCTCCCATTAAGGCAAATGGGAATTACACATGGTGGGATGAGAAAGCAACAGATACCTTTGTAAATACTGCACAATCACATGAGCCACATGTATCTTTCCTGAGACACCCTGCCAAACTAGCAGGTGTTTTTTACATCAGGCCTTATATTAACACACTCCTGCGTATGTCTGGCTGCATTTGCTGCATTAACGATCGTTCGGTGCATAATGGCTGGGTTAGTTTGTGAAGTTAAATACCATGGGCAACAGCCCAGCCATAATGCATACAAACGTTAAACTGCTTCTTTTTGTATCACAGGGTTTATTACTGCTGTTCCTTCGCTATGACTTTTTCTTTCTTTCTTCTTCTTGCTGCATTTTTTCCTTGTTCCTGCCCACCCTTTCCCCAGTTTGTGGTTTCCAGATCACCTCCATCTCTTTATTTTCTCCACCTTTTACCGTAGCTTTCCTGTCTTATTTCAGTTTCTGTGGATGTCAGAGAAGATGAAAGCTGCAGCCAGCCAGCCCCAACTGCTCCAACACACCCAACAGCCCCGGAGCGATGGGATGTTCCTGCAGCCGGTGCATGTCTGGAGTCCAGGGGTAGTGCTGTGAGGGCTGCTGGTTGGGGATGCCACCATTTCAACTCTGGATGCTCTTGGTGGCTGCTGTGGAAGTGAAAAAGGCCAGGTCAGGCACTGATGCTGTTTGAGTGCCAGCTCCACTTCTACTCTGAATGCAGGCAACAAGCATAACTGATGGATGGATCTGTGTCCAAGTTCAAAGCCACTGGGGAAAATACGTGCCCTTAGCAACACCCGGTGTAAAGTCCTGCTTTTACAGAAGTCAGTGGTAGAAGTCTTTGGGGATTAGTCTTCTATTGTAATTATCAGTGACTTTAAAAATATTCCATGGCCAGGCGCGAAAGCTGTTCAGAAACAAGGATGGGCCGAATCTGAAGCCAGCTATCATAGACTTCTACCAAAAAAACCCCACCTGTCTTTGCAGGGCTGATACTGAAGTTAGGTAGAAGTTCCCAAGAGCATCAAAGAAGTGTGCATGTTCGACTCCCACTGAAATGGGAGCTGGGGGCATTACTTAATGAGAAGGATTTGAAAAATACTCTTCTATCCTCCTTTGTTTAAAATTAAGATGCCAAATTCAAACATCCATGCTAGCACGGTGTCCGTTTCCATGGTTCATGCTTTTAGTCTTGTAGTTGTTCATGGTCCTTCATGGAGGTCTCACCTTTGGTCCCAGGCTCTCTTGGCCTAAGGTTTAGTTTTTTGCAGCGCTTCCACGGTGTATGCACATACACAAAGCACAACAGCTGGTGGATCTCTTATTCATGGCTTAATCACTTCCCTCTGGAGGTGTGCGGTGTGATGTGTGGTCTTACTCAACCCTGGCTTTCTGAGGGATGGAGAGGCCGGGTCAAACACAGCCCAGATTCAGCCCAGCACTTAAGAGCATGACTAACCCAGAGCATGGAGTGTTCTCTTGATGCCATTAGGATGGACCTGCTTCTTTTCATGGCATTAAGCAAGCATTTAGTCTTTTGGTGTTTGCCTTACCACACCCTTCCCATCTCATGCTCATCTCAGCACCACATTGCTAGCTGCCCACTGGGTTTCCACACATCTCTGCTGACTTCTCCCAGGCCGACCGACTGATCTCATAACCACATCTTCTCTGGTGGTTCACCATGTGCCCCTGGTCCCACCCTCCGTAGGGGTTTGCTGTATCACTGCTACTTTCCCATTCATCTGGAATTTCCCCTGACAGCCCTGAGCCACCTACTCCCATAAATGTCATCAGAAACCTTTCGCTGGGAGGAACTTTCTGCATTGCGTCTTGTGTTTGCTTCGTGGTTGCGTAATCCAAATTGGCTGTCGATTTAATTTGAAACGCCATTGCACCAGAACAGGGCCTCAGCATTCACAGCACTTGAGAAAGATAAAATAGTGATAGGGAGCCAGATGGCTCAAGAGACTGGGAATCAGCGATGGAGTCTTTAACTTCTACGTCACTGCTTCAAAATGCAGCTCTGATCCACAGTGAACTTTGTGGTCTCAGTCCAATTTCTAGTGTACGTATGGTCATGCCAGAAAAACTTCACCCATAAAACACCACCTGCCTTGGCTGGGAGGCCTGAAGAGGTAGGTGGTGGTCTCCTCAAGCCGGAGTGAAGTGTTACCTGCTGCACAAGGGTGACATGGTCACAGCGGCTCTAGCAGTACTCACGCATGGTCTGTGGCAAGGGAAATTCTAATTGCAGTGCTGCCCACCTGGCCGGCTTCCGCAGGAAAGACATTTCCTTCTCTCCCAAATTACCTTTCAAGCCATTTTTAAAATAGCCTTGTTGCTAAGTCTCATGAAGACTGTAACTCTGCAGTCCCAGAGGTCTGACTTTGATCCCACGTGTACCTAATGAAGGACTCCTCGGAGGCGAGGGACACTTTGCCAAAGTATCAGTAGGAAGAGTAAGAACCAAGTAAGAAATTTGTGTCTGGAGTGTCCTTAGGATAAAAACAGTGTGAGAACAAAATCTGGCCATGCACACAGGAGCCAAAAGCCATACTGAACTAACCTACAATTTCTTGCGGCATAGTCTTCCTTCCTGATGACAGTTATTTTCTAACCTAGCTGTGCATGAATAGGAAAGAAGCAGGTGCCAGAGAAGAGGTGAGTATGAAATGGCACTAAGGTCATTACACACGGAGCAGGAGAAAAGCAATCCAGCCTTCCAGGTTTCATTTACTAAAGGCATAATAGACTGGTAGGGCATCAGACCCCTTACCGGTAAAGTCTTCAACCATAGGTGAAGGCAACAGGGCAAATGACTGCTTTTCCTTGCAAGGCTTCTTGGCTTAGATGTTGTCCCTCCTCAGCCCGTGCTCGCTCAGCTGCTCTCTCCTGGGTTCCCTTTGCCCCCGCTGGAAAGCTGCCCAGAATCTCCCTCCCCAGTTTAAGGGCCAAGACCAGAACGGCCGAGTCAGGCTTGTTATTTAGGTCTCTGCCCTGCCTCGCCTCCCCGTGCAGGTCCATCTCGTGCCTTCATCTTCGCTTTGGCTGCGTACGCTCCCTACGTCCCTTGGTGTTCCTGGCTGTTAAATGCACAGAGCCAGCCAGCGTGCTGCTGCTCCCGCGTGCCCCCCGATAGCCAGTCCCACGTCGCACGTCAATGGCCCTGCGTTGGCTCTGGGGATCTGCTTTGTACCATCAGCAATTGTTTGGTTTATATTCGCGTATGGGGCTATGACCCTGAACTGGCTTCTGCCTTTAAATTCCTTCCACTTGGCTCTGCCCACACTGTCCACAAAGCCTCTCAAAGAAATGCAGCTTGGAAAGAAAAAAAAAAAAAAAAAAAAAAAATCGAAGAAGAAGAAAAACCCCTTCACAACAAAATGTCCTTCTCTCTCCCGGCAGCTCTGCTTGGGTGCGGTTTTCCCAACACTCCCCCGCAACTGAGACGCAGAGTCTGTTTCAGCACCGCTCTCTCCGGCACTGCGGGCGACAGGGTCACCCCATGGCTGGGCACAAAGCACCCGCAAACTGTCCCCATCCGCAGGGCTCGTCCCGGCTCGCGAGGGGCCGGGTGCCTTCCCAGAGTCACCGCGTCGCTGCAAAAATGTGCTTTTACCCAGCTTTCATCCCAAGACCCCTATCACCCTTTCAGCATCTGCTGTTATGCAGTGCTGCGTCTTGTGCTGAGCTCACGAGCGGGGTAGCGTGGCCCACGAGTCTTCTCCGCGGTGAAAAGCCCGTGAAAGCCCCTTGCCATCTCATTCACTCCCTTATATATATATATAGGATTGTCCCCATAAAGTGGCAGCTCCACACATGTGCTGGTGGGCGGATAGCTTTGCATTTGCCCTCATGATTTCATGCCAAAAACATTTGCAAGTTCAGCTCATCGCTTGATTTCCCTCTCTCTCATTCTCCCTTTCGCAGTTACTCACCGAGTCTAACGAAGGCGTCCTGCGTTCGTCCCCCCAGCAGGCCATATGGTCTCGTGCTTGGGTTTCTGCTTGCGGCCCTACAGCTTTATCATTCCCTTGTCCTGCCCCAAGTTCGTAAAGATTTTCTTAAAGACTTTCTGTAAGATCAAAATAAATGATGTCATACGCATTGCTGTTATCGAGCCTTCCCTTTCGCCTCTATTTTCAGCAGCTATTTTGGGATGATTAATAATTTGCAGCAAGGCTTGGCACAGCAATGGTTAAAGGGACGAAGCTGATCTGACGCAGGAGCCTTCTGGACAGAAGCAGTTTTATAAAGTCTTATAAGTGCTATTTTTTCTCTAGGAAAGGAGTGGATTTTTTTTTTTTTTTTTTTTTTTTTTTAAGTGTTGTGAGAACAGGAATGTTTCTTTTTTAGCCAATTCCACATACTTTTTGTTATAGGAGAAGATGTGGTCTGAGGGTTTTAGCAGAGGCTAAAACAGGGGAGAACTGGATCTATTTTGGTGGTGTATCAAGTGAATAGGAAATAATCGAAACTGCTGCATTAAAAATGAGCTTAGCAGCAGCTCCAGGCGAACCCTGTTCCGCAGACAGCCCTCCCCTTACCTGCGCGGCACCCAACAGACCGTGCCGCTGGGTGCAAACGTGCAGATTTGATCCATTCCCACCCTTTGGCCAAAATACATTCCTTTAATCATGCCCTCCTGGGAACTGAGGTTTGGTGTGTAATTATTTTTTCTGTTGGCAAAATGAAGCGTTCTGGCTCCTAGAGGTTGTTGCAAGGCTGTTTTCAGGAGTGTATGTTGGCTGGCGGACAGACAAGGTCTCGCCTGGGGCTCCGCTGAGATGCTCTCCCACATATTGGTTAACGGGCAGCGTGTGGCTTTGCTCGGTCTGAAGCACGTCGAATAACCCTCGCTCCCTGGGGTGCCGGTGACAACAGTGCAGCAGCAGCCTTCTGCCTTGTGCGGACTATTTCTCTTTCCCCACCTGCTGCTTGGGCTGAAATCAGAGCTCAGGTTCATCCATTCCCATCCCAGCACCCTGTCTCCATCGCACCCTGCTCGGTGGAAAGGTGATGGTGTTTTTTCGGGATCCCATGTGACACACACATCCCCTGCTAAGGACACACACCGGTCCTGTCGCTTCAGACACACATCCAGGTGTGCCGACAGCCTCACCTGTAGCGATGGGTGGGACGTGAAACAGATTAAAAGCCGGAGGCCAGAATTGTTTTAGGTCAATCTGCTAATGCCAAAGGATCATATTTGGCAGCAACATAAGGAGACTTCTCATCAGTTTATATTTCTGCTTTTCTTCCCTTTAACAATCTAATTTTGTACCTTGCTGTGTGGACTCCAGATACGGATAATCCTCCCCCAGTTAACACCACCCTAGTCGTGCCCTGTGGAAATCTGCGTGCTGCCTGTGGGAGCTGGAGAGCTGCGGTGCCGTGCTGGTCTAGAGACTATCTGGAGGGGTTTCAGAGGGTAACGGATAGCTTAGGGTCACAAGAAGTGCTGCTGGAGACATGTGCAGAGCTTTTCATGAGCACTTTTGGAGAAAGTGACCTTTCGTGTTTGCATCTTGCTTTGCACTTTGGTGCAGGGGACAGTTGGTAGCTATTGGAAAATGAAATACTTTGATTGTCACAGAGGAGAAACTCACAATTTTCCCTGAAAACTTTCACACCAAATGGAAATTTTCTGACAAACTATTCAGCCAGAATGACCTTTTGTACTGCAGAACAAACTGTGATGAACATTTTTTCTACCAGGTTTTTCTTCTGACATTACGAATCCTGATGGGGGATTAGCTAACAGTGTAAGTAGCATCAGAGAGGAAGACTCGAAGCTATGCGAGATCTTGAAAACAACCATCCAATGCCAATAAGCAATTTGAGATGCTGCTAGAACCAAAAAGCAGGAACGCTGGGCTGAAGTCAGCACTGATGTTACTCCTAGCTATGGGTGAATTTACCCCAAGGCTGAATTTGCTTCAAGAGAGTCAAGCTGGGGAGCAGATTAACTTCTAAGAAACTCAGAGTGAATGAATTACGGGAATTAATTGGTAAGGTCAGCAATGAAATCATGAGTCCGTCGCAGAGGAAACAGGATGGATTTCTAAAGGGCTAAGAATGGCCCCTTTGCTAGATTTACAGGGCTAAGGTGGCGAGAGAGAGGTCAGATAATAACCTTTCAAATCACCAAGGCAGACCAAATATGCTTTGCCATCGTCCGCTTGCTTTTCAATGTATGTGTGTCATGTTTGGAAAACAAGGCCCCGTCTGTCCCTGCTGAAACAGAAGCAACAAAATAACACTGCTTGTTAGGGAAATGCCAAAACAGAAAAAAGATAATTGAAACATTCAGGCTGGCAGTAAATGGGGATAAAGGCAATAAATCTTGAAAGCACGCTGCGTTATCTCGGGCAGGAGCTGCTGGCACTACTCTTTGGCAAGCGTTTTGCCAGCCCGGGGAGGCTTCCTTCGGTGCCCGCTTATCTGGAGTGTCGGCCTTCAGCCAAGGCCACCAGCTTGCAATAGAAAAGGGATGCTGAAACAGAAAAGATAGGTGTCCGTCCTGCCGCAGCTGTTTTCTCTCCTAATCAGAGATGCTCTGCGTGGGGAAACGGCTGCAGGTGAAATGGGGTTTATGAACCAACCCTGCAGGCACACAGCCAGTAAAACATTGCAAAACAGGAGGCAGAGAGGGGTGGCTTCGCTGGGGAAGGACACACGGCCCCTTATGGAGCCGCTCCAAGGCCATCTAGCACGGTCCTGGTGCTCCCGCATCACCCAAAAGGCTGGGTGGGCTGGAGGCTGCCGTGCCAGTACTAGCAGCCACCTACACCCTTTCGAGTGCTTTCCTGGTGCCTGCACAAGCCACTGATCCCCAGCGACTCTGAATTTATCTAAACATGAGTAAACTCGGAGTAAGTGGCCAAGGAACCCCCATAATTCAGCTACAAATTTGATATAAAAGAAGACACAAACTTTCCTTCCAGATTTACGTATAGTTGAAACATGAGCAATAGAGGGGGAAAAAACCTGCAAACAAAAATAGTATCCTCGAGTCTTCTGCTTATTACACGGCAACAAAGGTATGTGATGCTGCAAAGCTCTTGGCTCGCGGCCTCACCCTGCTCTCACACAAGTCCTGGAGAAGTTACGAAAGTCCGATGGGAATCTGTGAGTTTTGATGAGGAATATCCCTGCTTCCCACCTTTCCTGCCCTCGTGACAGGAGTCGGCAGAGACATGTGCTGCAAGGCAACTGGGTGATAGTGACCACTTCATCGCTGCCCAACATCGCACCCCGTGGCTTTGTTCACCCAATTTTCCATGCTCGGTGTCTGCTCTCCTGTTGCAGTGCTAAGGTTCGTCCGTGAGTGATTTTTCAGCTGGCAGCCTGTGTAGCAGCGAGCCAAAAAGGGTCACCTGGTGGGACATGGGCTCCCGGGAGCACATCAAAGCTGGAGGACTACAATCCTTCTCCGAAGAGCAGCTCCCCTTTGCGATTTTTCAGAGACCACCCTCTGCCCTTTTGCTTGCTTTGATGTTCTTCAGATGGAGCCAGAATTTCAAAATGCTTGACTATAGGGAAAAAAATGTAGAGGAGAATGCTATTTCTCCCCCCGCTTCTTTCCCCCATCTGCTCAAGGGCTCGATCCTGCAAGTACTACTGAGACAAAACTGCAGTCAGCGGGGGAAAGAGGTTTTCCAAGACAGCTCCAAGGTGGGCAGCGCACACAGAGCAATCGGCTCCTGTCTGTGTTGCTTTGTGCGTGTCAAGCAGCAGCCAGAGACTCTCCGGGGAGACCTGCTTTTTCCAAGGTGCTGGTATAGCTCCTTACACGGAGCGCGTCGGTTTGAGGTCTCGAGGCATCGCTGTAAGACCCCAGCTTGCTATGGAAATGTTGATCTGGTAAGGATTACCTCTCTTCTGCAAAACGCAGCCCTTTCTTTTTCTCTGCTGTAGTAATTTTTTCTGCAATTATAACTTACCACTGAACAGCTTAAACTGCAGACACTAATACAACACAGGCAGCAGCCTCCTCTACCTTCGGGTGGACAGCCTGTATCAGATGGCACCCGGATGGTTTCAGCATGAATCACTCACTGCCTCTGTAATCAACATTCCCATAACCTAAATCTATCAAAAAGAGCCTAAACCACATCAGAAGCCAGTTCTCAGATACTCATTTGCTAAGACTTTGGAAATCGCTTATATTAAACAGATTGTCTCTTTACAGGAGTATGAAGCTGCCCTAATTATACAAAGGGTGGAAAGGGACAACCTTCCATCTGGGGAGGCTGTTTAACTTTTTCTGGCTTCCTAAAAAGTCATTGTCTTGTAAACCGAGCATTCCTTTCCTAGCCTGTTAGACACAACATTCCCCACGTCCCAACGAAATGCCGCGCAAGGCCGGCTTTGCTCTCGGCGGAGCGGCGGTACCCGAGGGGGCCAGCCTGGAGACCGGCGGGCACAGCCCCATGGGGATCGGAGGTGCGCGTGGGCTGGTGCTGGCCGCCCCCGAAACACTCCGTTGGGAACGCGACGTGCTGCCAAACACGGTCCCGCGCTGGCTTTTGCACGGGGTCCCTCAGCAGTGGCCTCTGGCCTGCTGTGTTTCGGAAGGATGCGCTTCGCTGCGGGCACCCTCCTTCTCCCTCCGCTTGCCGGTGCCCTCCCGCGCCGCGTTCAGCTCCAGGCGATGTGGCAGAGCGAGAGGCGTTCGTCTTCAACCTTTTGGTTCCCTCCTCTCCCGAGCTGTGCGATACCAACAGCGGTGCCCGTCCCTCACCTCCCCAGCGATGTTTTAAATTCGGGAATCAAACCTAGGAGCTTTCACACCGCGAGTCTCTGGGCTTGCAGGGATCTCACCGGGGTCGGCAGCAGCCTCTGAAGCTTTGATCTGGTGGCTCTTAGGTTTCTCCATAGGGCTGGAGATAACGATGAAAACCTCGGATCTGCTTTGTTACGTGGGCTGCCTCATTTCTTACCAGCCACCCGGGCAGCGAGCAGGGCCAGGGCCACTCACACTGGCCACCCGAGGAGGGTGACATCTCAGGATACTAAACAACATCCATCAAACGCCCTTTGCTTGCAAACCATGCACAATTTTTTTCTGCAGCTAAAGAACCAACTGTGAGTAGCAGTGAGGTGTCAGCTACTAACACCAAGTCAGATCTTATAGGGAAGATTTTACTTCCATGTTATGATAATCCCAGGCATTTTTATTCTGCACCAGTAGCTTTTATTCTTAGTTTCCTTCATCTGTTTTCAATAACGTATTCAGTTTCTGTTTGTGTACATGCTCTGGTACGTGCTATTGTACAGCTGATGGGCCTTAAATTCACGCTTTGTTGAAGGTATATTTCTTTCAAAAGGTTTTACATTACTAAAGGTAGCAAGTCACAAAATAAAGCCATTGTTGCAAATATAATTTGAAGTTAATCTTCATATAATCCACAGTAAATATTTATATGCAATACAAAAGTGGCTGGATTTGTTTACAGTTTGAAATTGTTGGAGAGAGGATTCCATATAGATTAGTCGGCTAATCTGCTGTAATCTGCTTAAAAAGCAACCCAAATGGTTTTTCTTTCACTGAATCACGTCAGCCCTATGTGCGCAGTGACTTCGGATAGGGAACGGATTCAAGCACAAAAGGGCATTTACCTTGTGGGCGCTCAGAGCATTGCTTGCATTGCAGGAGAGCCATAAATTTCCTCTTCTGCCTTAAAGAATGGGACAGCTGCAGTGACTGAATTTAAGCTGAGATGGGTGTCAGGCTCTTCTATCCCATTTCCTCGCTGCAGCGTTTGAACTACATCGCCTGGGGATAAACTGATCTTTGATGAGGCACCTGTAAGGTGCTCGCACAGAAGTTGTCCTTTCTGAATTTATTCTGTTTTATTTCGCTCCCTCCTAAGGAGGATCTACATGAGGTGCCTCTACACTAGCATGCTCCCGAGTTAATAAGAAAAGCATCCTGCTAGTTTTCTTGATGTTTCTAAATTTTGGGAAGAATAGGAAATTGTCCTGTATTCTTTACTCACAACTCAACTTTGCTCCCAAGGGAACTGCAGCTGAAGGTAGAAAAAGATTTTAGATACTCGCCATACTTCACGGAAGGTCTGTGGCTGATCTGGGCTCCCGTGGGACCTGTGTGTCTCCTCTGTGCAGGGGCTGCAAGGTTCAGTCTTGGACCTCTGATAGCCCCAGGAGTTAAGAGCCAAGCGTGGGCAGCAGGCTCGGAGATCCTCCTCCGACCGAGCAACAGGAAGGTTCATTTCACACGTGGCTGCGCCGGTGGGAATGGTGATGAAATCCCGTTTTGCGGTTGTTCACAACGCACCGCCGTTCGGAGGCTGCGGGGGGCAGAGGGATCCCTCTGAGCCCCTGTCCCCGGAGTGGGGACGCTCACGCAGAGGTGGCCTCGCTGGGACGACGCTGGCTGCAGCGTGGGTGAGTCCTGAGCCCTCTGCAGCCTGACTCCGGGGTACGGGCAGGAGCCAGGCAGGGAGCGGCTCAGTCGAGGAAGAAACGGGCTGAAACAACCCTCCCTGTGGGTATGAGACCACTTTTTTCCCATTTACCCACCACACCTGGGACCAACCAGGTGGCCGTCAGCAGAGCCCACTGACACGGAGGACAGGCTCGCCTACTTCTCCCCGCTCCTCGCTGGTTTTAAATCCCATCCCCAGTATAGCCCGCGCCGCGCAGGCTGGGCACCCCCTGCCTCTAACCTGCTCCTCCGTCTGGGTCAGAGCGGTAGCTGCAGCCCAGCTCTGCTCCTGGGGGTTGAGACCGAGAATGTCCCCAGGGAAACCTGGGGAAGGAAAAACACATCTTGGCTCATCCCGTAAACGGCAACACCCGCAGGACTGCAGATCCCAGCCTGGGAAGGGATCCGGCCCATCACCTGTGCTGCCCTCTGGCAAATGCATCAGCTTTCGGTGTCGGGGCAATCGCTTTTTTTTCCCCTACCACATATCCCCAGTGCCGGTAGATTATTTCAGTGTGGGTTCCTCTGAATAATACATTCATCCGCAGTCCTTCCCCCACCCCGTCCTCAGCAGGGCCTTCATTAGTTGAATACAGTGGCTCAGCTCCAGCACGCACAGCTGCCGTCACTGCTGCAATTCTTTCGCCTTGAGAAAAAGCATATACAATTTAATATGCTCCTGGCACAACAGCTTTTCTGTAGCAGAGGAGGCGGGTTTGTTTATGGCTATTTTGATAGGGCAGCTTTCATCCGGACACAGGTTCTGCTGCATCTCCCCGCTCGCACAAGGGTGCCTTTGTTGGGCTGGTTCTCGTGTTCCTCAAGAACCTCTGGCCTTTTCGGTACCTTCTCCTGCTCCCTGCAAATACAAGTTTTAAAAAGCCCTCCTTGGCTAATCCCGTATTTCTCTAAAAGCTAATTCCTGGGCTAAGAGCCAGCAATGCAAGGCAACAGGAGAGGGTGTGATGCTTTACTGGATACGTGTCAAGGATATGAACCATCCTGCCATCTCATGGGAATTTGGCCCGTGGTAGCATGTGCTGGACGCATCTGAGCGTCCGCGTCAGTGGGAGCGGAGCTCGTGATGCTGCCGGTGGCCGTTAGCAGCGACTTACAGGCTTGCCAGGCTCGGGAGCAGCTCTATTGCTTTCCCAGATACCTTCAGCCTCGCCAAGAACCGTACGAACCGTGCGCGAGGGCATGACGTTTTCCTCCTGATCGCAGGACCAAGACCGGGGCTTTTCCATCTCCGCGGGAGCCGGCGCTAAGAGATGCAGATTCTCCTCCGGCAGCGATTCCCGCAGTCATCGTTACGCAAGTTAAACTGTGAAGAGTGACGCATCTCCCCGCTCGGCGCTTCTGCGGCACGTTCAGCTCCCCGGGCAGGGTGGGGTGCGGAGGAGATGCACCTCCAGGCTGGAAAGTCTCAATCAAATAACCCAGAGTCTGCAAACGCAGCCAACTACTTCTATCTGGCAAATTGCTTGGGCTGCCCCTGGATGAGAAGGAGAAATAATCTCTTGTATTTTTCAGCTGCTAAGTCTGTTCCCTCTCGCTGCCGTAGTGGAAATAAATGGTGGGAGGGTTTAGCCAGCACTAATTCAATGCCGCGTTCGATCTGAAGTCGCTGCGACTTTGTGCTTGGCCCACAAATACAACTAAGAAAATGAAACCGGCTAGAAATACGACTAATCATCCGATCATCGTAAACACATGGTAACGAAACAGAGTCACTCTGTAGCGCATATAAATTCCACACATGTGGAGGAATGCAAAGCAGCTATTGTACCCCCACTTTGCAGATCCATTTCACTATTTTCCCAGTTTATCTGGAAAATACATACTGCATGGTACTGTACGTCGTATTTCACTGCTATGCACCATGATGTCTTCTAATGGAACAATCGCCATGCTTGTAGTCTAAGGGCAATACAAAAGTGCTTTCAAATAATAACAATACATTTTCTGTATAAAGAGGATAGGGAGTAGCCACTTCCCAGAAAGGCTTGATTTCCCTAGAGCCAGCAGTATGAACATCCCGAGCGCCAGTAGCAGCAGGCAGTGGTGAGAAAATCCCTACCTCATCATCAGTCTATACGTCCCGTCTCCAACTGCCAGTTCTTGCAAAGAGCGGAGGCTGTTAGCACCCACCAAGGGTAAGGTGAATGCACCCGGCAAGTCCTGGCAGCGCAAGGCTCCATTGATCCCTTCAGGGCTTGGGTGAGGGGCACTCTTTTGGCAAACCAACTCTTTTGGCTTCGAACCGAAGCTGTGAGTAGAGAGGAGCAGCGTTCTCGCAGCCCAGCTACCAGAGATCACGCAGCAGCGCAGCATCTGCCAATTCATTCAGCACTGCTGGCCCATGCGGCGACATGGCACGCTGCTGTTCCATGTTTGGAGACAGTTTATACTGGAATGGGAGCAGTCTTCTTGGGTAAAATGATTATTTTTTTCCTCCATGAGAGCTCACGACTTTTTTAAAGAGAACTCTGCACACTTAAAATTGCCTAAGCACAAGAGGATGGGACGTGTGTTGCAGCTTGTCTGGGCAGCGGAGGTTCCCCGCGATACTTTTGCAGAGAGTGACTTGAAAACAAGGAATAAAACACAGCTGGGGAGGGGCTGGAGCACTCAGAAGCGAAAAGTTACCCATGCGCTTCTGAGATAGGAGTCAGAGTACACCCAAGGAGATGGTCACGCTTTGCTTTCCTTTCCCAGGCAAAGTGCAGCCTCTTTTCTAAAAGCTGAATCCAGATTTCTAGACATCAGAAGAATCATTCCGGTACTGGAGCCTGATCAAGCATAAAAACCATCCTCAGCCTTCGCAAAAATACCAGATGGCTGCAGATGCCAGCTCCTTTGGCCAGGCAGCTTTTTCAGAGAAAAGGCCAGCTTGTTGTGCGAGTGCTGCATCCCAGATAAAACTCTGCTGAGCAGCAAAGAGCCATAGAGAAACCCTTGGAGGAGGAGGAGCAGCGAAGCCAATGCATTCCCGTAACATCGGGTTTTCAAGGCTACGCATACGCTCATATCCAAATATGTTCTCCTTCTCCAGAGGGAAGTGGGACCTACAGAAGTGACTCTGGCTGTGGAACACGAGTTTCTGAGCAGTCGTGTGCATTTGAAGAAGGCAAAAATGAGCTCCAGTCAGAGCTGCCAAATCATTAGAAACAAATTAAAAAAACATGCCTGGGAATATAAGACTAGATAATTCAGTCTGTAAATGGTGGGCTGGTCTTTGAAATATCAAGTGTAAGCTTTTAAACTGGTTAGTGCTCACTGGGTCGCTGGTGCAACATCACCTACTCCGTCTTCCTACTCTGCTAACTCCCATCCACCCGCAACGGTCTTTGGGGACGCTACTGCAGTTGCAGTGACCCTGTGTTCCTGTGGCACTGCAATGAACAGCAGGCAATAGGATCTCTGGCTCTCTTTAAGGAGATCATCGCGGCTTTGCCTCTGCACAAGACAATATTCTCTCTCTCGGCCGCTCCACAGAAATGCGCACAAAGAACAAACATGATCTCTTCCATAAATAGGTCAGCGAAAGGATTTATGCACCATTTAAGACTTAAAACTGAATGCGATGCACATACCTTGCGCAAGCTTCACAACGGAAGAAATGTCACCCTTCGTGTGGCGACTTCGCTTCTGAAGACCGCTCACCGCAAGAAAACAAACCAGCAGCCAACGACCAAACTGGCGTGCACTGGGATTACTTGGTTCTCTGCAACAGCTCTTGTTTTCCACCAACACCTGAACAGGTAACATGGTGTCAGACTGTCCTTGCGTGAGGATCAAGGATTCCCGGGGTTCATACGACTCCACAGCTTTAGGCGCCCGTTGCCAGAAAGCAGGGGGAATGCTTAAGAGAGCTTACAGTAATCCGATACACACGCTAAAGCCTGGTCAGCCACACGGGCCTTGTAAAAAAACTGGAGGTACAATTAGTTTCTATTAAAAAAAAAAGTCTTTTCTTTTGTCTTGGGAGTCCTGAAATGGCTGCGACACAATTAAAACCAACCGAAAAAAGAATGACAATGAGGAGTGGTGAGATGCTCTTTTCTGGGGAGCGTGGGCTGGTAATGTCCTTCTGGAAGAACCTCAGAGAGAGTGGTCACTTTTGATTACTACATAATGTGAGTAATTCTCTGGAAAGACGAGTCCTTCCCGCCTGAATCATAGCAAAGGGGGGAAAAATAACACACTCCAAAAATGGAAAGCTGGACAGCCCTTGGATGCCGGGAGCCGCCCAAGATTCCTGTGCGGGGGCCACCACAGAGAAGCTGCATGGCGTGAGTCCGCTAGCCCTGCACGCTGCTCTGGGGTCACGGCTCCGGCACCGGAGCCAAGCTGGGACCACAACTTACCTACTTAGGTGGCCACCCAGAGCTCTGGTGGCTATCGTAGCTTGTGGGGCACTAACAACACGCTAAACACCTCTTCCTCGCCCAGAAGCCATACCCTCCAGTCCCTCAAGCCCTGCATTCACCCTGGTGCATGAGATACAGGTGGTTCCTTTGGAGGCTCTGCCTTCTCTGAGAAGTTTGTCCTCAGCGTAGTTCTTGGCCAGCCCATTGCACGAACACAAGCCGTGGCAGCAGCACGGTACATCTCTGGTGCCAAAAACGGCTTTGTGCTTCCGTCCCAGGGCAGCTGCACTTCTGCAAATCCATGCATGGCCAGAAGTTCAGAGGAACAACTGGGACAGATCCCCAGTGTGGTCGGGGCCATGGACTTTGTCTATGATACCGGGGGGAAAAGAAGCAGCATTGGTATTTGAGAAAGAGCGACCTGTTCTTCCCTAAGTCTTCCCGCTGGCTGTACAACAGACCCATCAGCAGTCCTGTGGGTTTTGAAGTTCTACACTGGGTCCCTACGACCAGCGAGACAGCTCACATGCTTCATGTTCCAGATCTGCTTAAACGCCTGGCTAAACTGGCATCTAAACAACAACGTGAAGGTCCGAGAGACACCTTGAACCCTTACTTCTTTATATAGACATATATGGTTACATTTAAACAGAAGAAATTTTTTTCTTCGTGCTAATCCTCCAGAAAAATGGTTTGGTTTCCATTACTATATATAGCGCTGGGATTCTTGGTCTATTTTTTGTCCCTTTGCATCTGATTATTTTCAGTAGAGTTCAAACTTTTTATGATATGCAGATTTTAACTAGACCATGACTTCTATTCATACAGACTTCCATTATTAATAAACCCACAATGGCTGCATATAACGTAGAAGAATTTTATTCATACCGTAATCCTGTCCCATCATCCACTGCAAATATTACAATTATCTTTAAAATGTCATTGAATATCATTTTGTTCCACTTAAAGCATAGGAATCCTGGTGTTAAATGGTTACACTTCTCTGGAGATTGCTTATAACAGAACCATAATTCAAATGTATTTTCCATGAGCTGTAAAGGTTTACAGCAAAGAATCTGTGTTGTGTGTGTGTGCTCGAGTAACTTCTAAACAGTGAGGCTAATACTTGGTGTTTAACAAGAAATAGATCTTGTATATTATGCAAAACACTCACAATTTTTTACCAATACAACAGAAATGCAATAGGTAAAAGAACGTACATGAGTGACTGGTAACCTTTTAAAAATATTTCTTTTAAAAATTGCACAAGAGAATACAAAAACAGTGAAGCAAATCAAAAGTTTTGCAAATGCATATACATTTATCTATATATATATATAATGGGGGCCTGCCTATATAAATGTATGTGATAAAAATTGCAAGGTTGAAAAATGTGAATGGTCATATTTAATAACACGTGCAAGAAGCATAACATAATCATAATAAATAGTAGCAACGAATATACACTGACGGGACCACTGAAAATATGCTGAAACAAATTAAGCACCTCGAAGTGATGAGAGGAGTCTGAAGACAAGAAGCAGTTAGCTCTGTAAAAACCACTGTGGGCAGCTACTGGAATATTGGGCCCTCTTGGTGGGAGTCGATAGGACAGTCCCAAGTGAGTTTTTGTTAATTCCAAACAAGAAAGCACGTTGCATGTCAGTAGGAGTAATTTTAGCCATGTTCTTCGCTAACGCCTCTAGTCTCAAAAGGGAGATTGCTGCCTTATTTCATGGCATGACCTTTGGCATGTAAAGCAAGTTCGTATTTACACGGAAGAATGTTATCATAAAGAAGAAATAGAGTTTTGCCACAATTGAAAAGTGGGCAATGCTATTTAGGGCAGCTGAGATGCACGACCTTTGCTTGCTGCCGTCAGCAAAGACAAGTTTGCCTTCAAAGGAAAAGCTTCGCGAAGAATAATCTAAATGATCCCATCCTTGAGGGCTGCGCAGCAGATTTAAAGTCTGGATCTGCAAAAAGCTCCATTCAAGAGGAGATCCGTGTCTAGGCAGGGCAGCAACAACTGCCAGCGAGGCTGCACGGCCCAGGAGGGACCTGGGCTCTAGGAGCTTCTTGCAAGATCCTGGTGCTTTTTGTTATGCAATACGTGTCTTTTGGAGGAGAGGCAGCATTTTGAAGCATGTATTTGGCTTTCAGAAAATCCTAAAAAAGCCTAAAATTTAGTCATATACTAAAAGAAAGGCATTTGAATTTAATTAAGTGGACCTTATTAAAAACAAACTGCTGTTGTTGCCCCTGATGTACACCTGGCACCATCTCTTCAGCATGTCATATAATATTCAGAGAAGTGGCTGAGGACACTCTGCTGCAGATAAATGTTTCAAAGCTCACTTAATTCAGCGGAGAAGTTCCCATTGGACTTTTAAGGGATCTAATGCAAACCCTCATTTAAAAAAAGCTGAGGACAAATAACTTAGGTCCTACAGGTTCCACCTGAATTCTTACAAAACATTATTCCTTGACCTCTTCACCCAGAAGACTGGAGCAGGCTGTTTGGCTTAGCATATCCTACAAAGCAGACCTGAAAGGGCTCGTAACACGGAGGAGTACGGCCCCTATACCTAAGCCACAAACAAAATGACTCAAAAGCTCTACTTTTCGCTGGCTTGCTGGAATGATCAAAATCTTCCTCCAACTTTCCCTCTTAAACTGCGCAACTGCCACTCACCCCATGGGATTTCAGAAACCTCCAGTCCACAACCAGTGAAAAGTCTTTTAAAAGTGACGGGCAGAGGGACATCGCTTGATCGAAGAAGCTTGACGAAAGGTGAATAAGACCAACTTCAAAGATAATAAGGGAAATAGAAATTCATACGAATTTTAAATAGTTAAAAACACAGTTTTAAGCTATATGATCCAACAATAGGTAAAAATCTTGCCTGCAAGCCAAGAGCCTAATCTTCCCCAAAGCTAGTATTATCCAAACAGTTGTCTTCCTACTTAGATGATACATGAGATTTGAACTGACATCCAGTACGTGACATAAACAGAAAAAATTACACATAAAATGCACATCTTCTATTTTTTTCTTCATAAAGCTATGGAGCTGCACAGAGCAAATTTAAGTGCACAAGGTCACACAAAGGCAGCTTTCCAGGAGGAATCATTTAAACGGTGAGCGAAATGAAACTGTTGTATCTCTGAATGTTTCTCTTGAGGATTTCGGAACAAGGACCGAGCACTCGTTCGAAGCGGGGCCGATCCAGCTTCACACACTTCAGGGGTCCGCGTGCCACCACCGTAGCAGCTCGGGGACGATTGAGCAGTAACGCTATCTCACCTGGAAATAGGGATAAATACACTGTCACACACCCTGTGCCTCTTTTTCAGCGGGTGCATGCTCTAGCCACCATCCAGTTGCTTTGGGTGTAGAGCATCTCCCTTTTATATATCTCTTGATAGACACTTTACATAATTCTGTTGACACTACAAATGCATTACACATGCATAATGCATGCATGTAAAATGCCTTTGGAAACAAATGCTTTCAGACTGTTTTGCTGATTCTGGATCTGTCTCCTGTCAGCTACACTGGTCTAAACCAAGGAATGGTTTCAGCTTCGCTGAAATCTGTTGGTATCACTGAAAGCAGCGGCTGACCTATGCATAACCCCTCGCTTGTAAAAGAGTAGAACACTAATTAACACAATAACTACTTGATACGACTCCATGTGCCTGTCTTTCTGAACCATACTTAGGCTGAATTTTCTTACCAAAATAATCTGATGGACCAAGTCTTCCAACTTCGACATACTCCTCGTTGTCGGACCTGCGCTGCAGAACAGAAGCTGTGCCCTGGGAAGAGAAGTGCAGAAAGTCAGTTGGCTTTGCTTAAACGTGTTACGCTTTAAAAAGTATCGAGTACTGAGTATTTCCTTTCGCATGTCACACTCCTTCAGTTCTGCTATAAGAGAGATGACAATTTCAGTCAATTCCTTATATATGAATGAAGGGAATTAGAAGATTAAAAAAAAAAATCCATCAGTATGGCAAATGATTTCTCTCTTATGAGATGTTTGGATGCAGACAGATTCAGCTCACAGAGAAGACAGGAGGAACAGGACAGAACTTAGTAACCCCTGTTTAACTAATGTACATCATGCTGTGCAAATGCATGCTTTAATATAATTTAAAAATACGTTCTGGGTGGATGCATAACCTTACAGAGACACAGAAAAGATTTACATCAAAAGGAATAAAACGGCAATTTTCCCGGTCACAATCTTGTGACATGATTTTGTAAGACAGCAACTGGAGTTTATTCCTCACCTGATCATTCACTGGATCTATTGCTGAAATGGTTGGTAAAGGGAGTTTTTAATGCTTGTTGCAACAAAGGGTGATTTTTTTTTTTTAGTGGCTTTGCCCGCTTGTGGCCTGTAGTGATCTGGACACCTGCGAGTCAGTTGCTGGAGAGATGGAATGTGTCTTGTCTCCACTACCCTTAATAACTGCTGTACTTGACACGTGCTAATACATGTCAAAACTCAGTTACAGCCTATTTAAACCTTCAAAGAGGTTTTACATGCAGAAATATTCTAACCTGGAGGAAATCTTAAATTATAGTGGCATAAAGCTTTTGTAGAGGAATAGAGAAGGTATCTGCTTTTCTGGAAAAAAATTACAGTAACATGTGAAATTATCTTCTGAGTCCAAACCAAAAGCACAGGGAAAGGCAAAATGTTAACGTATTTTGATTTTAACTGAAATTAAAAAGATTTTTAAAAGCCAAGATTTTAAAATAGACCGGAGAGCTGTTTTTTGACAGTGCAGTTGGAGAGCATCGATATTTCAATGGTTTTTTAAGATTTTCAGCTTGGAAAGTAAGACGTGAGGGCTTACAACCAGGACAGGGAAGGGGAGGAGACACAGTAATGTGGACTATGCTCGGAAGGTTGATGCCAGTTACTGGAAAATACCACAGCCCTCACTCTGCAGCTGAACACCCAAGTCTTGCACTGCTTGGCTGTCGGTGCCTGTAACTGCTGCAGGACCACCCCAGCTTGGAGCATAAACCTCCCTCCAGCGCAGAACATTCAGTGCAGATTCCCTGGCTGCTAATATCCTGCACCTTCCTTCCACCAAAAGAAACTTGTGTGCCTCCAGGTATGGTGGGGGGGCTTGAGGAGACACTGAGCACCCTGAAACACCTTGGCTTCAATGCAGTTAAAGGCACTCAGCACCCTGCAGAACCAGCCCTTCGCCTTTGCAATATGTTTAAATACACCCTATAGTAGACCCTATAGACCCTCAAACATCGTCACTGAATTGCAAATCTGAACAGCAATGTAAGGCTGCTTCAGGTCTGGCTTTTGCTCTTCTAGGACCTGGGGGCCCAGGAATAACCAAGAGCGGTAAATATCCACTATTATGTAGCAAATGATCATAATTTGCTTTCTTCTGAACAAGCACAACTAAGCTGCTGTAATACCATTTTATTGCATCATGTCCTATTTCATAACAGGGTTATTTTTAAGCCCATCTACTTTACAAATTGCTGGGCGACTCTAGGTTAATTTATGTGCTATATAAATGAAGAGGTAAATCTTATTTCTGCTGATGCCAGGAAACAGAAACAAAAACTAAATAATGTGCAAGTATTGTTTAATACATGCTAAGCAGCTGATGAATTTTATACAGATTTGGATGTATATCAAATTAATCTGGCACATTAAAAGTTATAATTTCTCATTATGCCCATTAGCAGTAACCTGTGCTTAGCATAAATCCCTAGATATCACACTGTCAACACATTACATTGGTCACGACAATTTACCGTTCCACCCTATCAGCTACAGGCCGTATCAGTATTACAAAAATACTGAAGAAACACCAGGGCTGTAAATCCAGGTTCATTTGAAAACAATCACAAAACTCTTCTCCGCGTCAATTCTTTCACTCCTAATACGCCAGGCAGCTGATGGCAGAAGATACAGAACCATGTGCTTGGCATAACATGCATGAGCAAGGGCATCTGAACTGGGTAAGGCTGTTCAAAAATAAGCCAAACATACAGGGCAAGGTTGGTTTTGGTCTTTTGTGGGGTTTGTTTGGGGTTTTATCTACCATTAAAACATGCCATGCACACAAAACTGTCCACAGGAAGTGTAAGGCTATCCAGAGAAGTAACTGGAAGAACTGGATATAAGAAAGTGATTTGGTGCCTGTCAAGTTTCCAGCAAAAATTCCTTATCCTTGATATAACTAAACTGTTCCGCCAAAGCTGCTGTTTTCCAAGATCTTCCAGTAAATCTGCAAGGGCATGAAAATGCAAAGATAGCGTAATGAGTTTTGTTATTCACACTTACTGCAAGTTTTCAGAACAAACACACATTCATAAGCAGCATTCTTGGAAATACCCCATACAGGGAATAATGCGTGTATCAACGTCTCTCTTGCCAAACTTCAGATCAGGTGCAGCTCACTAAATTGATGCTGTTCTTATTGCCTGCACAGTGTAGAAGGATTCAGCTTCAGAATCACTTCCAGCCCCTGTCCTCCTCTCCATCCCCATCTGGAGCCTGGCAAAAACCTAACCCCTTGACCCAAATAGCTGTCTGCAATCCATGTCTCCAGTCTCTTTCCCAAAACTATTTTTTTAAAAAAACTTTTATTACAGATGTTTTATTACATAAAACAAAAAAAAAATCCCCACAGTAATCATATTGACCGCCCAGGTCAAACGAAGAAAGGACTCAATTCCCCACTGCCCACCTTGAGCATGTTGCCGTAAAGGTAATCACAATGTCAAGCAATATTGCTTTCGTCTCCCCAAGTGTCAGCTTTTATTGTGGCTAATATTTTTTTGACAGGGTCCATATGATATAGGACTCCAATAAGTCAGTCTTCTGAAGCAATTTCTTCCACTGTTCCACTACAGTCGGCCTTTTTAATCCAAGAAACACCATGATATCTGTTGGAGGAGGACAGATGTGTCTGGCCTCCACAATAAACACTTGGCTTGGCAGGATAAAGCAATGCATATTCCAGATACATATTTTTCCACTCTTGTTTTAACAGTCACATAGGCTTTTCCCGTTGCCCAGTGAGAACAGGTCTATCACGGAGCAAAAGAAGTTTCCTGAAACCCTGACAGCGAGCACCCAGATGTAAGATCTGATTACGCTGCTTGCCCTCTCGTTGCACCAGTCACCAGCTCCACAAGTACATCCTGGAGCATTGTCAGAGTGACCTTCACGGGAAGAATGTCCACACCATGAAACAAAGAAGATGTATTTATAATTATCTGTCTTATTACCTTCACTTTGCGTGTCTTATCTCTGGAAGCAATGTGATTCTGACTGTATTAGAGTCCACTTGTAGATGACCAGTGTAACCAGGGCAAAAATAATCCAGAAATAAAATAATCCAGAATAAAATAAAATAATACAGAATAAAATACTACGGAAACAATCCTTTATTACCCATATCCTTAAAGAAGTTGTCATACTAAACGAATTCGGTGCTGACCCCTACCCTTGCTCCCACCACAGGTTTCATGGCTGTATTTCATTTTACTTTTATTTGTCAAATCTTTCCAACACAGTTTTTGAGCTTTCTATTCTTCTGCTTTAGCAAACCCTACCTCCTATAAATGATATGACTGAATAAATCTCCTGAGCCCTGTCCCGGGACGTAAGGGCATTATCTAGCAAGGATTCAAGGGGCTTATCACTCTCACTCCCAAAAGCATTTGGTCTCGGTGGGAAAGATTTCCCCTTAAATGGCACACAAAACTTGGCAAGATCAGTCTCTCTGACATAAACCGCACAATCCTAGATTTGCAGGATTGGGCTATTTAGTGCTGCTCAATTTAAAATACTGCCTTGTACACTGATAGCCATTTCAGCCTCCTACACCACCAAGCAAAACCTACAGAGCACAGGCTCAAAGACTGTCAAGAAGTTTGACACCATTTAATAAATCAGCACTTTGTGATGATATTAAATTGAAGGCAGACAGGCATGTCTTTCTGCTAGCAGACACTTGGGAGTGAAATTATGATCTTTGGTGGATCCAGCAATATTCCCTTTCAGTCACTGGGGAGTGCCTGTATTCCCAGGAACCGATATCATTAACCTTCTCTCCTCTCCTCCAAGTAAATACAGGCTTCTTATTGCAAAAACAACAAGAGTAGCAGTTCCAAAAGCAATGTGCCATCACCACCTCTCTGCCATCCTCACCCCACGCACCTGCTCACTCCCTCTATCACTGCTCTGTCACGGTGCTGAGCGTATTTATTCAACTTTTTCAAATGCATCAGCAGTTTGTTTTGTAAAAATTTATGGCTTAGATACGGTACCATAATTTAAGATATAAAAAATAAATTAAGGTTTATAATCCATGAGCTCCCGTCCTCTCCAAAGTAATGAGATTTTGATAGATGTTTCACTTTTAAACTATCGGACCATATGGATGAGTGAGACATCCTACAGAGTGAAGACAGTGACCCATCTGGATCAACACTGAGATTCCCAGGCCTTATCCTGCATGTACTTATAAGCACCAATTGCTTCAGGAGCCCTATTTTTATATTTAAATATGAATCCTATAGCCAGCAGTTGGCCTAAGTAGCCTGGCTACAAAAGGCAAGTGTTCATGATGCTAGAAACTGAAATCCTGTATTTTTTCCTTTATTCCAGCTCAGTGGATCGGATGGGATCATTCCCGGGCAGCACAAGGCAAAATGTGGTGCACAGTGATGTGTCCATGTTACCTCTGGGTGGGACGGGCTGTGCGCTATGGTCCTTCACCAGGGGCAGTGGGTGGGAAGGGAAATTCAGCACTGTTTTAAAAACTTTTTGCCTTAAAAGTCAATCTTATTGATGTGTTAGTTTTGCTGGTCTAACCTCCCATTTTAAAGATACAGCAATCAGTAAAAAATACAGTGAGGCTCCATCTGCAACAAAGGACAGGATATTTATCATTATTAAAACTGAAGAATATTTATTCTACCATGAGTGCATGCAACGTCAATGTCTATGTCCTTTTGATACACTAAATATATAGAATGATTCCTACTTTTTAAAGAAAAAAAATTAATTTTCATAAGCAGGAAGCTACTATTTCTATTTCCATTTTTATGTCATACTTTTTTACTTACTGCTTTTTTAAAGAAAAGCACAGAAGACAGGTTTTTTTCCCCATGCCCTCAAAATGTTACATTTTTATCCTAGTTTTGAGCTTAGAAAGTTTTTCTAGCCTATTTTGTTTTCCTCTTCACCATCCACTAGAAAAGAGCAGTGCAGAATATAGAATTAGAGATGGAAAAGGTCAGGCCGATCCATCTGCTATTGCTATTAACTCTATCAATTGCTATTATGAACATACCTTTGCTCTTTCTCACTTTGTTAATCCGCACACTCCATAATTCACACATTCAAAAGGTAAGTTTCCCCTCACTCCACAGTCACACAAACCCTCATTATATGTTGCTATTAAATCTTTGCAAAGGTACTACAAAAGATGAAGGAAGAGGCTGTGAAGTGGTATAAAACGCTCCTGTTCACACAGCAAAGCTGTCGGGACTGAATGGAAGCTATAGCAGATCTGAAATGAATTAAAAGATCTTTCACACAGTATGATTCTGGGAGTATTTTATTTAATTGCAGGCAAGACGAGGTTTGTGGAAGTAATATCTTTTATTAGACCAACAAGCATAGCTAGAAAAGGGAGAAGAGCTTTTGGGCACACATGCTTTTCTTCAAGTTGCCTATTTCTCCAGATACATCTAATAAAATATAGCATTTACGTATCTACAAACACTGTCTGGGCAATATTCTTGCACTATAATAGCTACAACCATAATAAGTTGCACCTTATTTAAACATATCTGCCTGCTTATTGGTTCCTGCATGCGTTTAAATCATTCATAGAGCATCTCCAAATCATTGCCTTAAATTAAGGAGAGTCAAAAGCTACAGCTCCTGATGCTACAAAACTCCTGGGAATAGTGATTGCCTGGTGAATCGGTGAGACCTGCTAAGATCTGTCAGCTAATGTTTCACCCTCTACTTTAAAAAATGATCATTTAAATCAGTTCGGTTGTCTGATGTGAAACCTCAAACAACTTTGGTCCAGTTCAGCAAACTTTACTTTTATGACTATTATTTATGATGCACCTGTTGTAATGACTGTTGAGTGGGTAAAGTCTGCAAGAACAGACCCAGGTTTGCATTGACTGAAAAAGTGGTTGTTTGGTTTGCTTATCTCCAGCAAGTGAGTTCTTTTCTGCATCCATTAGGGTTCACTACAGATTACAGTGTGAGACAATACCCAAGCTAATGAGCTACTGAGAGCTTTTGAAATCAAATAGACAACTTTTTACACATTCAGTTTTTTAAATTTGGTGGTGGCTCTGGAAATCTTGAGTGCCACTGATTTCCGTGGATTTTCAGAAAGCCAGCACCTTGGGAGTATTGTTAGGATAAATAATGCAAGATCAAATGAGCTCAAAAGACAACATTAGAGTAACAACATGTGCACCATGATACCCATACAATCGCCTTGAGAGAAAGCAGTGCTGCAAAAAGTGCCTTTACACTGCAACAACCGCAGCGTCAATGCGTATGATTATCATTACGTTGTCGTTATAACATTAATCCATCATATTCTTATTGACCATAATTCTCAACAACACTAATGCACACTGCAGTCTAGCAAAGATGGAAAGCAAACGTCCCTACCCAGCTGGCACAGGTCCTATACATTAGCTCTACAGCCGCGCTCGATATCAAACAATCTGCAGTTCACCGTGTGTACCAGCTATATCACACCTGCATAAGACTACCAGATGTATGTCTAAACTTCCACCACTTCTGCTACTTAGGCACATTTGTATTAATTTAGGAATAACATCCAGACCCGAGAGAGAGGAACAAAGCTGTCTAGAGCAGTCACCAAAATAGCCACAAACATAAAGGTACTTTTAAAAATGACAATCAATCATAAACCAAGTGTAGCTTAAAACAGCAGAAACAACGAAGCCACAGGGCATTTCCTAGGGATATACGAGAGGCCAGGGTTAAGGCCCAGACATGACTACACCCAGCCCGTCATTAATCACCAGGAAACACCTTTGCCTTGATCATTCAGTATTTAAAATCATAGATGTCTGACATGGGAAGACCTTCTCAATCACTTTGTTCATCCTCCTATTGCAGTATCTCAGACAATCTTCCCCTTCAGTGTTTCTTTGATAAAGTCTGCATTAAACCTGTGCTGTACCTAAGTATTGCCCTTGAAGTAAAAGAAATGTTGTTATTAGATGGAAGAAGACAAGATTTAGGCAGAGGGAGACCAGTAAACACAGTAAAAAGCCAAAAGAAGCAGAATACACTGCACCAACTGCAATTTGCTTCATGCATGGAGACCCCTGCAATACTTAGGTGATACAAAATGGTTTTTGCACAAAGAATAAAAAATAGGGATTTTTTTTGTTAAGCCTTTTCTGTTGAAAGGTTTTTCAGAATGAAAATATTTAAGCTTTACAGTCTTTTGACTTCAAAATGTTGCCCTTGAGCCACAGCAGCAGACCTAACATCAGGCTAGATCATGCAGGTGTCCAACAGAAGTGCATCCATGTGTTGGGGGACTCAAGACTTCATCGACAGTCATCATCATCCCCCATCATCAGACGGAGGGACACCACCGTGGCTCCCCAGCCTCGGTGCCACAGTAGTCCCATGCTTCTCTTCCATACCACCAGTTTCCAAGTGGGACTGGGAAGCCTGGGAGCGCAGGGATGGTGACAGAGGGATAGGGATACCAGCTCTGAGCCACGGGAGGAGCCCCTTGCCTGGGGTGTGATCCTCCTTGGCTAGTTGTCCTGGCTCCATGCCCAGAAAGCTGGGAAGCGGTTGCACCACAGCCCAGCCTTTGGGTCCCTCTGCATTTTTATCTTTACTCCGTCCTAGGATTTTAGTTGCCCCTTTTATTACACATTCAGTCCACCTGTCACAGGGGTGACAAAAAGCAGATCCACTCAGTAAAGGTGGGCTAAGATGCCGGGTTTTAATGAATCATCTCAGTGATACTTGGCCTTGACTAATCAGTAGCTTCTGTGGGAAAACAACTGAATTAATATTCATCCTGGTGCCAGATTTTAAAGACTGTCTGTGCCAAGCGCTGTGGATTATTGGCAACAAGGCACTGTTTTCCTCCCTCAGACATGTCAGCGTACAAAGCAATAAAAGTCACAAAGGAAAAAAAATGTTGCATTTTAGAGATTCTTTCTTTCTACAAAGCTAGCCATTATCTTGACTCTCTCTGAAGCCAGGAAACGTCCACTGAGTCAACATAAAAGTGACTCTATAATGGGTTATTCATCAACTGTTCATATTTGTGACTGACCTGACAGGGCTCATCTCCTGGAAGCAGACAGTGCAGAGCGCTACCACCTACAGCAGGGGCAGGGTTGAATGTACGGGAGAGAAAACAAGAAAACAGTGCTGAACCTCCCTCACCCTTCCCGCAAAATCCTTTCTGGTGAAAATCGTTTTTAGCTGTTAATGTTGTTTTACGGCCCAATTACTCCTACCACCATCTGCTTCTTTGTGAAAACATTCTGTAGATGCTGAAGTAACCAGACCAAGCAAAGGGCTGAGACAGACATCGTCATTAAAGTCTCATAACTAATGCTGTGACCAGGGCTGGGCGAGCAGCTGTGGCCAGCTAGGGCAACAGCTTCTGAGCAAGACATAAAACTTGGAGCAAACTGGAGAAAGGAGAGAAGAGAGTTTATCACAGAGATCAGGAAAATCCCCCACGGAAAGCGCTCTTTAAGTCCTTTCAGTTGGTGAATCTTGTGTATTCAAAGGACCAAATCCTGAAATTCAGAAATAAAAAATTCATGCGCTCAAAGTCGCCTCTTTCCTGGAGCACACTGCAGAGAGCCTTGCATGCTCCACAGAAGCCACACTACACAGCTAATGAATGAGCCGTAAGGCGTATATACTTCCAGCAAATCTGCAGTCATCTCAATGGTAACTTTGCAGAGGAGGGACAAAAGCCATCCCAGTAAGGGACAGCTTTAACATGATCCAGAGAAAGGGATGAACTCCAAAAGGGATTAGGAGATTATCCATTCCTCTTCCACCAGGTTGGACACCACTACATTTCAGGTCTTGTTGATATTGCAGTATTTTTGCTTAAAGGCAGAGAAGCACTCCTCAGGACGGAGCTCCTAGCTCCTGAGACAGCAGATGCCTTTAATTTCAGTTTAGATTTAACATGCCTCAGGCCATAGAGTTCTTGGTCATGTTGACTAAGTGCTTTGAATCAGGGCTTGTGAGCTCGGTCTTCAATGCCAAAAGAGCTTATAAGGATCCTGAGAACCTCCTGAAAACCTTGAGGGGTAAACAGCCTGTGCTGCTCTCTTTACATGGAGAGGTGTTTTGTTACCTGGGAACCTCTGCTGCTTTTGCAGACTTCCACGGTAGGAAGACACTACTGGACAAGACTAAAGAGAGAAGAGTCAAAGCATCAACCATACCTTAAAGCAAGTATTAGCTAAGTAAAAAGTCACAGGCTGTTTTGAACATGGAGAAAATCTAGCACTCTGATTTTTATGAAAATTCAAATGGAGCATGTATATATATTAAGAATGGAACTGCCAATTACTAACTTCGGGTTTTACTTCTCTGCATACCAAATGCTCTCCCAGTTTTCCATGTATCCTATAGTGGTAAGAGGCCAGGGTGTGTCTGTATTTCCAGCATAAACTTCAATTTTATGGGTTTACAAATCAGATGTTTTAAATTACAGCTGAATGAGACTGAAGACTCCTACACAAGTTGTCATGTCAAAAGTGAACTGGGGAAACATTCATACACATTTTTTTGCGCTGGGTATAGCATGTGCAAAAGAGAGGTTATGAAAACTACTTTTAAGCCTTTGAGAATAGTACGGCTACACTGCATCCTCCCGGTGGTTTTGCTTCAAGACCTAAGTTTACCAACGTCCTAGTGACACAGAGTAACACAGCGAGTCCTGCATCTACCTCACAAAGCTGGCATAAGCAATGTTCTCAGTCGCAATGTCCTGGAAGACCACTAGCATATCACTCCTCAGCTGCCATTTTAGCCCTTTGGGACTGCTGATAGCATCATTCCTGGGACAGCTTTTATGTTACAGCTAAGGATCAGCAATTCTAGGGCTACTTGCCAAGAGAAGACAAATCCTTTGAACTACGTAGCCAAAGACACTGCAAATGTTCTTTTAGCCAGTAAATAATCTCAGTTTTTTATTATTTGCCAACCTTTGATTTATGAGAGACTTTTATACAAAAACAAGGGACGAAATAAACAAATTTCAGTCAGCAATACAAAGCACAAGTGACTTCCACATAACCTGCAGTAGAAAGTAATATCTATTGGTTTCGGGTGGTAAAATTTAACATAAAGGAAAAAGGATGGTCACTTGATGTGTTAGCCTGGGATGCTGGCCACAGGGCTAACACTGCTTCTCTGCCTTAGACCTTCTGTGAGCAAAATCATGAAGGTCCAGACCTTCAAAGTGCCTAATACCCGTTGATTGTTTTCAGCAGGAATAAAGAACTACCTTAATTCTTGTGCTTGTGCTTCAGACCGCACCATGCAACATGGAGGTTTCTTCACGCACCTCATCAAACAGGTGGAGTGAGTATAAACCCTGTGAAGTTCATGAGATGTTCATATAAGACAGAGAAGTAGCTAAGAAGAAAAGGAATTATATACCACAGTTATTAGACTCTTAAAATTATTTGGTCATACTATATGGATGTGCCAATCCAGGTGAGACTTTTTTTCCGTAACAAACTATTGGCTGTGTTCGCTGCTTTTACATTGTTTCCCTACCCATCAGACTTCTTTTTAAAAAAGCTTCATTTTCATAATATAAAACCTAGTTGATCTTAATGGTCTTGGAGAAGCATGATGCAAGAGGACTTAATTCTGATTGTGGACTCAAGACTGAGTCATGACTGGGTTTGACAGTATTTTTTTAACTGTACATTTTTAAACTATTATACGTTATTCTCCAGTCTCTGGGTTCATAGCAACTCACAGAATTTACATACAGTTGTCCTGGTTTCTGCTACAAATGAGGAACAAAATCTGCAAAGTTCTAAAATAGACTAGAAATATTGGCTAATCTGAAGTTTCACAAAATTGTTAAGAAAATGCTCCATCATACATCACTTCTGAGGTTTCAGATTTTGCAGAATTTACCATAGGTGACTGCATTGTGGTGGTTATTAGTGGGGCCGGCAGAAGAGTTGGAAGGAAGGGCCAAAAGCTGCAGTGACTGACAGGTCCTCCATGGCTGGTGGGAAGAAGGGGAGCAGCCAGTTGCTTTCTATGAAACACTCCCTTTCTGACAGAGGAGAGATAAGGATACGCTCAAGATTGCATGTATATGGATATTGCATGTATACGTCGCCTGATCCACTGCCCACAGAAGTCAAAGTTAAATGGAATTTAACAAGAGCTGGACTAAGTTGATGTTTTAGTTCCTTTGACTCAGCAAAATACTTCAACTCCATCCCTAGTCAGGATGGGACCCAATCACACACCTAACTTTCAATCTTTGACATCAGCTGGCCATTAAAAATGCCATCTTGAACAGAGATGAACTTTGAAGCAGGGCCAATGGAAACGCTATTGCTCCAGCACAACTAGGTGATAGCAAGAAAATTGAATGTACTTTTCCTGTAAGAGCTCTACAGGAAACAATGTCTCTGCAGTTAAAAATAAGCAAAGTACAGAGCCCTCAGTGACTGCTGGCTCTGTTTATTCGGTATATTTTGTTTATTAGGTATATTAGGAGTTGCTGTAGACTGCCTTTGACAAACATTTTCGGTATCAACAAAATCCTGGTAACACTAAGCACTTCGGGTTGTAGTCTTTGAAACTCCTTTTCTAGACAACATTCATCTTCCTAATTAATAATTAATCGCACTGTGTTTTTAAAGAGATTATCAGGTATGATAGCAGAGTGTGCCTAAGGCAGTGACTTCATTAACCATACGGAAGAAGTTTACTTTGTAGTTCTTCTGCCTGTCACAGGGGTAGGTGCCAAAGGGGTCTCTCTTAGGTTAGAAAGTCAAAGAGCAACAATTTAGAGCAGGAAACAATTGGGCTATTATTTTTCTTTTTTCTTTTCCTTCTTAAGGAGCTTTTAAATCATAAATCTTCAGATGCTTGTTGTGCAATTTAAGACTCAAGTCGACTTTTCCTACAAAAAGGCCCAATTCTGTGAAGAACGGAGCGCCCTTCTGAGTTAGTCCGAGGACCTTCCTTTGTCAGTGCATGTTACCATGGTAGGAAGAGTTTACAAACACTGTTCCACCTAACAAGGCTTTGAACTGCATTTGTGCAGAGACGCTCCATAGCGTGCCAAGAGTGTCAGCGGGGCTGGAAACACTGATTTCACCTACAGGACAGTATCTCAAGTACACTCTCAGCAAGAACTCGCAGCGGATCCTGCCCAGACCGGAGCCAGTTTGTGGCCTTGACTTGAAATGTCAACAGCAGCATGAAAGCTAGCAGCCCCCCGAGGATTACAAGACCGTTTTCAATACGATCAGGCAAGAATAGTGCTGGATAAATAATCATTACCCACTAATTTGATTCATTTCTGTCACTGAAGCAGCTCTATGCATTAATTCTGGAAGGATTTCTGCACTATCAATGAAATTTTTTCTCTTATTTGTCAATTTTGCTACTGCCATTGCCTGTTTCAGTACTGACAGATACTTTATGCCTTTTGCCATTAAGCTTTTGCTCACCTTTATGAAGTGTCATTAGGATTATTGCCACTGATGGGGAAACAGGGAGGGTAACGTTCTGCCCACAGACTGGACTGATAATACAGTTGAGACTGAAAATCTGATCCCTGACTCTGCCTCCTCTTTAACCAGCAGGATAATGAGAAAGAACACAAATCCCCAGCTTTTTTTGAAATGTTTTTCACAAAGGAGTTGCAGAGGAGGGTGCAACTACCCCCTGTAACTTAGCACTAATCTGCAATTAAATATACTAGTTTTTAAAGTCAAAACCAAAAATCTAATGTGAAACTACTTGATACAATGGGTCCATTTCTCCTTGAATTTTCTCCTGTGAATTATCTTCTATTTTTAGATCTTTTATTTTTAGGCTGCTGCATACTATTGCTGGGCAGCTCGACCAACTATTAATTGGAAATGTTTTACTTCTCATGCAGTTTTATTTCTTTGCTTTCTGCACCACTTAAACCAAACTGTCCTCCAAGGAGATGACAGGCTATGGAGAGCACATTTAAAGGACAGATACAAGCTGTGCTCTTTGGGCGCAGTGTGGCACTATTATAAACCTTTTGCTGTTCTCTCCTCCTACACCTGCGTACGTTTGTGTCTGTGCACACTTTTTTTTTAAGCCATGTCAAACTTTATGGAGTATTAGGGTGATATGGCAGCAGTTCAGCAAGCTCTCAGTATGCACCTGAGATTAAAAGACTCCCTGAGCACAGTCGGTGGAGTCCCGTGACAATATCCGTGTGCTGTATACAGTGCTCGGTCATGACAAATAGATCGAAATGATCTGACGTGGGGAGGGGTGGGAGCTGGAAAACCCAGCAGGGCACTTCACAGCTGCAGGTCCTTGCATTTTTGGCAGCTGCGTTACCGACTTCGAGGTACTATGCCACCTAGCCAAGCTCAAAGCTAAACTTAAGAAAGTGGTACATGATCATAACCGCTATTTTTAATACTATTGTCACTACCTTTCTCAGTAACCTAGACAACAGCAAAAACCTAATTTCTTTCCAGTTTCAGAGCACTACTATACTAGTTTAAACTACTGTTTGAGCTGAAGTCAGTGGCAAAGCACGAGTCGGGAATAAAATCAGCCCCCATTCAACTGGCATTTCATTTAAAGGGACTTAACATTTGCTGGGATATTTAACTCCACAAAGCTCACATGCCTTTGCAAGCTACCACTTTAAAATGCTAGCTAAAAATATTTGCGTTATCTGAAGTCAGATGAATAAATCCTCCCTACTGCTGGGTACACAGTGTGGCAGTGTACAATACAACTGCAAATTTATTTGTTAGAAACTGTACATCTGTTATGATTTACGCTTGCCAAAATATAATTCTTTATGGCAACAATTGTTTCATGGTGCTTAAAGTTTTTCACCTCTGTGCCAGGAATCTCATATGGGATAATTCCATGACCTTGGAATCCAGCAGATACATTCCACATCTGTCTGGTCTGGGAAAGCCCGAGTTTGTTGTGTGAAAACCATAGTGGGAAAATAAGACCTGGAAATATCTGAAAATACAGAAACTGCAGTGCTGCTTCTTTTTTTCTTTTTTTTAATTACCAGTTTCAAGTGAAGTAAATCAATCTCACAAAAGCGATTACTTTGCTTTTTGTAAGCAGACATTCACTTCTGATCCTATCTTCAAATTAAGGAATATGGTATAAACATTAAAATAATTCTATCTCTGGAAAAAATCACAGCCTTTAAATATTAAAACTAAATCTTGTTGAAGGCTGCTCGAGATTTAAATGGAAAAGCACCCAACCTACTGCAAATAAACATCTTACTGGTTGCCTGTGAAGATTTAGGATGGCAGAAAAACTGTAGCTGTCCTGGAATCTCTGGGTAATACTTTTCTCATTAGACTTTTTAACAAAAGATGAACCATAAACAGCTTTGTGAGCAGTGAACTTAAAAAGCCCTGGTTTCCTGTGACTCTTCCCTGTGCACATTTTCTGTTATTCTAATAATTTGGCTGAGCTCCTGCTGCAGCCTTGCTCTTCATGTGGCACTATGTATTTTCATGCATACAGACTGCACCTCAAATAACCTGCACCCTAATACGATCTGTGCAACACTGGAGATAAGATGGTGGTCAGAAAGCCATGAAAAAAAAGAAAAACGAACAAAAGGTGAATGTGCTTGTTTGAGAAGGGGGAGACTAAATATTCTTGTCCATACTAACCAGGATGATATTCCTGGTTTAAAGCAGGAATTGCTGTTCTGATCATCACTGAGGCTAGAAGTCTCCCTTTCAAAAGGGTTTAATGGTTGCTCCTCAGTCTGCAAATCCTGAAGGTGCCAATTCACTTACAGGCTATGTCCTTCTGCAGGACCAATATAATTAAAAGATGGTATCCCAAACGGATGTCACAGAGGAAGGCAGCATTGCAGGCTAACCAGAAATGAACGATTAATTTATGAAATTCATACAAAACTGTGCTAACAATTTAAAATCCATGTGTGAGTCCTGGGTGTCTTAGAGAAGCTTTTATGATAGGAGTCACAAGATCCCACTTGGAACCAGTATCTGGGATGCTGGTGCACCAAAGCTTTGTAAATTGGTAACTGATTTGTCTAAGGCATGCCATGAATGACTGTGGTTTATAATAAATTAGTATCTTGCCCAAAAATTGTGTGGCAAAGTTTAGCTTTGTACTGCTGGACATACTGTGCTCCAAAGGAGACTGCATTCTGGTGACATATGAAATGGTTTCTGCATATACAGCAGCCAAACAAATTGGCTGCATTTCTAGTGTTTTCAATTATAAGGTCACAAACATCAAAAAACATATGAAAGAAGCTAATGACTTTTCAACGTATTGTGACAACAAACCAGCCAAAACTACTTGCAACTAGTTTGTAGAATAATGTGTTCCTGGCAGCTCGCATCAACTCTCCTGCAGAAAAGTTTAACATCAAAGATGTAAACTCCTGTAAAATCAGGTTTAAAATACAAAGCTTAAACTATGTGTGAGCAGGCAGAAATACTACTGCAGCACAAGAAATAGTTGATACTGGATGTTCATACTTTAATGTAGAAAAATACAGGCAATTTCCAAAGTGAGAAACTATGTTAGATTTATAGTGGAAGGGTGAGGTGAGCAGATACTTTATGATTATGCAGTATGCAGTGTTAATACTTTTCTACCCATTCAAGTCTTAACAGCTGTTCCATCAAGAGGGGGAAAATAAAGGCCCTTGGTAATTCTTAAGCAAGCTGCCAATTTTCCACATGGGATTCAATGGCTAAGAAAATCAGGTTTTCCTAGCCTCATGCTGCTGCAAGGAATAACACTAGTAGAAATAAAAATTCCCTATTTCTGAAAAAAAGTTGTATTTTGTAAATTTTTCTTATATGCTAAATATCTTGTTAACAAAAATTTCCCTATCTAATATCTAGTCTCTTTTACTCTGACACTATTGTTTCAAAGGGGCACTGCTCGTCACATATTTAAAGATCCTTAAGTGTCTGTGTGATATACAGGTGCAGTTATTTGCACTGACAATTTTGTGAGCATCAGAAGAGAAACTACATTCATAAATCAAATGCGTATTTCCAACACTCAAGAGGAAAGAAGGATGGAATTTTAAGTTTCAGATATTTATTATGAACCAAATTCTGGCTGCCTTGGATAGAGGCACCTGTCCAAAAATCCACAGATAAGGAGCAAGCAAAGAAAAATCTGTTGGCCTCTAAACCATCTGGAATGGGCGCTGTACAAGCCTTTTATCACCTGAGCAGGGCAGGGTCTCTTTCCTCCTAAATCACGTCACAACACAGCAGCCTGATGGAGGCAGGGATGTATTCTGTTTGCATAAAACTGGATCCCAAGGCAACACAATCATACCAGCTTCCTTACATCCATCTGACACACCTTCTCCCACAGTGAGGGATTCAGATTACCTCCCAGCTCCTGTGCCACCACTGCCTCCTTGCTGGTCACGTAACATCTGGCCTGGCATGTGCACTTGAACTGTCACCACACAGCCATATGTTGGTCATTCCCAGTCTATATATTTGTGTATGAACACTCACAGCTGGCACTGAAAAGCTCCTGCTTCAATACATAAACAATCATATCCTAATGCTGTCTTGTTATTCTTAGTCTGAGACTCTCTAATACCTTTTTAAAACTTGTTATATCACAGCGCCGAGGTATTTGTATGAGATACCAAGGATCCAAATATTTATGTCAGAGAGGGAGGAAAAACCCCGTCAGCATCTGTTTGCAGAAGTGAGATGGTGGAACTGAAGTGTCAGATAATCTCCCAAAAAGATGTCAGCATTTTCAGCTGCCTGACAGATCTGTCTGCCTGTGTGAGAGTAAACAAGAAAATGGCTCAGCCATTTGGACTGAGCTTAAGGCAAAACGAAGAACAAATTATCCATTTTCAGATCAGGTGTCCTGCTCCAGTTTACAGATGTTCATTTGTGATTTCCCCTGTAAGTCCCTTTGGGAACAATGATCAATGCAGTGTGTGGCTGGCCAGCCTGGTTGAAGTATTGGCAATTTGGAACAAGAAAAATCTCATGTAGAAAACAAACCTTCAAACAGTAAAGACACTAGACACACCTCAAAATTCCTCTGCATCTTCAACTTACTGGAAATTAGGGATCGTCCCACTTAAGACATTTCCATGGAACTGGCGTCTGAATTAACTTGAGTAATTCTCCTGGTTTGAGTGGAGTTAGTTCAGATTTATGCTGAAGTAAGAGATTAAACTGAACCTAAATGTCTTTTAATACAAAGTCTTGATCTTTACCAGGAAATGACAGAACTTATCAGGATGCCAATCTTACCTCTGTAATAATGAAGAAGTCATCACCGGGCTCTCCCTGCACAACAATTTTTTCTCCATCTTCAAACTGGACAGGTTCCAGTGCATCAGCCACTGTCAGCCGCTCCCATTTGTCCAGGGACTCTAAAATATTGAAGATCATAAAGCTTTGTTATAAGAAGAGTCTAACTTTGGCTGAGATTTGTATCTAAACTGACAGCTCTGCTATGCCTGGTTCTGTTTTAAAAGAAACATTTCTTTCATCCAGGCACTTTGCACGAACCTCCAGTTGGGAAACATGAATGTATTTATTCATTGTGTCTTAGAGTTAATAATCACCCAGATAATAATCTTAAAAGTTGGACAGGAAAAGTTGGCTGTGGTTCCCTACGCCTGCGATCTGATCTGCAGTGCTGCTGATGCTGCAGTGGATTGGAGCAGCCTAGGAGCTGTTTTGGAGATACCAGTGATATGGGAGCGCCGAGATTCTCTTACCACATCCCACACCAGATGTCAGAACAAGTCCTACTCTCTTTTCGTCAGAGTTGCTCTCAGCTGGTTACTGATGGCCTGCTAGATAAGCGATGCAAAAGTGCCGATCTAAAAAATGACTCTTCCCCCATGGGTGAGAGCATGGACCACTGAAGCCAACGGCAAGACCCTGGTAGCATGGGTGGCAGTGAGACCAGAGGCTCAGCATGGATGTGTGAAGTGGCACCTCTGTTTCATTTGCCAGCGGGATGGTTTACAAAGTGTTTTTCTTTTCATTCCCCCACTTAGAGAGAAAAGTTGTAAAACTTCAAAGTAAACTTCAATAAGAAAAAATTACCGGTCTTGTTTTATGAGTGATGGAGCTAATACAGCCTGCTTCCTGTGGCTTGGTGTCCTTATCACCCACCCGCAGCTGCCACAAATCCCCTGGGATACCTACACGGCAAAAGACAGCCTGCACAGCGGCTCATCCAGGGCTGCTCACTGTCCCACTGCCTGCCTCCTCCCGTGTCTGCTAAGGGATGAATTGGACCTGTCCTGCTCTCGCAGAGAGGAGGGGTGCCAACCTGTCTCTCTCTCCTCTACGCATTTGCATGAGAATTCAAGACAATGAATTGTACTTGAACTTCCGTACTTTTATCAGATTCGACTGAAAGAAGTGACAGTTTAAAAGTTATTAAAAGAAACAGATAATACAATGATATAACCTTCACTGCCTCAAAAAGCTGGGCTAAAATTCATGTACTAGAGCTCTGCTGATTCTTACTTATTATGAATTATTGAACTAATATAAGCCAAGACACGGCTTCTGACACCAGGATTAGATCTGGGCTGTTCTCTCAGACTCTGGTTTCGCCATTTTGTTCAAAATATTGCTTAGAAGTATTGTGTGAGGGTGAAAGAGTTGTTCTTTAAAAGTTAAGAAGCCTTTCGGCTGAGCTTAGAAGTGCACACTGAGTCTGGTAACAAAACCAGATCAAAGTGATCAATGCACCAAAGGTAAGTTTTGAGCTGCCTGACACACATATGTCTTCATGGGTTTATGCCACTTCGTGTTGCTGTTTGGGAAATGATTACTTCTAGTATTTTCCGCACCTATAATCACTAATGCACTTTCCTGGTGTATTTGTGACCTTTGCTGCAGAAGCATTAATATCAAAGACCAAGCCCATATTGTCAATGCAACATTCAAAAAGTGCTCTGTTTGACTAAAAATAAGCATAAAACTCTTTCATACAGACTAGAGTAGGCTTTTTCATTTTTTTTTTTAAAAGAACTCGGTAATTAACAATGAAAAGAAAGAGTCTCTTGAAACTTCTTCTTCAGTTGGCTTTATGAGAAATTCAAAGCTAATTCTAGCTCTAGTCACAGAGTGTCTCTCTTTTGTCTAAGGGAATTGTACCACTACAAATACATTGGTTAATGACTCTTTCAAACAGAGCATTATAAAGAATATTGTACACGATAAAACTCCTAAAGTTTTAGTTGCAGAATTAAAATCAAACAACACATAAAGTAGACCATCTGCAATTTTTTGCAATTTCTAAATTGTACATATCAATTCATAGCTTTACATTTAATTAAACTCCAGAAGAAAGAGTTAAAACAATTAGTTTTCTAATACCTTGTTTGATACACTATAAGCAGCTACTGATAATCTAAAAAATCCTTAGATTTTTTTTAAAAAGACTCTTACAATTATATGGCTAGTTACAGACACTAGACAGGCCTTGAAAAAATATACATAAGCAGCAGGTAGAGGTTTTTCTACCAAGAAATCACTGATTGCTGACCACATTAAGGCATGAAGTGAAGTTGACTTCTCAGTGCTGTGTTGAGATTTCTAAAATACCTTTCTGTTTCCCAGGTGTCACCTACTCTTTAGACATGCGAAATAGATCCTTACACGTTTCACCTAAGGTCTCCATGTTCCTGAAATGATGCGTTATTTTGTCCACTGCTTTTCCGTACTTAAAAAAGGTTCAAATCTTGAAGTCCTTCCTCTTTTTTTACTGAGATTCAAAAGCCATACTACAAACTAGGATATAATTACATTGCAAACCGCATGTTTAAGGAAGCACATCTTTGAATAACCTTTCTACTCTGAAATTGTTTTGAGATGTCTCATTGTTGTAATTGCTCCTCATTAGTGCAGGTGCAGAGATCCTTTTTTCTTTAAATACTCATTGTAATTTGGTATAATTTGTGCTCTTAATTTAGGAAGATTTAAATTAGGCATAAAAGAAGGCATTTAAATGATGAAAACTTCATTAATAAGTGAGCAACATACTTGGCCTTACTTTAGGCATACAAATGTAATTGAAAATTTCACAGATAGCACCTCTCAGAAGTTCAAGTATATTTTCACTAAGACACTTTCATATTTCAGGTACCTAAGCCCGAATGGTAGATGAAAACCATAAACAAGAAACAGAAATTGTTTAAGTAGAAATATAAATACTTTAATTATATAGCAAATTAATCCTGAATTGTTTTTTTCAAAATAGCCCCGGTAGAAACATAGTGTTTCTCCTACAGAATCAACATTTCATTGTACTGTCTAACACTGTCCTCCTTATTAGAAGCTTTTGTTCTCCTAATGGTGATTGATTGGTCAGGCATTATGGGTTTGTTGTTTTTCCTACTGAAGGCCATCAAGAACATGTCCAAATTTCGTGGCTATCACATTAATCAAAGGGAAACAAAATCCAAGGACAAGAAGCTAAACAGATGTTTTAAGAATGTGAGACAGGGGCTGTAAAATACACAGAAAAAAAAAAAAAATCAGTCCGTTTTGATTTGCAAGGTTAGTTCGTTCAGTGCACATATATACAGTATTCTTGCAGGTCATACCTCTGCACTGCTTTCACCTCTATCCATATGATCTTTGCTACAACAGCAGCTACTGAAAGGTTACCAGTGCATGCCTGCTCCCATATTTAAGGAAAGATTTGTCCTTCAAACACATGTTCAGTGCATATTAAAAACCGAGAAAAACAAGTCCTAAAAAGGGCCCTTTACGCTTTCATTCCTTTGGAAATGACGCAACCGTGAGACCTTCTGTTTGACCACCATTGCTTTCATCGTGCCATCAAAGACCAAAATTCATTCTGCCAACACATATAACAGAGGAACTAACAGGCAAGTCCAAAGGGCAACTGACCCAAAATGGAGACCTTGCTCAGGAATTCTTCATACATCTTCCGCTTTCTCAGTGTGCTGCCCTGTTATTAAAGGAGAGAGAAAAAGGAGGTAGAACATTACACAAAGTATTTTTGTGATTTCTTCCTACAGCTGCTCTTTTTTTTCCCCTCCCATTCCAAATCTTAATCATAGCCAGTATAAACAGCCTAAGGCAAATGTTTCCCCATAAAATGTCTGGGCAAGTTGTATTGCTGATAAGCAAAGACAGAAGGAATCAAATTCGATCCTGGTGTAATTTCACTGACTTCACTGGTGTTACTGGACACCGCAGATGAATTGTATCCATTATTTACAGGCACTCATTTTAAAGCCAGAGCTTCATCAATTAACTGTTTAGCTAATTCAATATATATATCTAGTTACCAATGAGGCCCTGCTAGAAGGGAATTTACAATTACAAAGTAGGATAAAACTTAAAATGTCTCCCTCATGGGTCCCATCTTTTTAGGTTAAAACCTCTTTAATGCCAAGAGCATTTATCTGTAAGCCCGGTTTATGTTCTGTATAGCGTTGTATGTATTGTTACTGCTGAGCAACCTATTCATATTATTATTTTAACAAAATTTAAGCATTTTGGAGCAGACAATCTATCAATGTATGTGTAGCCACCAGCACAGTCATTCCCATCCTACTAAGATTTTATTGTGTGATAAATTACTGAGAAACCTTCTGCTTACATAGTGTTTGATCATCATAGACAGAAACTGTAAGTAGCCATTCCAGCACGCATTTTTGAAGGAGATTCAGGTATACATAAATACAATGCAGTTTTACCAATACACAAATAATTAATTCATCTTTAACTCCTTCTGCAGTGACACAAGTGACTTGAAAAGAAAACCTTCCCAGGTACCAAGGAGGAACTCCAGGGTCTTCCTTGGTATTGTGCAGTTTATTCCACACTGTTATATGACAGCCTGCATCATTTCTGCCTGGGTAGATTCCCTGTGGATGTTGAAGGCTGCCTGGTGCCTGCTAGTCAAATCTACAAGGCAGGAGTACAGCACAAAGACGGTACATTCATCTTCTGAAGAAAGGGGAAATAAAGATGGCATTTACTCATAGGCTGGACAGAGAAGACAGAAGCAAATGTCAGTTGTCTATTCTTCCTTCTCCAAGTGAGCACTGGTAAGTGCTGGAAGCAGAGGCAGAAACTGGGGATAGAGAAAGGAAAAGGAGACGAAACATTTTACCCTCCACTGTGAAAGAATTCAGAAGTGCTTTAGGCATGAAAAAGGGAAAGGCTGGTGTACTCAAGTGCAATGATATATATAACTAAGAATTAAACATCGTCCCTCTTCCTACATGCACTGTGCAGGTGGGGCTTGATTCAACGACCACCAAAGCAACGTGAATCCTTCCACCAACATCAACAGGCTTTGGCTCCAGCTTCTGACTCCAGCACCAGCAGAAGCTGGGGGTGCTCTCCTCTGGGGGCAGCTCCCGTTTGTGCCCCTCTCCTGGGGCCACCCCTGCTCCGAAACAGCCGCAGCACTGTTCAGGAGCTGCCACTCTTCCCAGGTATCTCTGGATCAGCAGCAGCACCAGCTACCGAGGTCTCCCCCTCCGCACCCTGTTCATAATTTCCGAGTCTGGTGATGACAGTTCGCCTCTCAGCGATAGCATCGGTAACCCTTGTCTGACCTCTCTGTCTGACAAACCTGGTTCTCAACCTCGGGGGCCCCTGAGAGCATTTGAAGTGCCAGAAAGAAAAAAAAAACGAACTTCAAACAGAGAAGGCTCTGCAAACCACGCCAGATCCTGACAGCTCGCTGCGAGACAAAGAATGGAAAACTGGACACTGCGCAGTTGTTGCTTTCCTCCCTGCAATCGAGTGGAAACGAGACCAGCAAAATTGACAGCTGTGGAAAACCAGATTGGTGGTTTAGTTTGATGGGCTGGGGCACCCAGGGACAGATGTGGAAAATGCTTTTTAAATGACTTGCGGACACAGATGAATTTTAAGAAGCAGTAATCAGCAGCCATAAGTGACGCCTGACCACAACTTCAAGTATTTAGAGACGCAGACAAGACCCAGGAAGGTAAGAATTGCAGGCATCCTGCCTGGCCTGGAGAGCAAAAGCCCATCACTTCCTACAGCAAAACGGGTGTGTTATGTCTTGGCTAAACTAAGCCAGGGCAGCGGTACAGAATCCACCATGAAGACAAGTGCAAAAGCAAAACTGAAGTGGAAAGAATTAATTAAATGTGCTGATACTATTTTCTGTGTTGTGATAGTATCTAGAACCTCAGTGGGACTCCACTTAATGCATAGCCACACTGTCTTAAACATCCCATGTCTCAGAATGATACCACAAAGGTAAGGGAGAACAAGAGCCTAGGGAAGAACTAGTGGTTGAGGCTTAAGAGTCCTATTTCCCAGCACATGCGCTGAAATGCAAGGTGACCCAACCGATGGCTCATGACTCAACCTGCAGGATGGCTCCATCCAACCCTTCATCTCTCCTGGAGGAGACAAACAACAGCCTCCAGGGTGGCACAAGCCACCTGACAGCAGAGCTTCACCTAAGGGTGCCCAGGCAGGCACAGAAGCTTTCTCTGCATTTTCAGAGCACACGAGGCTGGATCCCAATTGGCACAACCAGATCCCAATTTCTCTTCCAGAAAGGAGAAGCTTGGCTCACCCTCACACACATTGTTTTCACCTAAGTGTATTTTCCTGCTCAAGCTTGCTCAAGCAGAGTGAGGGGAAGAGATTTTGAGAGAACAATACTCTAATATAAGCTAAAAACAACCCAGCGGTAGAAATCTTACAACCAACCAAAGCATGTGCTTATTTCAATTGGCATTAATCTTCTTTTTCTCCCCAGGAAACAGAGAGAACATGCCTACTTCCCACCTTCCTTGATCAGCCTAATATTCCCTTCTCATCATCTCCCGTAGGCATAAGGTCACCTCTGACTCCTGATGTCCTTTTTATACTTGTTTTATTTGGTTTAGTCGCTTTACCCAAATTTGTTGAGGCCATGGGTATGAACACCATCATAACCTCTCCTACCCTTCAAGTAATTTCTGCAGAAGTGTCAACTGGCACGCTCCCTGGGACATGTGCTAAGTCTGTTTTTATGCAATATTTTCATGGATCTTCTAGAAGCACCAACAAATCAGACAGTAACGATATCTGCAGACTAGGAGATACTATGAAAGCTTGCCAGAACAGGAAAATAACAAGAAAGGACCTGGTGACATTGGAAATGGGAGTAGAAAATAGTAGAATGAGCTTCCGTTTGGAAAATACAGCTAAGAAATGCAAAGAAAAAAAATAAAATCCAAAGCACAGATGTTTGACAAATTGAAGAAGACTGGAAAGTTGTAAAGCTGAAAGAGATTTACAGACAGTAGGTGAGACCTGGTTTGCAACATCAGACTGCAACAAGAATACAGCCAAAGCTATTTTGGTCTGTATACACAAAGACATCATCCAGGAATGAAGTTTAGAGACTCCATCTCCATGGCTCGGATGTGACGGCACCTGGCATGCTACACTCTGTCTCGGTACCTCTTCTCCAGAAAAGTGCTCCCAAACCAAACAGAGCCTGAAGACATGCTAAAACACTTGGGGAGAGCTGATAAGGAAAGAGCAAAACAAATTCAGCCTGGGTATGTTAGCTCAACACTGGGATCAGAGGTATGTCATGCTCATAGCTAGCATGCATCGTTGCAAGGGTTTTAAGTAGACAGTGATAATCATCTACAGATATATGACACAAAGAGAGGGCAATTTAGTACAGCATAACTTGACATAACTCAAAGTAATAGAGGAAAAATTAAGAAAATCTAATTTAAGATCAATATCAAAAAAGTTTTCCCAACGTAGGAATTATTCTCTTGCAGAAAAGTTTCCCAAGGGAAGCAGTAGAAATCTTAGCGCTTGAGCCAGATAAAAACAATAGTAAATGTACATGAATAATTCTGTACTGGCAGGGTTCTTGATGGCATGTTTTAAAAAGTCTTTATTAATTCTGCTTTTTCTAACCTATTAATATCTTATTTCAATAGTCACTGCTTCTCCCTCTCCCCCTTTCCTTTGTTCACTTTCTCCCCGGTTCTGAGCTGTCATGCACAAGCTCATCTTCTTAAAGACAGTGGTTCCCACTAACTACGAAGACTCGTTAATATTCTAAGCTGCAGTGCTCCTCCCTGAAACAGTCCCAAGGAGAAACGAGATCACTTGCATTTGCCAAATCCACCCAGAAAAGAGCTCAAAGCCAGTTTTAGGACTCCTTAAAAATGTAGCAAGCCCTAGACTTAGCAATACACAGTCTAGGAAAAATGAATGCCCCAGAGATTATAACAGGTCTTGTTGAATAGGACTGTTGCATCTCTTTTCCAACTGCCCCTTCTTCACTGTCCCTGTTTTGTTCCATTTTTTCCTCCCACTCCTCCAGTCTGGTCTCTGTCTTTCTTCCCCTCTGCTCGCCTCTTTTTGCTTTGTCTCTCCTGCTCTCTTCATGTCTTCTTTCTTGCTTCATTTTTTTCAGGTGGAGTTGATTGTGTCCTTCCTAGAAATCCCCACCTTCCGTAAAAAGCCAAACAAATGGCTACTGAAAGGCAAAGCATAGCTCACATTTCAAATAAAAAGAGTTATCCTGGCAGGAGGTGCTGGAATGGCTGCCTGGACTGCTCCAGCCCCATTTAATCCCTGCATAAACCTGATATTGAATGATGCTTTGGGTGTACATTCTTACAGGAGCACGAAAGAAAGAGTCACCGTGCCTACTGGCCATGAAAACAAAATAGGCCGCAAGATCCTGGTGCTAGATTGCACAGATGTCGGACGGATTGCAGGCTTCGGATTTGCTGTATGTTTTGGCCACCACGCAACCTACATTTTATGGCAACATGAAGTCCTGGTGACTTTATTTTATCTGAGTAGAAAAAGGCACTTGTTAAAGAACTTGTTCTCAGGTTCAGAGCTGTGAAAAGATGATAAAACAAAGCCAAAATAGCATAAATAAAATGAGGCATAGCATTAGGAACTGACTAACCTTGATTTGTCATGACTTACATCTCAATATTATAACTCACTTTCTGCTAGCAAAGTCTGCCAAATAGGTAAAAAGTATTGTATCCCATGCAAGTCCACTCTCAGAGCCAGGTATCTTGGACCACGGGAACCAGAGGACAGTTAAATTATCCTGAATCAAGCCTTCTTAAAGAAGAAATTACAAGAAATTAATACTTCAAATTTCCTCAGTCTGGGAACCGAATTGTCTGGGGGATCAATCTGATGTTGGGATACAGACATTTGCTTCTCTGGTATTTGTGGTATTTGCTATATTTAGAATACAAATATTGTACTACCCTGGGATGTTCCCCACTCTGTGATGCTCTTGAATCCCAACTGCAAAGAAGAGAGCAGTTGGGGCTCTGCAACTGAATTACATGAGAATCCTATGGCAAAAAAATTCCTTTGCATCTCTCCCAGAAGAATGTAAGTAAATAAATATAGAATATATACATAAATGTGTGTTTGCTTGTGTGTGCACACACAGAGAACATATACATAAAAAAATATGCAACTCAGCACAGATAGTTTTATGAAAAAAAAGGAACACACAGATGGACAGATAATTTGTGAGTGTACTGAGGGGGGAACATGTTGAAGTGGTTTTTTGTAATCCATCTAGTAGAATGAATTTCACGGTATAATACTTTGTCAAGGACGCAGTGAAAGCCAAGCAATTTCACTGCAAATCCCGATAAAAAGAACTATCCCAACATTTACAATCATCACAGCTGCTAAAACAAACTTGAATGTGACCTTCAAGCCATCAGGGTACCTAAGCTGAAACAATGAAATATAAAGAAATATATCTGTTTTAATAAACGTCCTTTGGGACAGGCTAAATAAATGGATGACAAGTGTAACTAAAAGTGTAAAAGCCAGCAGGAACTTTTTGCATCAGGCTTTGTCCATCCAAAAAAAAGAAAAACCCAAACTCCCAAACCTCCTGAGATGCATTTTATTCATACCATAAACCAGTCAGGATCAATGAGAAGTAAGTGGGGAAAATGGCACTAAGCAGACATAAAAGCGAGAAATTACTAAATGCAAAGCAAAAAAACCAAAACAGAGCCTGCAAGGAAAAATGAGGTAGAGAGTCAAGTGTCTCATGACAGGGCAAAATCTTTTCGGCAAGTGTGGATCTGAAGGCATGATTTGCAAATAAATATTTGCAACTTGAATAAAATTTCAACACTGACTGAGAAAACATGGGGCTGGTCATGGCCAGGAAGGAATGCAGATGAAATAAAAAACTATCTCGGGTTATGGAGAGGCTTTATCTGACTACACAAAAAAACCATATTTTGGGGAGAAAAAGGTCATTGATCCCTTGGACAAAAATATTTGCAAAGAGAAAGTAAAAAAGAAAAACTTGCTCAATCTCAAGTTTTAAAACCATCTTAAATGATATATTTCAAAAGATATCCTAAACATTACTACCTCTTATTTAAAGGCAGAAGCATTTCTACATCCAAAATATCCAGCAACTTTCTAGAAACATAAGGTTAGAGGCTAAATGGCAGGAAGCCGTGTTTCTGGGACTTGAGAGGCAGCTGCTACTACATCTTGAAAGTGAGTACAGCAAAACCAGCCACGTAATGGTGGAGTTAGCTTCAAGTATGAAATGCAGCCACTGAAACATGATGTAATTAATTCTTAGGCTTGAGGAAATGTGCAGAGAGCCACTGTAACCTGCCCTCACACGAATGCACAGACAGGTGTCTCATTTCACCTACAGCAAAGAAATTATGCACGCTGAACCTACAAATAAATGAAAAGATGACAGAATTCACGTAGTCTGGATGTGTAAATTGCATTCACCGTGGACAGCACTTAAAATTGGACATTTTCTATATCTGCAGCAATTAATTCACCATGCTACCTGAAATATTTCCTATCTAAGTATTGGGAATACTACAATTACACTGTCTGGGTATCTAATGTAATGCAACAGACCACCAATTTTTAATGGCTCTAACTGTAAAAAAAACACAAGAAAAGACAGAGGGAGAGAAAACACCTCCGTGTTAAGTTAAAGGTCTCATCAACTGCAGAAGCTGAGCTTGCTAGGTAAGATACAGCGGTCACTGGTTCAGAGAATACGTAAATTAATTTGAAAAGCACTTAGCACTACACTAGAATCAAATAGATGTATATCCGTGATATTCAAGTTGTATGTATGGCTAAAGCTAGCAGTAAAAACACAGTCTTTTCCACTTGGGACTTTAAACCCTTTTAGTAAAATCCTGTCTCTGCATCAAATATTCATCTCCTGAAGGCTGCTATCAGATGGTAATGGACATGTGACCAAACCTGAAAGCTCACAGGGTTGGATGATGTTAGGTACCACTATTTTCATCAACGCTAAAACTGAAATTACCTCTAGGCTATGAGGCCTGTGAATCTGTCCCTTCAATTCTTTTGTAGCAAAGTTACAGGCAGCTGTAAAAAGCTATGCTTAAAAAGCCAAGGAATATGTGGCTTGTCCTGACATCTATTTCCCTCCTACACTCCTTCTCTTTTATACCTTGCACTCTTCCTTGCAGCATGCAGGTTCATCACACCAGTTATCCCAGACACTCCTCCATTGCATCCATGTAGGACATGGGACAAATAAGTTGAGTGTGCCTCTTAAATCTGCTAGGAAATTCTCCTGCTCTATGTTTTAGAAACACCTTGCAGAAAGGTCTCAGTTACTACTGCCTGCTTCCCCACACTGGAAAGCATTCAAAAACTATTCAGCTTGCTTATCCACAAGAGAGAAGACAGTATGCTTCTCATCGTTATTCCTCTATTTTGTGTTGGAGCAATCAGGCTGAATATTTAGGGATAGAGTAAATTTCCATCAGATATACTCTCCTAGATGTCAGTGTGATGTTCGTTTATGCGATACAGAACTCAGCCCATGAAACAGAGCGAAAACCAGCAGTGCTTCATACAGACACCCAACAGCCATCACACAGTATAAATAAAGATCACTCTTGCACTCTGCTGCTTAAGAACTAATCATTTAAGTGTAAAATCTACTCAATTCTTTTGCTAATTTTTCTGTTATCCATGACATCCACTGGAAATATAGATGATCTCAAAATGCACACTCCTTTATTATTCTGAGAGCATAGTGTAATTCCTTCAGATCAGAATAAAACAATGCAGCATTTAGAGACAAGTTCTATTAAGAAAAAACCTTTACATAGAGTTATGTCTGTTAGTTATCAAAAAGAAAGGAATATTTTATGGATAAGGAAGATATGCACACGGACATCGAAAACAAACTCATTAAAAAAAGTTATGACATTGCTAAAGTTAATTATCTGTCGAAGTTTCTATTATAAACTCACCACTCAAGAACCAACAGCAAATCCATAAGCTATCACACACCCCAGGTGCCCAGAAGGTCTGTTGAGCTGTGCTGCAGAGACGAGGGAGTTTGAAAGGAGCAGAACAATGAATCATTAGCAGGGACTCTGCAGCTACCATCCTATGATATGTATGGCTGTGTGCTGGCTAGCGAAGATGGAGGGCACAGTCCAACTGAGACTTTTTTTTTAGCAGAGCTGGATTTACCTTGTATTGCCTGCCTTGAGGAGTACGATACAAGTTCAGACAAAGACTTCATAGGCAAGGGGTAGTGCTGAAAGATGTTTTGAGGTTCACAATAAAGAGAGGATTTGCATAGCTTCGGTGGGTAACGGAGGCCTTCTGAAGTTTTCATTCATGCATAATAGTTCTGCATCATGTTATTCAATTGCATTTCTTACTCAGCATCTTTCTGCTGAATCTTGTCCCCTTTTCCTTCAGTTCACTTAATTTAGTTACTCAATGTTTCTCTCATGTCCTCTTTCTTTTATGTAGAAACACAGACTATGCAGCCTTCTATCATCAGTGTACTCTGAACACAGAAGTGCTGGCACTACAAAAGAAAGTAAAAAATATCAACTCCATAAACAAGCCGTTCTCCATAACTTACCATTAAAATGCGTCTGTAGCTGTCTCTATCGATGCCCCAGAGCTTGAGATCTGTCTTGGCCTTGACGGTGGCGGCCCGGGGTGTTCCATAGATCAATGCCAGTTCCCCGAAGCTGCCTCCTTCTCCGATGCTGGTGACCCACTCCCCGTTGACATAAACCTACCACAGCACAAGACAAAACAAGATGCAAAACCAGTTTGGGGACTTAGTCGCAGTTTTCCTCCTACTGCCAGTTACCTAAAAAGCTATTAGTAATTTCCTTTCTAATCGTCAATGCTGAGGACACAGAAGGAAAACAAGAGCATACAGTTTCCGCAGTTGGTCCCCAAAGAGGGCAACAACCTGCTTTGTGGACAGAATTTCAAGTCGTCTTGCTTCAGTACAATGACTGTATTTACTCTCCGAGTTTTCAACTCCCATGGTTAACTGGCATCGTGTTTTCCCTGTTGTGTTCAAGGCTCAGACAGTCAACAAGCAGAACTGTCACAACTTTGGCTTTTTATTAACACTGTCAAACTTCAAAGGAAGGAGATTTGTTGATATGTGTAATGAGGTTTGCTGAAAAGCACCATGGCCACGAAATGTAAACCAGTCAAAACAGGGAAACATCTTTTGAAAAGGAACATTTTTTTCTTCCCTAAGCCTAGTGCCTCCAACAACCATTTAAATATAACTACAGAGATCTCTTTCTCCCTTAGTGAAGACTACTAAGTGCTTTGGACCTGAGAAGCTATGTGCAGAATTAACCTTTTTCTTTAACATCAGCTCTACAGAACTTATGAAGTAGTATTTGACCCACAGCCGATTTAGATAACATATCCTCTCGAAAGATGGTACGGATCAATACCACTGTCACACTATTTTTCCTGGATGATGTCTAATTTGAGAAGAATTCCTACACTTGAGTGCTATGTTAAACCTTCACTGGAGAAAGGGGGACTCATGCAGGTGCTTTCCGCTGGGCTGCATTTTCCTCACTATTCATGGACAATACAGCTCATGAGACATAATAGTGTATTCAAAGACTGGTATGGATTGTGTATTCTGCAGCTTGCTTGTAGGCTTGCTGTTATAAACCTACACAATAAACCCTTTTCATTCTGTTAATGTGTCTGTGAGTTTAGAGGGTAGGAAAGGCTGTGTGCATTTACCCAGTGCAGAATATATCCCAATCTGTTACAGACTGATAACAGCAGAAATCAACCAGAATGAATTTCATTTGTTTGGAAGCTCTGTGAAGAAAAATAATATGAAGAAAATATGCAGGTATTCTCATCTTAAGCAGAAAACTATGGCAAAGGAAAAGACCATAACCTATTACCAATTACTGAGTAACAGACTAGCAGTTTTTAAAAAACATATGAATTAGAGCTGTGTTCAAGCTGGGCATGAGAAAAGATGGTGACCAAAGTAAATGAACTGCGGTCAAAATTCAACAAAATGTCAGTATTAATTTTACTTCTATCTTCATTTTATGATGAAAAGGCGTATTACAAACTACAGCTGGAATCAATCCCAATTTATCTTCCCAATATTCAATTAAGCTCTGATCCAGCTCCTACTGAGGCCAGTGAAATGCTGGTTCAGTAGGAGATGAATGAGGCCACGGAGCAGTTCAGCTGATCAAGAGACCTCTTGGGTATCAGCTGAAAAGGAGCAATATTAGCATCACTGCTGAACTCCAGGCAATGTTGTGGCTCTTGGTGTTCCTGGAGCATATGAGGATCAAGGGGCTGAAACAAAGGGTAAAAATAATCCCAAACAGGCAGGTGGTAGCAGGCTGCCAAGAAAAAGCTCAAGCCACAAAATCTGTAGCTTCATTTCTTCGCCATGACAGAATGAATGTCACATAGGAGAATATCACACAAGAGAACAACAGCAGCGTTTCCTTTCAAACTTTTACACTCACCGCAGAAAGAAAATCTCACAGAACACTGAATCTACTTTTGATTCTCCTCATGATGAAAAAAATGAAGGCAAAAAAAGTAGTTTTAAAAAGCCAGGCAAACCCAAGCACTTTCTGGTGAAACAAGCAGGTAATACTGTGGCTTGTGGATCTTTTTTTTTGAGACAAGCAGGAGAAATGGATGAGTAAAATTAGGATTCTGAAAGGCTTGTGACATAATGGGAATGTATGAAAAATTTTAAACTCAATTAATCCATTGCAAAATTGTCCAGATGCATATTTGAATGTAGGGATATCCCCTTACTGTGGGGATTTCACCGGATGGATCCAGGGTTTGCTACAGTACAGCCATCCATGTCCTCAGCAAAAAGTCTCAGGGATGATGGGTAAAATCTAATAATTCCAATGAGTTTTGGACCACATCCTGAACATCAACTGACATTGCATCCTTGACTCTTTTTCAGCACACCAAAAATACACATGCTTCTATATGCTCTTCTGTTCAAAAGCACAGGTTTTGTTATTGCAGAAGGGTCTGAATTATAAGCAGGAATTAAACTCATTCCAACATGTATTTTTTTAAGCAATATGGTGACATTTCCTGTTAAAGCAGTATGCATGATATGACTGCAGCCCAGAGAGGGGAATTATGCTGGTAAAACTCAAGTTAGAGCAAGTGAAGGATGGACATTTACTGTTGCACAGTTGTTATAAAGAGAGGCTACTACTAAACTGCTCTAAGACTTCTTTAATTTTGCCATCTTACTTACTTGACAAGACTCCCCAAAACGTGTTTGACATCTTGCCTGTAAACAGTTCATGCAAATGGCCATTCCTCCACCCCCCACCACCAGGTTTAAAGTACTCTGAGGTGAAACCAAATCACTGATCTGACAGTCTTTGGGCCCAGCATTCACTCCCCCGATAAAAATGCCATTTCCAATATCAATCTCCAAAGGAGAAACCAGCTTGAGAATAACTGTTGTTTTCTAGGAGGAAAACCATTGTACTACATTTTCTGCAAAGGCCTAAGTCAACAATCAACTTTTGTCTTCATGACGAAGTTCAAGTGCATTGGTGGCACATTACAAAGCCATTCTGCCCTTTAACAAAGAGTTCAGCTCCACTATGAATCCCTTTAAAATAGGTTTTATAAAAAGAAGTAGAAAGGAAAGTAGCTCTGTTTGTAAGGTGTGGGAAGTAAAGCTATTTTAGGCTCAGAACAGCTTATGAAAGCCAATGTTATATGGCAGCAGCTCAGATGATCTCCTTTATCCAAAAAAATGCTGGGCTGAGGTTTTGGCTCGGGCAGTTTTAGGCATTTGTGAACTCTCACCAAAGCGGCGAGTACATAAGTGAATTACTCCTAATTGTTACTTGACCTGCTGATCACAGCACTGTAATAGCTGGAACCTTCTTCTTTCATGCAGCTGAAGAGGAATGTAGAACTGCAGGTGCCCAAATATGACCAAGCCATCAGGACCATCTACCTTCCACAGATCAAAAGTACTTTAGATTTCTATCGTTTTCCATCATGTAGTATGAGCATTGCAATTTTTGTGGGCTTGAAAATCACACAACTTCATTCATTTCATTATTTTTTTAGGAGGCAAATGGGAAAAATCTCCTGTGAACATCAGCAGCTCCTTTCTTCATGGGCTGCAATATACATAGGCGCTAACTGCGAGAGAAAATGCAATGAGTCACACACTGCTCAATGCAATAGGAATGCATCTTGGCCTCATTCATCTTCACGTTGTCTAAAGAAGCAGCAAGTAACCTCACCACAAGCAGTAATATAGCCATTTTACTTTGAAGGCAGGATATGAACATCTATCTCTGAGCTTCATTGGAGTGAATTTACCTGTACTTTAATTTTGTATTGCTGATTTCAAGTTAACTCTTAGCATTTTTTTTTGCTGCCACTTTGTGATCTATGTGGACAATCTCATTTGTTCCAGGCATTGCAACTTTTAGATGTTAAATCCCCTCACTCAGATCTGTTTGTAATAATTTGTGCTTTGTGTCTTTTCAAGCCTTAATATTTGTTATCCAAAAATGAAGATGAGGTTTATTTATTCTTGGAAAAATAAACAAGCCTTAGATATGAAGGGTATTTATATGTGGGTAGTTTTCTCAAATAAAGCCAGTGCTTTATTTGTAGTATGAATTTGCTTTTCTTAAATATAAATATACGAACTTGGAGCGTGCCTTGAGAATCCTTAAAAATTCAAGCTGAACAACTCCAAACTTTAAAATGTTCTGTTTCAAATTTCAAAAAGCATCCTTCTGAAATTAGAAAGATCATTAATAATGGAAGAATTCAAACCAAAAGCAATCTATGGAATCTAACCATAAAATGTAACTAGTTTTAAAATCCAACAGTATTCTCACATAAACCACCATGTAATTTTCATCTTTGTATATACAAATTAGACAGTTTCTGTATACAAATAAGGGCTGCAAGAAGATTTGACCTACAATTAGAAGATAATCTTATCTATTGTCCACAATATTCATGTATAGCTCCACATATACATTTATACAGTAAATACAGAACCTATTTAAGAAAAAATACTGAGAAGTTTTCGTTTTGATTTTCACCATACTGTAGTTTGGCTGCTGTTGTTTTACAAGAATAAAAACCGAGAATGACTGTAGAGAAAGTTGCTATGACATTAAATAGAATAGGAAGTTGTTCAGTCTAAAAAAAAATACATCTGCTTTAAAAGGGTAGTTGATGGTGCTTTTTAAAGTAAAAAATGTGAGGTTATAAGATTAAAATAATAAACAGGAAGTCATTTTTATATTTAGAAATATGGATTAGAGATTTTTGCAAGACACATACTTTAGCAGGTACTTTCAACATTTTTACTGGAAACTATAATTTAAGCTCTGCCAGCTACTTTTTGGCATACGTTCACATTTGTCGGAGCAGAAAAGCTTCCGGTAGACAATTGACCTCGAAGACTTCAAACCTCATGCCATCATCTACCTTGTATAAACTTTATCCATCTGCAGGGCCAGGTCATGAGTTAACAGTTCTCATCAACCCTGAAGTGCTAAGGAGGAAGACTGTGACTGGTAACGCTATAATGTCCCTTCCCATCCAATGCTAGCTTTGGTCAAAGTATACCTGGTTTGTAGCATACAGTATATGAAAGGAAAACCCCAGTTTCTCCAAGACCTACCTCTTCCTGATTTCTAAACCCCCTTCTTTTACATATGAAAATTTGTGCCCTCCTCCCTTGCCCCATAGTCCATGTGGACTGTGCTTGCCAATGGAAGGGTATTGAGTCTTCTTTGGCTGTCCATAGTAATACCAAGAAGGAAATGTAGAGATACTTTATTCTGTGCTAACAAGGCTTGTTTATACCCTAAGAAAGTGTAAGAGTTGAGGATAAAGTGTTATTATATTTAAAAATATTTTATTGTACTTCTAATTTGACTCAGATTATTTTTAGGGGAAAATATTAGAATGCTTTTACTTACTCTCTGGGGTGCCTATGCCAAAACTCTAACAGTAAATTACTTTTCAATGTTGCAGCTCTTTAAACTCAAAACACCACACACTGATTTTGTTATTCTGGCTTTGTTGGTGGTTTCTGTTTGGTTTTGGTTTCTTGGTTGATAGATTTTTTTTTTTTTTTCAGTTTTGCAATGACTTTCTTCCGGAGGATGGGAATTGTATAACGGCTATTGCAACCTCCTTTATGTGTATCTTTGCATGTGTATGCAAAACCTCGGTGCTTATCAGTCATGATGTTTTCAGAGTAAATTGCTCCTTGAATCCACCAGTCCTGGTACACCTGCCACTTCTGTGCAGATCAGGGAAATGATGAAGGCAGATAGCCTGGCCAGGCGTTAAAAGCCTCCATGCATAGGCCAACACCAGCTGAACTAGGCAGAAAATGGCTTGAGGCTTTAAGTCTCGGGGTCAATTGCCTACTCTCCAAGTTGCTTTTTTTCTTGGAGAAGGGTGGAAGCATGCCAAAAAATATCTGGCAAGGCTTAAATGAACTGCAGCTCGCTTACGAGCGGTCTGGATTTTCTTCAGACAATAAGGATTTTAGCACTGCTGCCCAGAAAGTAGAAGAACTCTTTTCTGGGGAGCTCTATATACTGTGTGATAGTGCACACCCAGGGGGTCTGGGAGCTGCTGCCTTATACAGGACCAAGATACTCTGAACTAACTGCCCTGGTACAGACTTTACTCTGTGGGGGGAAAATGGGTTCACCTCCCAGCAGCTTCCCCGAAAAGGCAGTTAAGGTAGGTAACTTCTGTAGCTACCAGGGTGTAGTTGCAACTTGCTCCTGGATGAGCGAACGTTTCTTGTGCCTTCTACAGTATCTTGCAAAGGAATTCAGTGTGTGTTTTGGCTGAAGATATGGGAAAAGCTTAGGAAGGAGAGAGTATCCAGCTGAGGAGATGGTAAGGTGCAGCTGGATGAAGGAAGGGGGATGCTGAAGTGGGACAGCATGAGAGCTGGTCACAGAAGAGTTCTGCAAGACTTAGAGGGTCAGGAGCTTTGGCTGTCCCTGAAATAAGCTCAGTCCAAATGACATCTCTTAAGTCTTGTTAGGATGTATTTGTCCTACAGGTCATGTCAGAAAACTGTCCCTACGTGTGTCTGAGAAGTGTCAGGATGACATTATTGTGGATCTGTCCATTTTGATCAGTCAGAGCAGCTATAGGCTGATTTTGGCAATTAGGGGAGTAGGGATTGAGAATGCTCATGAAATCAAAGTTGCAATCTACTCAAAGAAACGCAGTTATTTAAGTCATTCCTTAGAAAATCTGCTGTTGCAAGTCTCAAAGACAAGGCAGGAAAAATGTATATCCTATATCATACATAACTGATAGGAAGACTGCAAACTACTTGGAATACAAAGAAAACTTCTGCCTTCAACTCTAATAGCGTAAAACAAAACTGTGCACTATGCTCTTTGCTTACCAAAACAGCAAGTCCCACTGAAGTCAACAGAATTGCTCATGTGCTCAAAGGAGGACTGGTGCTTAGTTTGTCAAATCAAGGGTCTGGGATAAAATTTTCAAAAGCATCTATACGGCTTAAAAGCCTACGTGTAATTGCAATGAAGTGCCACTGAGGCCATTTAGTCACTGTGGCAGTGCCGTGGTTTAAGCCCAGCCAGCAACTAGGCACTCCACAGCCACTTGCTCAGTCCTCCCCACTCCCAGTGGGATGGGGAGGAGAATAGAAAAAAACCCGTAAAACTCATGGGTTGAGATAAGAACAATTTAATAACTAAAGTAAAATAACATGTAATACTAACAATAATAATAATAAGTATAATAATAATGAAAAGGAATATAATAAAATTAAATTAAATTTAAAAAACAACACCACAAACAAACAAGAAAAGGCAGGTGAAGCACAATGCAACTGCTCACCACCTGCTGACTGATGTCTGAGCAGTGATCCGCCCCTCACAGCCAACTCCCCCAGTTTATATACTGAGCATGACATTCTATGGTATGGAATATCCCTTTGGCTAGTTCAGGTCAGCTTTCCTGGCTATGCTCCCTCCCAGCTTCTTGCACACCTGCTTGCTGGCAGAGCATGGGAAACTGAAAAATCCTTGACTTCGGATAAGTGCTACTTAGCAACAACTAAAACATCAGTGTGTTATCGACATTATTCTCACACAAAATCCAAAACACACTGTACCAGCTACTAAGAAGAAAATTAACTCTATCCCAGCCGAAATCAGGACAGGCAGTTTTTCAAATTTTACCCCAAATCCTATCTCAGAAGCCTCACAGGTCCCTGAGTTGCTCTGGGAAATATAAGATTGTTCTGCAAAAGACTTTCATAAACTCAAGAAACCATTAATGAAAAATGATCTGGACACATGTCTCTTCTTGGGCCATTTGTGGTCAAGATTATTTATGAAAGGATTTCAACTTTCCATAAAAGCACAGAGAACGTCGGATACACAACTAACATGATGTAGTAAAGGTGTTTCTGTGTAGATGCCAGGATATACCTGGGAAGGGAACTACGATGCCATCTTACCCAACAGAGAATACAGCAACTGGTGCTCTAAACAAGTCCTTCTCAACATTTGCAGAGCCACAGCCACCTTGGAGATTGATGGCAAAGAAAATGCACAAACCACCTCATGCAATGGTTTTACAAGCAGACACAAAGCTGGCTAGGCCCTGGACTTTTATTTTCCCCATTTTGTCACTGCTTTGTAAGACAATATGTGGACATGGAAGATTATCTTTTTTGCAATTAATTGCAAGGGTTTTGCAGACTGTTTTCTGATATCATTTGGTCCCCACTATCCTTGAGCCAACTCTGAAGAAAGCTTTCCTAAAGGTTTTGAGCAAGGACAAATTATTTTTAAAGAGGATTAATCTATAACTTCAGTATGTGCATTTGCGTATGTTTGTGGGTCTGATTCAAAGCCAGTGAACTCATTAAGCTCAGTATCGGGCCCTAACCAATTATTTTAAAACTAAATTTTAGCGCTGTTCTATAAATATTGCTCTTTTATTTTCTGGCCCTGTGGATGTGGCAATGTTTGCTATTGAGAGGTATGCCTGATAGGAACAGTGAGTCAGACGGATTTCCTGAGGAGCAACTTCCAGTGGCAGAGGCAGCATGTGAGGTTTCTCAGTTCCCAACAATACCAATTAGATGGTCTCCTGACACAAACAGACTGCTAAAAAAAATAACTTTCACTAAAATAACTGTATGCCTCCTGCCCAGATTTAAAATAAATCACTTTCTCCTTTAAATATGCCAAACAAAACTCATCTGGGCATCTGAAGAGCAACGTTGCTAATGAGCAAGCCTGTCCTATTTGACAACTGTGGATACGTAAGGTGTGTGTAGAAAATTCAGTCAAATGAGGAACTTGTAGCAAAAATGCAAAAGGGTCAGTTTCATATGGGATAAAAATGATAAGAGGTGAATAGATTATGATTTGAAACACAGGTTCAGAAAGAAGCTTCTTTTCAAAGACTTGATTAAACCACTGCATACTCCTGTAAACATTTTGTGGTCTAACAGATCACTTTACACTTATAATAATCCTTGCTTTATTAATATGCTGCATTGTTCATATATTTGGACCTAATTTTAAAAGCAAATTAAGGTTTCTAAGATGAAACTCGCTGCCTGAGGCTGTATCTCAATTTGGGGAGAAAAAAACCCAACACATGAGCTAAGATAACTGATTAAAGAAAATATTTTCCTTATGGTTGATCTGAACCCTCAGGTGCATTCCAGCACGGTGGCCTGCTCTGCCAAAGACTGCACACCTCCAGGTGTGGTTAGGGTTCTGAAGATAATGTCATTTGCTTGGTTTTGATACCATATTTTCCTGCTTGGAATGGACAAATAAGCTAGGATGTAAAACATGCCAATTATAAAATTATGCACAAATGACTTAACACAACAAAAGCAAAGTAATGAGACCAATCCTGTGAAATCTATTTCAAGAAGAAAGGAGACAGAACCACAGCACTGGCTGGATCAAGCTGTGTGCCAGAGCATACAATTTTATTACGTAGCTTCAGAATAAATATTATACTGTAAGAGTGTACTTACATCCACCTCGCCTTGGTCGATCACATAGAAGTTGTCTCCTTCATCACCTGGAAGCAAAATACAAAAGGTGATTGTTTCCTGAAGGTCTGCTAAACTATTCAATAATTTCCTGTCTCTATATTTAATCCTGTACATATTTGCACAGGTTTGTACACCAGATTACTTACAGAGAGATTCATTTTCTGAAACAACCTTGCCTATTTGCCTTCATAAATCAAAATATCACTATGATTTCTTCCTATTAATATCTTTCAATTGCATTAATTTATCTCTTCTGATTGATTCAACACTTCATTCAGTGTAAACACACCAGAGGCTTTAATATAGCCTGAGGGTCATGAAGTCCTCCACAACATGCTGCAGGCACGCAGGTAAGTTGCCAGGTGCGATAACTATGATACAGCACAATGAGGTGTTGAATATTCCCAACAACCATAAAAATATTTTCCATTTCTAATTACTCTCAGCTAGCCCGTGCCACCCTTATGCATTCTGAGCTGTGGTTTACTTCCTGACTATCTTCAGTTAAGGAATGAACATTTTAATTTGAAGTGCTATTTATCTACATTTAACTGCAGCACTTTGAAACCCTGGAGATCTACCGGTGTGGTTTTGTAAGAGACCTCTGCACATGTAGCAAAAGACCTGCATCCATGAACTTATGATATAGCTACACACTTAGATGCTTTCGGAATGTGGTTATTCTTCCCGTTAAGCAAAGAGGGTGAAATCTCAAACGGAGAGATGCGAATTGTACAATCTTAGCAAACATACAAGGGAAAAAAATGAGAAGAATAATTACCCTGTTGTATGACTGTTTCTCCTGCGATGTGTGTGACAGGGAACATGGCATCAAATATGTCACTGGAAAAAAAAAAAACATTTATTGATGAATCAGACCTATTTCTTATCTAGTCAGTAGACCTACCTTCACTGTTTCATTTAGCTTTCATTAACAGATTTTGCAGAAAAAGAAAAGGAAAATGGTAGTTGTAACTGGAAAATGAGCCCCTGCTTGGCAAGAAATCAAAATAACTAGTTAGGCACAAGCTGTGGTTTAAAACTAAGTGAGACTGCAATTCAGTGCATGTTATTTTGAAAAAAACTCCTGAATTATATGCATATAGGCCCCTTCTTACAGCACTGCACAAACTAGCCAGCCTGCGTATTTTATTGCCTAAGCAGACATATTTCAGATTTTCAGCTGCGATCAGTATGTGTCACAGCAGTAATTGCTAGATGCCTAAACGGGAGCTCTCCTCTTCTGAACATCTGGCCTCGCATTTACAAGCAAAACCTGTTCCACAATACAGAGCACATTTGGAAAGGTAGATGGCTCTAAATTAATGTAGCATAAGACCTGGCAAAAGATTGCATTCACGGTACAGAAGAGGCCAAACTCTGAAAATCTTAGCGAGTTACTCGTGAGAAGGGAATTCGACCAATGCTACAGAAACACCAAAGCTGCAGAAGAGCCTTGTGCTCATTAATCATCGCTGAATTACACACCTTACTGTGGTCTCCAGCATACTGTCACATATCCTTAAAAGGCCAGGCAGAGCAGTAAGGACGGGAATGCACCCTGCACCAACACTTTGGGCAACTTGCCCAAATCCAGTCCTTTGTTTATTGAGGGAAACAGCAGGCTCTGTGGAGCCAGGGCTTCCTTTCCCCACATCAGATTTTGGGGAGCTTATTTTGAGAAGCATGAACCACACAGAGACGGGCACTCCCCACCTCTCTTCCCCTTCCTATGTATCAGTCTCAAGGGCTAAAGGAAATAGCTCCCCGACACAAACAAAAGGCAGCAAGGAGGAATTGTTAACTAGTCTCTTCCCTGGTCTGGTCTAGGAATGGTCCATCCAGGGACCACCGATGACAGCGGCGAGATGAAACGCTTCAGCCTGGAATGGAGCAAAGTCCTCACAATCCTAACAGAGTGCGAGCAGTGAAGAAACCTAAAATTTTCATCAAAATAGCCAGAAGATCAGCAAAAAACCCCATGCTACATTTCAATGCCTTATATGGCAAATGCATATTGTAAAATCCCATTATTAGCTTATTTCCTGTTCAACTGTTCCAGAATTTATTCAGGCTCAGTTCTAGGAAATGTTTCACTCCTAAGTTCAAATTGGTCATGTCTTTCCTCTTCAGCAGCCAGAATGTTTTTGCTCAGTATTGCAGCTCTGCGTCAGCACCACTTGTAGGAGAACTGGGAGATTTCAAACCAGGCACCTCCCGCTGCTCCACTGTACCTGCAAGGGATGCTTACCCCATGACCTATAATAAAATGATATAATTTATGCCTATTGTTTCATCAGGCCAAGCCTGTGCTATTTCTACTCACATTCAGGAAATACCTCCACCACCGATAAAAAGCCTGCTCAGAGGCTCTAAGGAGAAACCTCTTTCTCACCTCATTCTGAGCACCAATGTAAAGACCTATAATAAATTATTCTGAAAAGTATATGGACTGTATTCTTAAATCCACTAAACTCATTTTTAATGATCTTAAATGGGTTCAGCATTTCTCCACTTCAAGGGACTCCTCTGTTGGCAGAAAGCATCTGGCTGGTGCAGGCTGTGGAGCTGGTCCCTGTGCCAACCCTCGGTGCCCTCCACCTAAAAGAAATGGCAGCGGAGGTTCAGATGAGATGGGGGAAACTACCGCGATGGTAGGTGCCGAATGGGAACAGCCACCGAGGGACCTTATGTCGATGAGGCAAGTCAAGCTGTTCTTCACAGTAGCTCTGGGACCTGGAAATCCAGTATGACAGAGGCTCGTTTGCCTCCCTGTGGCTTTCCCTTGGCTGTGCCTGGGCACTTCACTGAGCTTTAAGAAGAGTCCTGCAGCCTGCAGAAGATTTACTGGAGGAAAAGGCACTCTGCGTGGCAGAGAGAGAAGAAAGTCTTCAATGTGATACATCCAAAAATAGGCACAACACCGTGAATATCAACAACCAAACCAAAATGTGACTATTTGAACAAACTTGGAAACTTTTTAAATATAGAAATACAAAGGAAATAACTACCTCCAGTTTCACCGTTTCATCTTTGGTTTAAGGCTGTATTTTATTTATAACTTAACAACTGACTGTATAAACAGTGCCCAATAAATTACGTATAGCACTGCACCCTTCTCCAAAAGGTTCCACATTTCATTTCTACAACACCTTTTAGTTTTATCAAAAAAATCCTTTTGAAAACTCACAGACTAAAACTTCCAGCTGACGGTGTAATGAACCCAAAGTGAATTAGCAACAACAGCAGTTTTACGCTAATGTTCTGCTGTGTAGCAGTGTAGAAGAATATTAGTGCAAATATTCTAGCACCCCATATACGATATGTTTCAGCAAAGTCTTAATCTTACTAGACCAAGGCTTGGATTTTTAAAGAGACCTTTGAAGGACATATCATCAAACGTTAGTCTAAAGTACATATAAACACACCGACACACAAGGTACCCAGAGTCATGGTGATGTTGATTTACATCTCCTAAGTGAAACAAGGGCATATCTTTGATAAATAAATGTAAGTGACCAACAATATCATGACTGTCACTGGAAACACACCATCATGTTTCTTTTCTACTAGGGAACTACTGTTCTTAATCGATATGGTTAGGCCAAGATCTCTCACAGTGATTAATAAGTCGGAGTGTTTCTGCTTTTGGATGCTCAATTTGAGATTCATTAAATAGTCTCAGATCTCAGATGATATGGATCAGCAGGGAGCCTCAAAGTTTCTCAACATACAAGTCTGGCAGCCAAGAACTGGGACATTCAGAATACCACCAAGGAAAACCATCCTTCTGGAAATTATCATCTCCTAAAGTACCAAATGCTTAAGGTCCCTGTATGAAATCTGGCCTTTGATTTAATTCAGACTAAGTGTAGAATCTGTTTGGAAATGTTTCTTTATCCTCGGTGTCTGAAATGAACACAAAAATGTCACAAGGATCAATATACCACAATACTTTGAAAATTTGAAAAATTTGTTCCTGACCCAAGCCAAAATCTGAAACTACAATAAACAGACAATTTTCCACCTCCCCAATAAACGTCCAATGCTCCATATTCAGTTTCAGCCATGTGTCCTGCGTCTGTACTATGTAGTGCAAAGAAGCTTTAAATACTGAATAAGTTAAGAAATGGCACTTGTTAAAGGTATAAACAATATGGCCAAGGCCAAAAATATGGCCTGTTGTTTTATTTCCTGAACCATGCACCTGTTTCTAAGACATTTAAAATCACTCTCTGACCATTACAGTAAAAAAAGCCCTTACACATACAGTGCTGCAACAATCTTACCACCAAGCAGAGATTGTAGCTATGTTCTCCTACAGCTCTGCAAAAGTAGGTAGTTGTATTTCTTGGGTTTGAAGGTTTTGTTAAATAATTAGGGCCAAACACATGCATACACATTCCTAACAACCAAAATTTTTTTCAAGCACAAGCAGGTTTTATTCCAGCATAAACAAAAAGCCAGAAAATCAGTAGTTAAGTCTTCACGAAATGTTGAACTACCATGATTTCATCTTCTGTCTGAGCTGCAGCACGAAGAACACAGCAGCCTCTGTCTTCTGCCCCTGCACCAACTATTTAACTGTTGACACTGACCGTGCTAGCAATGCTGTGCACTGAATTGATATGGAAACAGTTTGATTTTTTGCCAGGATTTTTATGATTGTGCTGTAAATGAGAACTGCTCAGAGGGATTTCCTTATTTTGTTGAAAATGTATCATTTGCCCTGTTTCTGGATGACTTATTCAGGTGATGGAAGAAGAAAACAGGGCACCAGTTCTGGTATTTCAGCTGTTGTTTCATGAAACTGCAACCAAGAGAGATGCACTGCACCCAGCATGTCCCAAGCTCATCATCAGTGCTTGGAGGGCTCTTTTTCACCCTCTCCAGAGCCAAAGCTTTTGACAGGCTTTGCAATTTTTTCACAGCTTCCCTACCTACTTCCAGAGGATCTGTATCTGGTTACTCATGGCACGTGGAGTCAAACTTTTGTTCCAATCAGAAGGTATCAAGGGCAATTTTTGGCTTGGAAGTGTAGTTGCAGGTGGGACTCTATGTACCTGAATACCCACATGTGGATCCAAAGGGAGACGTTAGCAGGACATTACTAATGTTTTCCAGGGGGATTTCTGCGTGTTTAATTCTTTGTAACTTTTTGACAGTATCATTCAAAAACAAATTACAAGAAAAGATTGTGAGCAGCATAAAACACACAGAGAGCAGTTAACTAGTCCAACAAAGTGAAACCAAGAAATGTGTTTAGACATGACATCTCTATCTATTCAATCAAAAAATACCATCTGTCTTCTCAGCGAATATAAAAATTTAAAAGACTTTTTTAAAAAGGTCAAAGATATCAAAGGCTTGCAGCAAGTTTTAACACATAAAGTGTCTTCCATGAGTGTACAGGAGAATTGCAAACAATTGCAATCGGACCTGAAATCACAGGGGCTGATCCTCTGCTGTCTGTCATCTGTAATGACTTCTGGCCACCTGTCCAGGTTGAGCCAATTCCCCTTTCACGCAAAGAAGGAAAACTCCACTCAAATCAATGAGACTGCAGCAATTCAGCCCAGCAAAGAGTCTATCACAGTGATTGCAAAATAAATATGATGAAACACTCTGCTGATTTAATTCAATAGCATTTTATAGACCCCTTGTGCCAAGATGCAAATGACTGTGCTAAGAGGAAGCCAGTAGAGAGGGCAGGGCCAAGGGGTTCTCTTTCTCATGAGAAAAAGTTAGTGATAAAAATAAATCATCTCATCTGCTTTTACACCGAGGCTGCTTGGAGTCGACGTAGAATATGATAGACAAAAAAAATAATGTGCACTGTAGGTAATATAGCACTGGCAATGGGCAACTGAGAAGCAGCTTGTTAAAATAAAGCGAGAGAAGGAGGATTCCAAGCACTTTCAGAACCAGACCACGGCAATGGCCAAAATAGGGAAACTATGTAAGACAATTTATCAGTTTCACAATCAGATTTCTTTCCAGCCCTTGCTGTGCTGAATGCATTGCAGGAAAGGAAAAATGGAAGAGGCAAAATGTATACGTGTTAGGCAAAAATGGAAAATCCTCGTTATACCTGCAGGTTATAATTTGTCAAGAGTTCAATCAGAACAATTTCATTCTGCAGGCAGACTCAGAAAGCCTTCAACGTGTGTGCTCTACAGAGTTTTTTCTTCTTTTGCTATCTCTCTAGCAAAACAAAGCAAGCCCTGTATTGTTGAGGATAACTTTAAAAGATATGTAGCTGCTCTGGCATAATTCAACAAAAGACATGCAACATTTTCTCGGAGTGAGGCTGCCCTAGCAGGAGCATTCCAGCATTTTAAACCTTTCCTACTTACATACCTTTAAAGTTTAGTAAACAAGGTTGATAGTAACTCCACCTTTCTTTAGCTGTAGCTCTTATATCTGGGTACTATTTTAAGATTTCTAAAGTTTGGGGGGGTCCTCTTCTCACATATGTCTAAGATTTTCTTATGATTCATTTCCTGAAAAGATAACAACTTTCTAGCAATCATTCTAACAACTGCTTCTCCTGCCCTGTAAGGATGAAGAGCACAGAATTTAAACCAAACTGGCTTCAATTAACATCTGTGTAGTGAAGGAACAATTGCAGTACTTTACCACTGAATAAAATGCAAGGGTCTATGCTATGTGTAAGTATAAGGCTTCGATCCATACTGCTTGTTCCTAGAACGATGCAAGTCCTTGCTGATGTACTATACCGAAACCACCAAGAAAATAATACTATTATTTACTGACTACTGAGAATAAAAGTAATGACCCAGGTAAAATAAAAGATTCCCTTTTAGAGGTATTTAAAATTAACATCCCCAAGCTTACAATTGCTATAATCAAATACGTGGTGTCGCAGGCATGTACCTAAGAAAGAGAGTCAGTACTGAAGCCTTAACAAAAACATTACCCATTTACCTCTGTTAATTTCTTTTCCTGTTAGGACAGCAACAAATGAATTATAAATGCAGCATACAAAGCTATTAACAATTGAGAATATTTAATTACTTCATTATAATGGCCAATATTTAGTTATTATTACAGTTAAGACATGCATTAATTTTACTATAATGACCATATAAATCTTTGAAATTGGACATGAGAACAGATTCTGAATGGCAGGTTAACATTAAAGTCCATGTCTAATTCCGTAACATTTATTAAGGCACAAGTCCACATAACTAACAGACATGTGAAACAGAAAGAAATAAAAAACTGTCATCTTCTATTTCTGTGAAGTATTTCCATTTTTACTGTTTTATGAAGTCCTTTTATAGCTTCATTAATTATTACACTGAAAGAACTGAATGCAACTTTATGAGCAGAGCATCAATTCATTTTACAGACTCCTTACATCTACATGTCAATGGTTCACATCATCTCCCACGTGTTAACAATAGCTTTCAAAGAGAAAGAGTTTCTGCAGGGATCTTCATCTGGAAAACAATCTGCCACGGCCTACTGCAATAAGAGGTAAAAAAAGGGGCCAAGCCTTACGGCTCAAGAGTGACAGGGTCCAATCCCACATCCTACCCCACTGCTTTCCACAAGCAGGGCTTGGTGGAAATGTAACTCGGGTCCGTCTCTTGCTATCGTCTCTACGTAACCTTTCAGGAGGTTGAGGGAAGACCCGTGCTTCCTCTAGCTAGTCCCAGCTCCTGACCCATCAGCCTGTTTGCAGGAGCAGCCCTGTGGCAAGGCACACGATGGATGGTGGGAGGTAGAGAAGGACATTACGCCATGTGCATGTTAAGCCACATATCACACTGTGTCTAACGCCAGGCGGCAGCCAGACGGCATCCCTTCTAGCAGACCCAGCTGAACCCAGGGCAGCTCTCGAGTCTTTCACAGCAGACGAGTTCCATAGGTTTTCGTAGTTTGTAGTTCAAGGACAACTGCAGACTGGGCCATATCAATAGGACTGTAGCCAGCAGGTTGAAGGAATTGATTATTTCCCTCTGTTCAGCCCTTGTAAGAAAGCCTGGAGTACCATGTCCAGTTTTGGGCTCCCCCATACAAGAAAAACACTGACGAACTGGAGCGAGTCCACAGTGGCCACCAAAATGGTCCAGGGCCTGGAGCATACAGCAGATGAAGAGAAGATGGGAGAACTGTGTTTGTTCTCTTGTGAAAAGATGATCAGGGATCTTATTGCTGTCTACAAGTGCTTAATGGGAGGGTGTAGAGAAGACAGAGCCAGACTTTTCTTAGAGGTGCACAGCAGAAGGATGTTAAGGCAACAGACACAAATGGGAACAGAGGAAATTACCACCTGACATAAAGAAAAAAAAATCCACTATGAGGGTGGTCAAACACTGGAAGAGGGGCCCAGGGAAGGAGATTGTTTCCAAACTCAGCTGGGCAAGGCTCTTGGTTAGAGCAGCCAACTCTGACCAGACCTGCTTTGAGCAGGAGGTCAGAGTAGGGATGTCTGGAAGCCCCTTCCACCTGCCGGCAGCCCAGGGTTTGGCACTGGGCTTCTCCCAGTGGGAGAGATGAGGTGGTCCTGTCCTCAGCCGCAGACACGGGGGAGGCGGGGGAGCGTGAGTCAGGAGGCCAGCTGGAGGAAATCCCATGCATAATGCATGGAAAATATGCTCTCTGTGTACTGATGTAGGAATATCTGCGCCCTTCTGCATGAATAATTGCTATGAGACTGTATCCCAACTTCACATCACTAATACCACTGTTCATCAACAAAGTCTGTGTCTACCAGGAGGCCTTGATTAGAAATTGGGTAACATGGTTTTGGGGGGAAAAAACCAGTTTGCTGAAACTGAATAGTCCTGTGCAAAATGGCTGATGTCATTTCCCACTTAAAATGTTTTAAAAGTTTTGAAACTGTCTAAATGTCCTACTGTGATATCTTCAGAGGATCTACTTTTCACTATGAAGTTACTTCAAAATTAAGTTTCTCAGTAAAAGGTTAAAATCAAAATAAGGCATTGTTGAAAATGATATTTCAGTTGAAGTTAATCACATTTGTTTGCTTGTCTTCTGTATGTGAGCATTCTCAAGATTTTAATCTTGGAACTAAGATTCAAGATGGGGGAAAAATGTAAATGCCAAAAGAAAAACAAGAAAAAAAACCCAGAGAAACTTGGGTCAATAAAATACACTTCCTACTTGGTTATGATGTATGAATATATATATACGCACACATAGAGAGAAACACACATACTAGACTACACAGGCTTCTTTCTGTTTTAGTAGGCACAGGATAGTGATTAGGAACTCTTTCCTTAGCCAGCAGGTACCAGACACTAATGTAAAGATAGAGACATTTATGGAGGTTATATACTGTAAGAATACAGCATTGCTGCAAGCATACTCTACCGAAGCTCCTACTTTGAGAAAGCTCCAAATACATTATTATTAGAAGCACAGAAGGGCACTGTAACGAAGTCAAAGGCGTTATTTGTATGCATTGGCATTGTAGAAGTGACCTGGGGAAACGCTTAGCAGAATGACAAACCGTGTACTTCAGACAAAGTGGGCCAAATTCATCCCTGGCATCACCGAAATGAGGTCGGTGTATCTAAGCTGACTAAAGGACAGCCCTTTAAGTCACAGCTGAGTATATATGATTTACATTTTATGCATAATTAATTACTTGTCTCTTTCTCAAACATTCTAGAAAAGCAATGTCAGATACCACGCTGAAAAAAATAAATATTTTATCTTAATAGCTGAAAGAAAATTGCTTCTAGTGGGACAGAAACACACCACCACAAGAGTAACTATCATCCCCAAAATACATCTCTGTTGTTATTTATATGCAGCAAATTTCAGCAATGATAAAGGGTGACAATAACAAAGTTCCCATATTTGAACAATTTATTCCTTCTGGTACTTTTAAATCTTTTCACTCTTTAATTTCAAGCTCCCTCTTCTGGACTATCCCAATGAAGCTAGAGTCACTACACACTACTCCTCATCCTTCCTTTAGTATTCAGGTATTACAGCTAAAGCAGCCCTTCGTAAATGGCACTGATATAGATCACTAATCAACAAGGCCCAACTTTGAAAATATATTATTATTATATTCTGAGATTTAAAGAGCTCCCAGAGGTTTGCAGTTATAAACGCACTATTATGTGACCTCCTGGAGTAGATGACGGAGGAGATATCTCTCAACATAGGGACACAGGACATTATATCCCTAGGGATACACCTATATAGGGATATAGGCCATTATATTAAATAATGAACTACGATAAATTGTATTTCATGTGTACATATGTAAATATGAAGAAAAACATACCATGTACATTACCCCGTTTTTCACATTATGCAGTGAAGAGAAATACCTCCCTCATTACAGTAACAGCATTTGTTGTTTTGCCTTTGAGATTGAGATGGAGGCCATTCTTTTTTCAAAAAGAAATTATATATATTTGTGTTTTCTTGCATCCCTATGATTAGCAAACTGTTGACAGACAAAGATTTATTCTAATATTCATCCAATTTTCCTATTCAGAGCATGCCTACAAACTGTTGTGATTGTAGGAACTTGGGTGTGAACACAATATTCACCTATTTGCATTCTCTTCTTTTCTTTTACTTTTTTTTGCACTCTGTGCAAGAATCACTTCTAACAGTTTTCTATATATACAGGAAAATTAAATTGTATTTGATAATTGTGATTGTTCCTTCAAATCATATACTTACTGTTCCTACGCACTATTTTTATGACTACAGCTTCTGCACCTAGAAGAAAGGCTTGAGTGCCACAAGACAGCACCTGTGCCTGGCAACTACATCAGCACAAAAATAGATAAAAGATAAGAATTATCAGGTATTAGATTAAAATCTTTTCCTTTCCATGCCTGGTAGCCCTTGCCATTAACATAAAAATCAGTATACTGCAAGAATGCTAAAGATGCTAATGCTAAAGAATGACAAGGTGCTCAATATAAATGCAGTTAGAGGGGTTTTTTTATAGTGTTGATATAAAATAGTTTTGTACCTCAGGGAACTCCTAGGGTAATTTTGGTAATATATGTATCAATACGTAGTGCCACTGGAAAAGCTCGGAAGCAGTTAGAGACTGAAGCCAAGGCTCTGCAGAGGTGTAGTTCCCGAGTCACTCAGCGGCAAGTCAGAAGAACGCATGCTGCAACTAATCAAGCAGTGTTTGACATGCATCTCCTCTGGCTGACAAGCACATAACATACGGCTGCAACCATCTCCCACATCTTGCTTAATTAATTTCCATCCTTGTTCTGTGCTCCCACACCTGGAGATATCAAACAGCTGTGTATAATAAAAACATTTTAACCTGTGTTAGTGGATAGGATTCAATTTAGTTTATAATTAGATCAGTAAATGAAATCATTATAAAATAGCTGATAAAGGTTCCCTAGAATGAGTCAGAATTACTTTTTAAAAGTGTGTAAATCTAGTGTTAAATAGCTGATGAAAAAAATTCGTAGCTGACACAAAACCACATGTCCACAAGCACTTGCTTTTCTATTTGCATATCTATTATAGCTTACAGACATGTGCAAACTCATACACCCACACATTTTCCTTATGTTTTCCCTAAGTTTATCATTACTCCCCTTCATCTCTGATTCACAGCATTTCTGAGATAGAATCTTTTACAATAAAACGAACTAGAGATAAAATTTCCCTAGACAATAAATACTTCTTTTGTAGGAGCTTTCTAGTGAACTATCGCAATTAAGCAGCTTCGGTTTTTTACAGCACCACTAGTTCAAAGGAGGAGAAAATAGAGATCGATCAGATCAGATGATACATGCATTTTTCCTTAAGTGATCTGTATTTGCAGGGGTCTGAAGGACAGGGAGCTTTTTAAGCATGAAGAGCAGTTTAAAACTATAGATGCACAGAGACCTAAAGGTGCACTTTCGTCATACCTATATAAATAAAATCAGATGCAGTTACATTAGTTTGTTCCATCTTTCTTAGTAATTTTCTTTCCAAGTCTTCACCAACCACTAAAATGTACATCAAAGACATCTTGAAGACACCCAGCAATATCACTGGCAGCAACACCTGCTACTTCGAACCTCACAGCACAAATTCCCTCACAGTTTGCTCTGTTTCAAAAACCTGCCTAACAAACCTGCCTAGCAAACATGGCACTAATCTCTTCTGCATTCTGCTGGAAACATTAACAAAATCAAGAGTGCCCAACATTAAATTCTGCAATGTAATGTGCACAGGTCTACTTTTATCTTTCCACAGTGATAGCAAATCTGGAAATCTCAGCTATGTTGGGCTTTCGTTAGCATTGCTGGGTGGGAGAGGGGAAAAAGCAGTGTTGTATATGCCTTTCTGCATATCTGCAGTACATTTTTTAAATGCCTAGTTGAAAGGGAACATGAAGAATTCGTCGGGCAGGCTGGTGGATCACTATTAATGCAGATGTTTGTGGTCACTCTTAGTCCAAACCTTCAAACACCTTTTGCTTGGCTCTGCTAACTCCATGTTTGCCTTCACACCGGTATCATTTTTAAGCAATTTCTCAGCAGGAAGAATTATATTTTATGGCATTAAATAAACCAGGACAAACTCAGCCCCGAAACAAATTGCAAAAAAAACTTGCAGGAGTACATTATCACACAACTCATGTTGCTTCCTCCCAACTAAATAACCCTCCCGGTTCACAGATTTCTGTTTAATTTGGCCTCTGGCATGACAGAAAGGAATTTTTTGCCCATTTACACAACTCTATGAATCAAACCTTGACAACAGTAAGCTGCTCTTCAGTCTGAGTTAGAGGCATGCACCGAAAAACAGCGAAGTGCTGTGCTTGCTCTATCAGGTCTCTCGCATAAACCAGATACGATATGGCCTGTAGCATAAAAACCCCTCTGAAAAAAAATATGCTTCATGGTTCCTTCTCTCAAAGACTTGATGTATCACCAGGTATAATTGCTCCAAATCTTGAATCCTGGCTGGGTATGCTGCTGTGAACTGCTCCAACACTGGCACCTTAAAATATTCTGTCTGTAAGCTGAGAACTGATTTAGGTTGGTTTAAAAAACAGTTTAAAAAAATAGAGTATTTTGCTTGTTAAGAAACATATCTCCACTGGTTTAAATATATTTTTAATGTAGGGCAAGCAGGCTTTATCTGTGTTGATATGAAATTCCAAAATACAATAAAGAAACGAAGCAGAAATTTCTATACTAAAGCCCACTTAAAAATAAATCCAATTAAAGGGAGTAAATAGGACAAGAGAACAATTAATTCCTTGTCTTTGCTTCTCTTCAAGGAATATTCATATAAATCCCTGGTCTGACATTTATGCTGTTTCATGTGACAGGGATCAGAATTCTCCATAGCACAACGTTTTTAAACCATTTACCCGGACAGCACCTTTACAACGAATAATAGAAACCTCTCCACATTCACAGAACATTTTCTGTAGGCTCACAAAGGGTTTAACCCTGCAAGCTTTTATCCATGTGAACAGTCAACACTCATACTTGAAATAAAAGGAGTAATTTAAAGAAAAGGGGGTGGTAGAATCAGGGATTTGGAGTGAGAATGTTCTGGGATGAAGAACATCTCTCTTATCTGTGCTGGTGAAGTGGCTTGTAATCACAAGTATTATATATGTACTTTGTAATGCAACAATAATAATAATAAGGAAAATGTTGAGCTCAGTGCCTGAATTAAATAACTGTCCTGGATCCTTCAGGCTGCTTTATTTTAACGACAGGGTTTCACAACTTGTGGACCCACATCATATGCTTCATTCATATGTTCCTGTGGCCAGAGGAGGTGGAAGAAGGTCACAGGCATTGAAACCCCACTTTGTATCTCACTTTCTAGGGGGAGGACATCGGGAGGCACCCCACCCATGACTGAGCGGCTCGAGATAACATTTAGATGCAATGCTCATATCTAAGTATATAGGCAGGAAAGGGCAATGTCTATCCATGTTTAGGGGTGACAGCCTGGAGAGACTCACAAAGCAAAGCTCCAGACTTTGGGACACTTCAGTTTGAATCTAGACTGAGATGTTATCACACCAAATCAAATGCAATTTAAAAAGAAAACTTTAATAAGAATACTGCAGAGAAATTTCATCTTGGTGAGGGTCAAAAGAGAGGGGAGGAGGAAGGCCGCAAAAAGTGTTTCTTAAATAGGGGAGATAAAGATGGCAGGAGATAACAAGGTCAGACTAGATGGTCTAAAGGTCCCTGCTAACCCTAAACTCAGTGACAGATACAGAAAAGCAAACACTTGATCTTGGAAAGATTTGCTGATACAAAGAAAGTCTTGAAAAAAGACCAGAAAAGAGCCAGCTATCAAAGCAATGCTTACACCCTGGTAGTAGGTAAATACATGATGAACCACACAAATACACACTGGTACTACGGGCCACCTCCCTCTCCATTTGAAATAGCAACTTGCACTCACATTCCTGAGATTCTCCTCAAAAAATGTACCGCACACTTTCTGCAACACCTCGACAGTAATATCACAGGTTATTAAAAAAATCTTAAACAAATAAACAGATCTGAAAAATAAACTACCGATGTGCCATAGGATTTGCAACATTAAGTTGACTTTAAAAAATAGACTAATACATGCAAAGGTCACTAAAAGATTTATATTAATGATGGAGCTGAACACTAAGCAGATATTGACTTCTGTTAAGGTGAACCTCAAGATTTATTGGCCTAAGAGGTAAACATTGACTGAGATAAATCCAAGGTCAATATTTACTACCAAGGACAATAAATCTTGGTGGCCTATGAAACATGAAATAAATAAATATATATGTATATATACATTCATAGACACAAGAATATCTACAGATACACAAATTATTTGGAAGAATGATCATCAACATCATTTTTTACAGTATGATTTCTTAATTATGCTAGAAAGACCCAATGAACATTTATGAACCAGTGTTAGATACATTTATTTGCATATGTCAGCACTGAAGATATCTAAGGGTGACATTTCTGCTTCTCCAAGTGACTCCCTTTGCCCACTGAGCTGGGTGAAAGGTTTCTAAGATACAAAGGGAAGTCAGGACCTTAAGTGCAAATTAGCTGTCCTATTTCCATCTTAGCTTGAGAACCCATGCTCGTAACTTAAGAAGCAGATTTACATACAGCAAAGTAGTCTGAATAATTGTCAAGCTCTGGACTTATCAGCCAGGAAGACTTCCGATGGAGCACTTCTGAATTCAGTGCACCTTCCTCTAAGGTCAAGTTTCTTCCCACGCAAGGCAAGCGCAGGAGGGGAACACGTGGATATTCTGGAAGTGTTTTAACAAGAGGCACTTTTACTGTAGTTGTGGTCAATTTTGTATAACCTCAGAACAAAGACGTATCAATCAAACTGAGCAAAATAAATAAATAAAAGCATTGGATGACTTTCAGAGTTATAGGCTTTTTCCTTGAACTAGAAAAGCAAATAAATTTAATAGAAGTGCTGACAAAAGTAGACCTTCTTCCTCCAAACAGTATACAAGATCTAAGCCAAAAGGAAACAGATGACTTTGTGTGTTTGTAGGAAGTGATTAGAGAAGATAGAACTTAATTTATTAAGATGGGAGATGGTGATTCTTTTGTTGACTTTTCAGGTCAAGTGTTAAAACCTTTTGCAAATAAGGCAGTAGATACGCTACAGCTAAGCCTTAATGGTTCAGGAGACTGGGCTTTTTTGATACTCTAGGTTTTTCTTGTTCTTTGAACAATTGTTTCAGAAAGCCAAGGGAGAGAAATTTGCAATACTTACCTACGCTTCCTGGTGGCCTCCCCTTTACAAACTGCACCAGCTCGGGCAGTTCGAGGCTGGTTTGGACCAACGCATACTTACCATGCCAATGCAGGACACTGCCTAAAGCCAACACGGACAGCTTCCACATGACTTCTGATTTTTTTCCTATGCACCCAAGGGATGACAGAACAGGCAAAAAAGAAAAAGGAAGAAAAAAAGGAAAAAGAGGAGAAAAGAAAAAAAGGAAGAAAAGACAGAACAAAGTGCTCTAAAAAAATATTTATCTACCAGTCTGACAAGACTCAGGGAGGAATGTGGTGCTGCGCAGGCAGTGCTGGCCACTGGGTTTGCAGGAAGGAAGAGCAATTAGAAGCGCTGGGCAGGAAAAGGCCTGTTAGCACTGTTACCTTTAACTTAATCTTTAATCTCCTCCTATGCCTCCAACTTGTCACCACAGGCATTAATCACCTTGCAGGTCTTATAGCCATCTCAGGCTCATTTATATTATTCGTTTTAATGGCCTCACTCGTGCCATTGGTGTTCAGTGGTGTATAGTTCTGCCCTTATTTCCTGCTGGCTGTTTTGGTCTACCAAAGCGACGTGGTTTATTTTTATGCAGGTTTCCTAAGGCTACAGTACAGCCACAGGTTTCAGTGATCATATCACAGTTGACCTCCACAGAGAGTACTCCAAAACAATCCATGAAATATTATTGCTCCGAATATTTTAGAAGCCTCTGAAGTCTCATTAATATGAACACTTTGTATTTCATTAAATTTTATTAACGTTCTTAGTTCAAGGAATGGCAGAATGGCTGCACTCTTAAGCAGGATTTATTTCTTAGCTTGCAAAGAAAGGAAAAGTGATTTTCAACTATACAAAAATTGGAACATGGAAGGAAGATAATAAACTGACAAGCAAAAGACAAAATGTCTTTGTACTCTGTCTTCTAAATCCAGATGAGATCTCAGGCTAAGTGTTCTCTCGACAGACAGAATCACTATATAAAACTTATAGCCAAGATTTTCAAAATTAGAAGCCAAAAATCCACATTTATGGGTTTTCAGAAGAACTGATAATTTCAGGACAGTCCTGTTCATGAAAATATAATGCCAGAATAGACTCAATTAATAAGTACAACTTTGAAATGCTCAGCAAAAGGACTGCTGTCTCCTTTGAGCAGAAGCTGTGTCCAGAACAGGCAGATCTTGTTTCTTGCGAACTATTTACCCCTGTGAGGATGCTTGTAAAAGAGACTATCAGTGAATAGCGATAACAATTACAATATTCAGAATATTTACATTTAATGTCACTTTCACTTTGAAATACTGCCAAAAATTTTCCCTTAAAATTGAAGTTCTTTTGGCTACTGTGAAGAGCCCACTATGAATTCTTAATGCTATACAATACATGTTTTATATGGTAAACTCATTTATATGGTGAAACATTTTATATGGTAATTATTTCACAGCGTGCAAAATGATGAGGAAATAACGAGGAAAGTTTTGGATGAGATTTTAAGAGAAATAGTGACTCAGTGACCTGCTGGGAGAAAAAATGGAGAAGCATAAACCTCTTTCAGCTTGATTTTTTTAATTAGAAATAGAGATTTCTAAAAATACTGCCTACTTCACTAGCATTTTGAGGGGGAGATAGCCTAGTAGTTAGTTTTCATGCAGCTGAAAACTAAATCTGTTAGACATCCCACAGTCTGAAATTCTTATTCCGAAAGGCTCGGGAAGGTATATTTTTCCTGATGTGAAATCAGGATTGCAGCATGAATGTCTGACCTTTTATTAATCAACTCAGAAAAGACTGAACTAAAAGGCACTTTGTTCATCATCTTTGATGGCTATAGATTGATGTCATCCCAAGGTAACCTGTGCTGCTATAGATCTACCATTAGTCCAACCTCAGTAATGCAAGGCTTAAAAACAAATTTTGAAGGCAAGAATAATGAAAGTCAGAGAGGTAATTGGAAAATGAAACACACTGCAATATCTGCCTTCTCCCTTTATTTGATAACTGATATGCTAGACAAAATAAATCAATCAATTCTTCAAGGAAGCATGTTCAGTGCTATGAGGTAAACTGCTGGTTAAAATGGGAAAGTTGATTAGAAAGAAGAATCATAATGTGTTCAAGGCAATAATTTAAGGTAGATTAACAACAGTTGATATTGGAAGTAGAAGAACAAGCCCAGAGGTAGTTTTATTAAGAATATTTCAAGGCCTAGTCTTAAGAAGTAGAGATGCTGTGTTCGGAGGTACTGCACAGAGTATCACAGGGAAAAAATGGATGCTTTTGATGACTGAAGTAATAAAGTTGGAATGAAATTCAGTAATCTAACATGAAAGGCCATGCAGGTTGAAGTTACAGCAACAATTTCTACTTTAATCTGAATTTATTAAATCACTGGATAACTGTAAGCTACCCTTTCTACCCTTGGCTGGGAAAAAAAGCAAAACCACCCTGTATCAGTATAAACTGGGTTGCTTCCAAGTGAGCAAGGAAGCGTTAATGCCATTGTAAAAAGCACTTCTGTAAATGATCTCACTTCAATACCATGCACAATTCTAATCAACCATGTGCAAAAGAAACAAAGAAACAAGATGCATTTGATTCAAAAAGATGTAGAAAAAGGTATTCTGGGGTGATAAATGTAATGGAGAGCCTATCTTTTATAAAAGAAGAAAAGAGTTTGAATCATTTACAGCAGTAAAGTAAGTAAAAAACAGCTATCATTTTAATTTATAAATACATAGAGATGAGAGGCAAGGGGAAGGGTGAATATCAGAGTTGAAAAAGAGTTGTTTTAACTAACGGACAATGAGGGCATGAAAAATCAACACATATAAACATTTAGTCTGGAAATGAGATGCTCTCTTGCCATGGGAACGGTAGTGTTATAGAGCAGCTTTCCAACAACTGTAGACCAATAAACCGGAGAAAATAAAAATATCTTCATTTAGGTTATCTGAGGGATCATATGACTTCGTTTTCTACAGTGTCAGATGGCTGAACTCAATGATTCCAGAGAACCCTTTCAGATTGTATTCCCAAGGACAAGCAAAAAGATGTTTCCTAGCAGGGCAACGAAGAGTAAAACAAGTGCAGGATCGCTGTCAGAGAAGACACACTGATTTCTGACAGCCTACTCTTGTAACCGAGACGAAATAGCTGGAAACCTCATCAGATTTGTTCCTCTCAACTTTTTAAAAGATGAGAGGCAGTGCCAAACACTCAAAACAATAACGTCTTGCCTTTATAAACAACCTTTAGTATCACTGGATATAAACCAGAGACTTGGACATCTGCTGAGCATGCCTATTGGATTGGCATCAGTGCTCTCCCCCTGGCTCGCACGGAAGGTGACGGGGTCAGGAATGAGACATCTTGTTCTTCAAAAACAATCTTCCATTTTGCCACTGGTAGCTTTCAGAATCCACCTCCTATATAGCTGAAGCCTGTTTAATTTTGCCTGCTTTAGGAGTTTTTTGAGCATCCTCTAGATTTCAGTTAGAGCTGGAGAATCCGTCTAACTGCATGTGTTGTGCTGAATTACTGACTATCAGGAGATGTGTGGAGTCCGGTCTCTTGGCACAGCCACGGGTAATGCTGTATGTCCGGGTACATACTGGGAACAGATTGTCTGAGACTACTGTAAGAATTTCATTATTACAGATGTAGCTTGGGACTGCCTTTCTTGCTGTTCCACTAAGCATGCTTCGCTAGCCTTTAATCTATCTGCTAATAAATGTTCTTTTTAAACTGCACTAGCCCTCTCCATATTTTGCACATTCCCACCAGAGATGCAGACAGCCTTTACCCAGACAAACAAACCGGATGGACAAGGAAGGACAGTAACTGGGAAAGGTCAGTACCAGTGGGACAGCAAGAAAAAAGGTGTAAGCCCTAAATAATGCTATCATTCCCATATCTCCTGAATTCTCACCCTACTCTTCCACCCTTGCCAGGAGACAAACCTACTTGGCATAGCCCAGCATCATGCTAGATGAGATGCAGAACAATCCGGTGCCACATGCCACAAAGTGTTTCTCCAGCTTCAACTAATGGGATGATTAAACCAAAATAGAGTTGTGGATGAATACAGTAACTGGTAAATGCACTGGGTGATTCAACCAGGTCAAGAAGGAAGGCAGGCATTTGGGTACTGGAATAAGCAGTGTGAGATCATTAACACCCAGCTGATGGATTAAAAGAAAGGCAAAGGAAATCTCTGAGGTCTCCCTGTTTCTTCCTTTCACTGGTCTGAAGACCGGACAGAAATATGGGCATGTGTAGGGGAGTATGAGCTATTTTAACCAAAACATTTCATCCATCCCTAAATATGGTCACAAGATCTTAGATACTTGGCTTACTCTTAAACAGTAAGATTCTGAATTATCTCCAACTGTGTAGGCTGTAAAAGAAAATGCATAAACCAGCAATCCTGCAAACTCCCTAGAAACATATTCACTGCCAGTTTTTTCTCTGTAGCTGTTATATTAATCAGTGTCTTAAGAAATTAGAATGCCCTGTGATTATATCTTTTTCAAACCTAATAAGCAATGCTTTGCAATTAACTTCCAACTCACTCTCCTTAATGTCATTATCTATCATCTAGAGCTTTGAGATAGACCAGAGGAAAATGCCAAAATTATGGCACCATATATATGGGTTGCATTTTCCTTTCAATGAGCAGCAAACAGCAGTATTTCAGTGGCATCTTGGTTACTCTCTTAAGATTTCTAACCCAAATGGAAAAAATGTGAAAAGATCAGCTGTTCTCAAAAATATTGCCAGAAAAACATATTCAAGGGATTTTGCCTGAATCAGAACTCAAATAATTTTCCAGAATCTGGCCTTGAATCAAAAGGCAAGAGATCAGCCCAGATTTCAGGCTTCAGTTTTATATCTTATCAGATATTCATATACAAGTTCATCTTTCCAAGCAACTTATATGCACATGTGTGTAAGTGTGAGCGTACACACAGTGAGTGTGACACTGGGGTGTAGTCAATGGATTTTACTTCTGTACTTGTAAATGTATATAGTCTCACAGAAACATCTCTCCTCATCTGTCATATGAAAGTGTTATATATATGGAATGAATGGTATAAGGTATTATCAACATAAATTTGGAATAGTCAAGTTATTTATAAAGAAGCTTGGTAATATCAGATTTTAATTGACAATGTTGATAAAAATGGAATTTATATTGCCTTTCAAGACTTATGGGCTAGAATTATTTTTTTTCTGAATTGAACAGATGCCAGAAATAAATCAGAAATTGCAAAGTGGAAGAGAGATGTAAGGCAGCGCACCGAGGGCCGGGAGGAGAAGAAAAGTGGAAAATTACCAGAATGTAAAACTGACAGATTTAAGAGAGAAAGGCAGAGTGGCATCACTGTGAATACCAGGGGAATAGAGATAGGAAGAGAATCCAAGTTGGCCAGAAATTATAATCAATAATGTAAGTCAGGAACTGAAAACGTCCTGTGAGTTAAACCCTGAGTTTTCAATAAAAATAACTGCAGTATCCTACCAATCACCAAATCTCCAAGTGCAATAGATGGATTGTGCCACGCAACATACATAGCAAACATGGGTGAGTCTTCTCTCATATCTTATTTGCTTTTTAGAAAAGCAGACTGTTATAAAGTTGCTTTAATATACGACTTTTAATTATGCTGATTTTTCATGCCTCTGTGACTGGACAGCTGGGTCACTCTACTACGAAGAGGCTGAATCAGGGAGCAAAGAACTAAAAAACACTAAGAAAACTAGAAGAAAAAACAGAAACTTTCAAAAATGACAGTTAGGAAAATATACTGGTTTTAAAGTCATATACTTGCAATCTATGCAACGTTGTACTGATGCAATATTATACTCCTGCATATTAAATCAACAAAAATAAGGAAAGGAAAAAGCAGGCTTCAGTAACAAGAAAACATTAATTCAATCAGATTAGAAATATATTCTATTTTATGTGAGACTTCCAGAAACTATGAAAGGCAGCCAAGTTTAAACTGCTCCCAGAATTTGTAAAAACTAATTAGTGACTTTCTGATTGAGTTAGTTTCACAAAACAGCTATCTAAGAGCACAATTTAATTCTCTCCTACCAATATTTTCTGTTGTTTTGCTCCCAGTCCACAGCTCCTTTACTTTGGCCATCAATTTAATATCGATTAATCCTCCTGCTTGTAGTAGCTCCCACTGACATCCACTGAGCTCCTCCAGATTGTAAGAACTTGTTTGCATAGATCCACTTTCAGGATCAGATACTCTGTAATTTTATTCATCAACCACAATAGCAAAGGATATAAAAAAAGTGTTCAACATAAATAATGGTTATTTACCCTTCTTAATAAAAAGCCCAAAGCACAACAGGCAAAGAGCACCTTTTAAGAGTCAACTATTATTAATATAAATATACTTTACAAAGCTTTCCACCATTTGCTTTTCACTGCAATTCATCCTTTCTACTGGTCTCCTGCACAGACTTCCTATCAGGCTACAGATCAGATCCTACAGCTGGATTCTCCTTTCTCCTGAGACTTAACACAATCAGATGTCATTAATAAGTATTGATTTACATCCATAAGGATCTTCTACTTCTGCCTTAATCTTCTATCTGATCCATTAGCAGCAGTTAACTGAGGAGTAGACGATGTGCTTTCGAAGGACTGCTCAAGTTCAACTGCACTTAAAACAACTTAGGCCACAGAGAGGGAAAAACTGCAGTTAGCAACTCCATGTGGACCTAGTAATTTATCTTGAACGTAACCAACCAGTAACAAAACCCATCCTGCTGCGTTCTACTGCAGTCATGCTGCTTTGCTGTGTCAGGAGGACCAATCCTTCCAGTCCCTAGAGCAACAAGTGGTACCACCAAGCCTCCCTTTTGCCCTGCTCTCACGATGAGATGATGAGACTGGTGTCTCAGCACCGAACATCATATTTTCTCACCCAAAGGGTTGCAATTCTCTCCTTACTTCACATTCCACACATTTTCACATGTGTAGAGGGAAAGCAGCTGTGCCGTATTTTTAGCTTAACTAGTTGAAAGGAAAAGCAAAGGAAGCTAAAATCAGAAGTATTATTTTGCACTATTGAGCATATTAATGATGCCTTTCCAACCTCATCAACATTCCCATCAAAACTAACATGTTAATTTATATTCTTCATATAGTACTAATTATGTGTACAGCAGCATGATACCCTGTATGAGGAGCTATCTCACTGTAAGAGATGAAAACATTATGTTCTGATTCTGACCTCATGATGATACAAGTAATGAATTACTCCAAAGAATACTGATTATAATAGGACTAAAATGTGGTCCTTAGAGATGCTTTAAAGATCATGTAATTATGAAAGATACTAAATAATTTTATTTAGAGGTGGTGCCAGTGATGCAAAGTTCATTTGAAAAGGCATAGGAGTAAGGCAATTCTAACTATATAACCATTCAGTATTGCAAAGAATGAATGATTTCCATTTGCAAAGAGCCATAGAAGAAACACTACTTTGTGCAATACAGTTTTCACCATCCTATTCTCCTTCAACTATACCTATAACTGAAGTATTTCTTATCTGATCAAATGCACAGATATGTCAACAAAAGCATTAAGTAAATTATACGCATAATTTCTAATTAGTAATGACAAAAAAGGGTCAAAATATTGATTTACCAATTTTTCATACTAAAGAACAGCCTGAATTGCATGCAATGTCTTGTATAGCCCCATAATCCAGAAGTTTCAGCAATATTTAGCTGAGGAAAAAAAAAAAAAAAAGATGCACTCCACAGATGTATGTTGTCTTCTTCAGTTCTAATGGAGGCCACCCAGCGGACAGGTACAGGAGTAGATATATGTTCTCTGGGCACCTACAGGTCTTTATAAAAGGATTTGTGAGCAGATGAGAGTGGGAAAAGGGTTTCTGTGCCTTACTACTTTAGCTTTGACTTTTTCTTTCAGACTACTGGGCAGGAATTTTGCAGCTGCTGTTGGAGACAGCTCTCAAAGAGCACTGGGAATGTCCAGCTTCCAAGCAGCACATGCACTGCTGATGCCACTCTGACAATAAATGGGGTTTGAAATAGCATTTCCATCATCTGGAGCCGCTCTTTCCCAGCGCACAACCAGCCTTTTCTCTCTTAAGATGCAGCACCTCCACAGCAAGATTTATATTCACACAGCATTCTGAGGAGTTTTAACATAAATACATATTTTGACAACTTTAAGCCTAACCAGTTTGAAAATTCAGCTAAAGTGCTTTTAAGAAGTACTGCAGGTACATAATATATCATATGGGGTTAGCTGAGACCAAGGTTTAAATAACAGCACCCTTAAGAAATTCTGTAAGATGGGTGCAGGTTCAAAATATGTATTAGACTCACCTATAATCTCACGTGTGTAAATAATATGAAAAGCCACTGAGATATGTGCAGTAATTCCAGAGTAAAACAAGATCAGCATCAAGACCACTGAAGATTTCTCAACCACAAAATTACACTGCTACAACGATCTTCAAAGTCAGTTGCAATACACCGTATGAACCATCAGGTAGAAGAGCTAAGACAGAATGCAATAAGAAAAGGTCTATGAGAGATAACGCTTTTCTTGTGTTAGTTCATCTCTTGCTTTATACAAATCTCTGACCTCTTAAAGCAGAATTCTGTATACACACTGAAATATAGGCCTTCATTTTTTCACACACAATAAAAATTTCAAGTAATTTGTATACTTATGGCAATCTCAATTTTAGCCTCCAGGGCTTAGGGCTTGGAAATGTTTTTACTGCTTACGTTTTCTTTGTTACTTTATAATTCTCCTTTTTAATAACCTTGAATACAGTGACCCCAGGTGGCAGATACAACGATGGCTGCTTTCAGAAGCGGAGCCAGACCTTCATATTTCATCACAAGGCTAGGAAGTCTCTGTGTCCTAACGCAGAGTCCCCAGTGCCAGTCCAGGACAGCTCGGTCCCTGCTACAGGACTGGGGAAGGGTTCATTCCAAGCAGATTGGTAAAAGTCCTTACATGACAGAGCAATAGGTCCTGTTAAGTTTTTTTATCTCAGAACAACCATTCCCCATTTATGCATGGAGGTTTCTCTAACAATGCAGCCCTCAGCTTTACTTGAGTGCTGGAAGGAGTCCAGCAGCACAAACCTCTATATCTGGGCTAATTCAGGCTGCTGAGAAGCCAGGTGAGGTACCCGGCACAGACCCTCACACTGCCACAGCCAGGCAGTTGCTTTGCCCTAACTCAACCATTTAGGTAGTTCTGTACTACCAGCTTGCCCTGTAGACATGCACAAAGTTGCTTATCAAAATGAGACATAGGTCTAGATCCAACAAAAAATGTTAAGTATTCTCCAACACCTTGATTTTAATAGGACTTAGGCATCTTAATGCCTTTCTCCAAGCCTCAGCTGCCTCATTTCACTGTTCAACTGCCTCAACAGCTTACTGTTTTTTCTCATTATACTGCCTGGAAAAAAATTCAGCTGCAAGAAGTTTGCATTTTGTGACCAACAGTGTAAAACAGCATTAACAGTAGGCAGACAACTCACAGTAGCTTTTCCATCTTTAAGAACCTGTTTTATTTCACAGGTAGAACAGATCAGTGAGTCATCTCTGTTCTGGTGCGAGCCACACAGCAGCCAGAGCATCTGTAAGGCTTTGTTCAGAGACTGCACTCCAGAAGAGAAAAGCGTGCTTTAGAGTTGATGTAAACAAATTAATTTAAGTATAAAGGGAGACTTTTCAAGCTGCTCACCAAAAAAAAAGGCTGCCCAACACTATTTATTACACGGTACTTTAATTTGTATCAATTAGCCATCATGTTCATGTACAGCATTAATTAACTTCATGTGTGTGATTTTTAGTCTTGAGCCAAACCAGCTCTGAGAGGGAAGGAAGCACAGGGTACGCCAATGCCTTTCCAGTGAGAATGCTCACTGATTGCTAAAGAGCTCCCTAATGACAATGAAACTATCCTGCCATTGCCAGAGGGTGTCACTACGGCACTAGAACAAAGCAACAAAGCAAATAAAATGGATAAACAAGAAATGCGAAGAAGCTCAGCAGAAATAAGCTCTATGTAACCTTCACATGAATTGTTCATCATTTCACCCGTGGGCTTTAAGAACAGGGTTCTGGAGTCTAAGAACAATATAACTCTATTTTCTTTTCCTCCCTGTATCTCTTATGCTCTAATCTGATTTCTAACATGAAGTATTGGAAGGAAGAAAGGAACTACCTATTAGAGCTGTTTGCAGAATCTCCATTGTTCCCACACAATTTAACCTTGTTTTCCATGAAAGCATCCTTTGAAAATGAAACCATTCTCAGTGCACATCGTTCACATTCACAATAACTATTCGTCAGGCAATTGTTTTAATAGGAAGTTGCTGCAAAAGAAATCTAAATTTTCTGACATTATGATATATAGCCCAGCTAACTAAAAAGAGCCTACACTGAGCATATTAAAGGGAAGATCAGATCTCAAGTGCTGAATTTGGCTAAAATCCTAAACCAGAAGGGGGAAGAAAGTCCCACAGCCAAAGAGCACAGTAAATGAAAACACTCAGAAGCCAGTGAAAAAACCCTGCAACGTACGGAAGATCCCAAGGTGCACTAAATTAGTAGGTTTATTGTCTTTCTAGTCTAAATGCAGTTTACTTACTACCAAAAAAATGCGAGGAGCCAGATGACCATGAACCTATATAAATACAGTATATGACGGCCAAGAAAACTTGATAGATGTTGGAATCTATGAAGAACTCAATTAGGACATGTATGTAAGGGATCAGACATTAAAAAGGTGTGTGTTGCTAGCTCCTGCTCTGAAGATGACTGTCAGTATCAGAGGGTGGGGTGAGTGTGAAAAGGAGAGCCTGAAGTCCCAGATGCCACAACACATTGCCCAAGCAAGTGAGCAGCTTTATTTCAGCTATGTTTTAGTACCAGGGTAAACTGACTGACATTGCTGAGGACAGTTTTGATTAGGAAGGGCTGTTTCCGCAAATTGCTGCAAAGCTCTTGTCAACCTGTCAAGGAATCAAACCCTGTGCTCTAATAATAGAACAATAATTTCATATTCTTGGAAATAAGTTCTAGTCAAAGCACGGGATTTAATAAATAAGAGATTAAATATAACACACGACATACCATTAAAGAACAGCAAGTAAACTTGGATGAAACACAACTTATCACTATTTTAACCCAAGTTTCTAAAAGCAAAGGAGAATCTGCATGGATGTTGTAACCATGTTGCAGAAAGCAGCTGTACGAGGAACATGGGTCAACTGTGGTGATGAAACTGTCAGGACTTGAAATCAGGGCACCACTACAATATTTTAACATAGCAAATCCAGTCTATCGTGGTGAAGGTTCAGTTGTCTGTTCTGGGAATTATTAGGATGTCAAAAGGCCAAGGTCTGTTACTGGATATTAAAAAGTAATTCCCATTCACCTCATAAGATAGTGATGTGCCTCTGCTAGGGAAAAGAAGAGCGAGCATTTCAACATCTTCTTACAAATCTTTTAAACAAAGAATTTAAAAAGTAAAAATTAAATTCAGAAAATAGGTAAATATGTTGGTTTGTTTCTCTTGGTTCTCCTTGACTTTTCCTGACAAATAGATCCCACAGACTATCAGACATATGAAAAATACAAAGATGTGGAAACCTGAGCTGGAATTTGGCTTAATGACAGCAAAATGGAGAGAGGGCTGTCAGGAGATCTAGCCTTTATGTGGGCCGTGTAGTAACTGTAAATATAGAATAGTCTATCAGGACAGTAAAGTACTTTCCTATTAATGAGAATTAAAGCTCTAGATTGCACAGTTTATTCTGCTTACCTCAATTATAACATCTGGAAAATCTTTCTATTTATCTCAGCCTTTACTCTAGGACATTCATTCACATTAACAAAGAACTTTCAAATCCTCTGGGGTCATGATTCTGCAAACAGTGACGATAATTGCCAGTCAGATGGCACAGGATCAGGACTTAGGAGTACAGGGCACAAGAAAGTAGGTTATATGTGATGAGTAAAAGAGTTTTTATAAGAAGCCATCACTGTGCACTGCTTGGAAATACTGAAGTAAATCACTTAGGAGCAAGCTTGAGCCAGCATGGCTCTTTGGGCAAGAAAACACAGCATTCGGTGCTGAGACACCAGTCTCATCTTCTGATCAGCAGCACCCTGCATAAAGCAAAGTAGAAGGCTCGGGGAACCACTTGCTGTGTGCTTCACCTTCTCCATCAGCGGCAAGATCAGTCATGCTGTGCAGCATTGAGTTAACCAAAGAACAGATGCTACGGCAACTACAGCTTTCCTAATACCTAACTACTAACACAGACTACAAAATCTCAGAGGCTCCTGAATAATATCCATCCTTTGTAATTGAACTAAAACAACAGTTTAGCAAGAGACCTAAAATGTGCCTATATCAGGCGTCCAAAAATCAGTCAGGCTCCAAGTCGTAACAGCTTGGCTTTCAGGCATACCGAAGTCATACAAGAGTTTTGTTCACAAGAGATGGTTGCTGACTCTTTGTTAAGTGAAATAAATTTTCATGTCATCACATTTTGCCATCTTTGAAAAAAACCCCCACAATATTCTGGAGCACTTCAGAAAGTGCTGCAAGAACTAGCAACAGTGGAGAGCCAAGCTTGATCTGAAGGCTTCATGCAATGGAAAATCTGCCACATCCTGAGCTAATTTAAATTATGGATCAGTTCCCTGATTACTCTGAAAGAAAAACCTAAACTTTTCCAGTCTGAATGTGCCCAACTTCAGCCACCAGCTTTTGGATCTCACATGCCTCTGTCTATTAAAGACACCATTGCTATCACCCGCCTTTCTTTTCTAGACATGAATTCACCTTCATTCTGCTTTGTTAAACTAAATACAGTCTCCACATACAAAACTTGGAAGATGCTGAGTGCCTTAAAATAGCATCCGACGCTGTTTTCTGGATACACACTATTATATTTTCTATTTAATGCACCATGCAGAGGAGTGTGTTACACTTTTCTAATGCAAATTTCATCTGTCAACAAGCATGTCTTCATATTGCTTATAAATCAGAAGTAGAATAAATATAAAAAATAAAATCCCTACAAAGAAAGTGATAGTTTTGTGAGGTTTTTTTTTAATTTCTGAAAGCAAAAGGCAAATTGAAAACCCAATTTATTTTTCTGGCTTTTTTTTAAAGAAAAAAGAGAGAAAAGGAATCTGATGGTGCCAAAGGGTTAAAGTATCCCATTTCGGGCAGTCTGAATATCTGAATTTAGCAGCTGACAGTGCATGGTGTGTCAGTCTCTTACAGCTGTTCCAGTTGATTCAAAGACCATCTTTGTTTCTTGAAATCTTAGCAACTGTTACTTTTTTCCGAAGACAATGACAGACCAGCTGTTACCTCACAAGATGCGATGTACTTCAGGTCAAAGTCTTTAGTAAGGAACTTGTAAAACAAGAACTAAATCATTGTTTGGGTTTGTCAGATTTTTTTTCATTAAAACAGAGTTAGCAGCCTAACAGTCAAATAACTTACACTTGGTATTTGCATTAAGTGCGCTGGAATGACAGAGAAATTTCATCTGGTTGTTGAGCTGAATCCTCTTTTTCTATAAGAACAAACCCCACCACTAAACCTTGTAGTATTATAGATTATTTTTTGTTTGGGTTGGTTTCTTTCTGTCTTTCCAAATGCAGTGTTACTAAGCAGATGTCATCTCATAATGGAAATGCACAGGTCTAACCATTCAGAACATAAGATGGGGATTTTCAAGAGAACCTTATAGGAGTTAAATGTTCACTTCCCACTATATATCAATCAACATGAATATCTAGTTCCTTTAAGCTCTTTGAACATCCTCTTCTAAATGCATAGCTAAGCAACTTAATCATACAGTTGATCCTCCAGTACCGGTACCGGTAATATTCCCACTTGAGGACACGTAGGCTTTCAAAGCCGGTCAAGGTTGTAGAATCAGTCACCTAATGAAGACTTATTAGAGTAGGAGTAACTGTTGACAGGTTACCTACTACCCTTGGGGGTGGGGGGGAGGAAGCATGATTTTAAGGAGCCTTAGTTGAAATACACCCTTGTTTGCCCGTGCACAAAGACAAATTACTGCTTCCAGCTGCTCTGATGCAGAAGACAAAGACTTGCTGAGATGAGTGGATGTTCTTTTATTCAACCTTTGTGTTTAATTCTGGAAAGCCTTAGCATTGAGTAATGCATTTTCAGAACCAATGCCAGCTAATTGTTGTGTACAGAAGCACACAAAGGCACGGTCATACATACTGCAGTGGTAGAAAAAATTTACAAGGCCTGTTAAATTTGGCAGTGGTCTTATTTTTTCTATTTTATATAGAGAGAGGTAAGTTTAGACTCAAGATTTTTTCATGAGCATGCATGAATACTATTTGTCTTAGGCTATTTTTTCTAGATCTAAAAAGGATTTATGTAAATTACTTCTCCGCTTTAACTCTGTTTTTCAGAATGGGTGACATACTGCCCATATGTAAACCACTACTTCATGCAGAATTAAAAATAACTACCATTAGGAATGGCGCCACTAGTATTTGTGATGAAGAATATAAACTGTCTAACAAAACACTGAGGGTGAATCACAACCTCTAAAAAGCTATGAACTGAGAGTATTTGTTTCTCAAGATAAAATTATCCATAAATACCAAATGTGTGTGCTTTTAGTTATGTTTAAGAGAATAACCTATCTACCAGGCCAAATATTGACAACACGAAAAGTACATCCCTAGTACAAAGTCTGTACACTGTCAGGCTGTTGTAAAGGGATTGATACTAAAGCAGATACAATCTCCTGATGACTGCTGAGAGCAGAACTTTGCATAACTAATTTAAAGACTGCTGCCTGCAGGCACCACAATGGTAATTAAAGACAATAATTCTTGGATAAATGAGATGGATGTACTGGAAAATAAAGTCAGTGTTAAATTCATGGCTAATCCTTGAATGGAGAATTGGATCGTTTATTTTCCAAACGGCTGGGCAATTCTACCTGGTTTCATTTCCATCTCTGCTGCCAGATGACTGTTTCCTCCAAAACCCATAACTTTTTCTAGTTTAAGTAGTATTTCGCATTGGCAAGTTCCAATTCAGCAGGACTGAATGTGCTTCCATTTAAACACATGAATAGTTCCTTTGACATCCATAGCAAGTCAATGGAACAACTCACAGTTAAACATGCACTTTTAAATACCATGCTGAATCAAGGCCATAAACAAGGCATAAAAGGCACAAAGAAAAGCTGGATTGCCAGGCAGTTTACCTGGAAAATACCTTGGTGTCATCCGAAGAGGGAAAGCCTTGTTTAGCATGCCTTGGTTGATTTGAGAGATGAGTTTCCTGTTCTTGGCTGCTTACAAGTAGAATTCAAAGGACAGGCTAATAATCTAATATGAAAAAAATCTCCCACGCAGAGACCAGTCTCTTTAGTACCAAATCTGTTACACATACATGTAACTTGTACATATACATCTCCTCTGCCCCCAAGTTAGCACGGTCTGTTGACCATCTCCTGGAGTTCCAGCACAGATGGGACATTCATGCCTCTACAAATCTTCACGGGATGCAGCCCGCCCCGCTGTGCACCCTGCACAAAGTGCATTGGCATGATGCTGTCATCCTTCTCTCTCTGTTGCTGCTCCCGAAAAGGAGGGAGAAGAAACCCATCCAACAATTTGGTCACAAAAAATCCTAATATAACCCAAGGAAGTCATGTTATTGACTCAACAAAGCCCTCCACCCCCCACTCTGCCATGCCTTGCTGTGCAATTTCTCTCTCATCTCTTATTCTTTCTTTTCATCTCTCATCTTCTGAGTGGCTTAGCTCTACATTTTGAGCATTCTTGGCAAGGAACAATAGCTCATTACAGAGGTATTCACACCATCTATTTCCATCCTCTGACTGTCCAATGACTAGTAAGGGAAATTAAGGTGTAGATTTGCCATAACTTAATTTGATTTCAGTCCCTGCTGCTGCCAAAAGGGAAGGTCCTGCCCTGCCCTGCCCTCTCCTCCCTTCAGCTAGCCAAAGTATTTCTGCAGCCAGGTAGGGGGTGGGAGGAAGGACCTGATCTGACTGAAAACTAACCCTCCAGGGGAGGATCACTTTTCAGAGAGCTGATCTGGCTAACCTCGGCTATGAGAGCAATAGGAACATGCAGCCAAGATTTGGCACTCACTGTGTTACTTCCTGCTTTGGTACCAGCTCAGAATTTGGCTTAAATCAATGGTGAAACCATACCCTGAGGCTCCTAACGGAGGTGTTTTGAGCACCAGCTAACTTAGACGCCTACAGCAGGCAGAGTAAATATCCCCCCTTAACATCCACGTGGTTTTAGCACAACGTGGTCTCCAAGAGATACAGAAATACTAATGCAGTATCACGGAAAGGACATTTTTCTTGCACTGTTCTGCACACTGTAGGCATATATGAAGCACAGGCAGAAGCTAGATCTGTGTTTGTTTCTTAACAAAAGAGTTAAGTTACAAATGCAAGGAAAATACAGGATGTGTAATGAATATGTCATAGCTGTGGCATCCTGTTTCTAAAATATCTTGCTCCTGGATGGTGCCGTCTTAGGTTTCTTCCACATGTATGAGGCTTTCCAGCTGGCCTGCAGCCAGTGCTTTAATAAAACATGGTATTATGCAGAAGTGAATAAAGCTTATAGCAATAATAATGTCCTTGAAATTCACTAATCACCAGAAGTTTCACGAACATTTTAATATGAGATCAACAGGACAACAACTAAAATTCATCTGTTAGCTATGGAAAACCACTTTTCTCATGTTAGACTATGCCTGTACTAAAAAAACTACCCAAATCATTATTGACCTGGATAAAGAGTATGTTTTCTGAATTTGAAGACAATACCTCGCTGTAAAAGAGTTGCAAGCACTTCAAAAAACAACATTAGGATGTAAAATTATTACAGATTGAAGAAATGGTCTGAGAAAAAAGATATACTTTCCATAAAGACACAACAGCTAAGTATATTTGGGTAGGAATAACCAATGGTGTAAATACATTGTGAAGATTCACTGCCAAGGTAGCATTTCTGCAGGAAAGGATCCAATTATTCCAGTGATCACATGCTAAGTAGGAGTCAACAATATCTTGTTGCTGTGAAAAATATAAACAAACAAGAAAGAGGTGGACCAAGTGGAGAAAGTTGAGAACAACAAAAATGGTCAGTGGTCTGAGGAACCTGGTCTGCAAAGGAAGATGGGGAGAATTAGATTCATCTAGCTGAGAAAACAGAAGATGTGTGAAATAACAATAACCCTTCCAACAGGTTAAAAAAAGAGAAAAGAAAAATGTATAGAGGAAGAATACACCAGTTTCCCACTACTGAGGATCAAAGAATTACAAAAATAGAGCTAAGAGACTTCTCCCATCCAGAGGACAAGCTAAATTATGTTCAAAGAGATTTGCCTAACCTGTTCTTAACAATTATAGATTCTACAAGCTGTTGAAGTATCCTTACCACTAGAAATTATTACCACGTGTCTAGTTTACATCCATCTTGTACAATTTAAGCCTAATTCTGATGTTTTGTCTTCACAGGACACAGATACCTGATTACTCGTTTCTTTTCTGTGGCAGCCCTTAATACAAGTTAAGAATGTTATTGTGTCTCAATGCTGAGGAAATCTTAATTTGGACACTAATGTCTTTCAAATAGCATATGTTTATGCCCAGTGAGTTCCTATAGGACCCTACTTTGCCACCAGTCACGGCTTACAAAACTGCCTGAATTGCAGAACACAGGTTACTTAAAATACCTTTGTAAGAAGGTAGTAGAACATTTTTCTGAAATGCTAACAGCAAGATGATGGTATCTACAAAACTGCCTCCAATTTTATCTATAGTATCACAGAAGCATGTGCTCTCCACAATGTTTGGGAGGATGTTGGGAAAAGGGTAAGAATTTTTGCTTGAGGAAAGCTCTTGGTTGGCTTGCATGCCCAGTACAAGTGCCAATTTTCATCTTTACATCTTGGCCCTGACAAGCATAGAAATTAAAAAATGCCCTTTATTCTCATACCTTTGCCATGCAGGCAACACACAAGAGTAAATGCAACACTGTATATTGCTGTAATAAATGTAACAGGTTTTTTTACTGTTTAGTTCATTTGTTGTTGCTTTTTTTGCACCTTTATAAAAGCTCAATATTCTAGTAAAAGCATTAAATACAATTTCCTGACTCTTTGTTTCCAAAGCAGTTTCACACCAGTATACTGTTCAAACAAAGCAATTTATTATTAATCCAAGTAATAAAATACACAAAAGTATTCTGAAAGCTGTTGTAGGCATTACAGCTGCCTGTACATTAGTAATAAAGAATAAATGCTTGTAATAATTATGATATTAGCGAAAATGCCAAAAGTGGAGTCTGGAAGTGCATGTTAAATATTTATCTACTCTCTTTACTCCTTGATGAACAGGTTTTACATAGCTTTTACATACAAGTTTTACCTAGCATTTACATACAGATATGGTGAACGTTTAACCATTCCACTTCTTTATGTGGTCCGGAGGCTGCCGAACTTCTGAACAGGGACTGGCAGACAAGGCTTGTGACAGCAGAGCAGACAGGCACTGGTGACATCTTGGAGCAAGGACTGACACGCCTGCTGCTCTCAGTCCTGCTCTCTCACCCACTGGTTGTGCTTCAGTTATATTTCTTTCTCCTCCTTGACAATCATCAGCTTTGGGTCCAACTTCCATTCCCACAGCAGGTCACCTCTGAACCGTCTCACTGCCCCCGTCTCAGTGGCTGCCCCTGTCCAGTAGAGACAGAAGATCCTGTCAATAAAATGATGAAAAAATATCTTTTATTTTTATCCAGAGAACGAAAATGAACAATCTCTTCCTTTTTTTCCCCCCTTTACTATTCAGCATCATGGCAAAGCCAAGTGGGTGTACTTGTATTCCAGCATTACATGCTGAACCGATAAAAATTCTTACTAGCTACACTGCCAGGTTAGAAGAGATTAGGACAATCAGACTAGCCCCTTGTCACCCATTTTGACTTTATACACCATTTCACAACTAGGAAGCCTTAGAGGCTGTTAATCTGCTGGATATCCAAGAGTGGGAGAGGAAATAAAATGCTGCCAAGTTATGGGTGTAATTCTGTCTTTGCATAGATAGAAATCATTCACTGCCTGCTGACTGAACAAAACCAAAGCAGCAGAGAGGGCATCAGTATCACGCACGCTGCCTTGCTGATTTCTCCCATATGCAAAACTCTTCAGCGTCACAGACGAAAAGAAGGGGGAAAGTTTATGCAAACAGTCTTCAGAATGGATCTGAACCATGAGATCACATTGGAACCAGGAGGGATAAGATCAGCAAAGAACTTCTTCCCCTTATTCAGCCATTAGAATCTATAGCACAGGCCACCTAAGACAACACTTGAATGTTATTAAGTGTAACTTCTCACCAGCATTCTAGAGGGACATTACAAAGATAGATGCACCTTCTGAAATATGCACTTCTGCAAGGTCTGTAATTTCATCTATTAGGTACAAATGCCATAACGAAGGATTTTATTCAATTTTTTTTTTTTTGCTGGGACTTCCTCTTGGACTACAGGTGCAATGAAGAGCAGAGAAACAAGATGGCTTCTGCCCTCAACTGACATTAAAGACAAACTGTTGCAAAGAACATCATCTATAAAAAATAAATTTATGTTTATAATGCAAAAAATCCCTCACAGTTAATGTTGCCATTTCGCTTTTCCCCAGTATAATGAAAGAGAGGGTGAATACCTCTTACCTGGCTGAACATCCAGCTCCACTGATGTTTTCTCTCAAGGCTGTTCATCCTTGAAGAGGCTGCAGAGCAATTCCTAGTTCTTCTGGATGCACAGCCTGCACAGTGCTGTCTTCTGTATCAGAAGTTGTTCTATGGTGTGAGGAGCTCCTTCAGAGTTGTCACATGAGAAGCTGTTTTGCAGGACTGCGTGTATATATATATAGATATATACAGATAAGGCTTTGGTGAGCACCAGGCCAGGACCAGAGTTGCTGATTTTGCAGTGATCATAACTAGCAGATCTTTAGAGTGCTCACTGCCTGGGAAAACTGTCCTCTTGATGGTCATCTCCACAGCTTCTGCATGATGTTTGCACACCAGTGTGAACTATGCTTTTCCAGAAAATTTTGCTGTGGTTACATCTGAGCTTAATTAACATGCTCCACTGCCCACCTAATGAAACCCTTTGAGCAGTCTCTTCCAAGAGTTTTTGAGTGGAGTCACAAAGGAAGTCGAGTACAGCAGAAATACAGAACGAAGGACAAAACCCCCATGTGAACATAAGCCGGCAAATATGTCATCATAAGGGGTAGGAGAAAGGAGGAGAGAGAAGTTAGAGCACACATGCCTGGGGACCTGCAGGATGATATAACAGCACTATCAAAATCCAAGCCTAACTACCCAGACATTAAATACATCCTACCTGCAGAGTAAATACATCAAAGCCTGAAACAAAGTGAAAGGGCTTTGTCACACATCCCAACCAGGGAAGCAAACCCTATCAAAGCACATAGGACATAAGGCTACTCTGAGAAGACTGCAACTGTGGTTGGGCTGATAACAAGCCAAGAAACAAGCATGAGCCCAAAGACAGGCACACTGATACACCTCCATGTACTCTCTGCAACTCATTAAGCTGTTTAGTTCATAGTTAAGCCTATCAGCCCCTTAACATCCCTCTTTTCCCCACAGGTCATAGATGTTTACCCTGTCTGTATTTCACAGAAATTTTTAATATAATCCAGTAATTTTGTTAGATATGCAATATTTTAATAAACCATCAAAATCAAACTATACCTATTAAAACACAATAAGAAATTAATTTTGTGAAGATCTGATGTTGCTTTAACTTTTTACAGCTAGTTTCTCATCAATTCAGACAAATTTTGGATAATGAGTACATGATACATCCACATAAATCTGAGGATTTGCTGTCAGTGAGCATGTAACAGACCAGCTCTAGGCAAAGGAGAACGCACATAAAATATACATCAGGTGCACATGTGCAAAAACACAATTAAAAAGCCACACATTCCTGGTTTTGCAAATGAAAACAACAGCTCTCTTAGAGTTAAAAGCACATTTCCACTTCAGATAATGGGCATTTTGCCACTGACTTTGAGAGAACAAGGACCCTACTCCAGAGTTTTATCAAGATCTTATTGAAGTCAGTGGAAAAGTCTCACAAGAAAACAGTGGACTGCCACATCATTTTGCAGAGCTGCACTGTTCTTCATAATATTAGCAACTCTTGAAATGAACGTTTTGGCAAAGGTTGCTGATAACTAGCTCTGCTGTTTTTAGTGCTGATGCAGTTACAGTTTCCCTCTTATTGCACTTTCCAGTATAATTTTACACCAGACACTCTGTGTATGTGTGTGTGTGTGTGTGCATGCATAAGATAGATGGCGACCCTTTTTTAAGCATGGCACATGAAAAGATGCTATCTAAAATAAGACTTGAACAAAACTATTTCAGACACCAGTGCAAAAAGATACTTGTTTACCTTAACTTCAGTGTGACTTCTCATGCAATTAATCATTCATATGGAATATCTGACACAGAGATAATATGCTACACACTGTCTTTATAAATAAGGGTTTATGTCAGACATAAGGACCTTCACAGCTGCCATGCAGCAAGTGCCACACAAGCCATGTGGACTGCACAGCCATAGAGCAGATTAACATAAATATCTTTTCCGAGAAGAAGGAAAAGTAAATGAGGAATTAAGCCCTGCTAGTCCATCCTTCCCCTACCTGAACACCTACAACTTGGCAAATGGTCAACCACGAAATTAAGTGAAACAATGATACTGTCTTCATTGTCGAAAGCACTGAGGAAAATAAACACCAACACCACCAGTGCACCACAGAAAATTAAATATCCTCACCTAGCTTTCCACCATTCCAAGAGGACAGAACCCAAATGAAGTCATATACCACTCACTTTCCTGAACTACATATCTGCATCAACAAGATGCAAACTAGAAGTGATGGCAATGATGTGCTCCAACTTGCTGACTTCCCCACACTTGACAAACAAAACCAGACAAGGGCAATAGCGTGATGTCAAGAGTAAGCTCAGTAAAATGCCAAGAGAGAACAATTTATTCGTTCATTGCAATCCTGTCTGCAAAAGCAGAATGCATGCATCCTTCTGTGAGTTCCTTTTTTTTTCCCCAATGTCATCAATAGCCTGCCATGCTCATCATGAGGCTTGAATGAGGCACCTAGACACATCCCTGAGCAAGGGAGATGGTGTATAGCTGCATATGTTCCAGTGCACAACCCAGAAACCAAGAAGCTTCTAAATCTTTTGACAGCAAAGGCAGTATACACCTGGTCAAGCCATAGTTTGAGGACTAAAAAAGCAGATAGTCTACAACCCATCTGCAGCGCACACATGGCAATCTGTGCACATCACTTCACTGCTAACACATATCCATAACAGGACAGTCTGGCTGACAGAGGTAAATGGGACACAGGGAATGGATAGGAGAGACCATGACCATGATGTACAATCAGAACAGTGCAAGAAAAAGCACTTTTCCTTCAGTTGTTCTCTCTCACCCTACTTTGATAACATATTACCGAAATGTCCCTTTTCCAGCCCTAAAACCTATCCTTTCAGTGCCTGTCATGTTAGCATGCTGATGGTATAATTAGGATTTGTAGCAGTTCTGTACAAGAATTCTCTGCTGTGGGTGAAAAAGCTAGAAATGTGCAAAGTTAATCTTCTTCTAATTACTCCAGAAATCTGCATGCTAATGTGATTTCATAATAATTAGGATTGCAAAGTAATTAAACTGTGTAAACGCCTGCAAGAAGGAGCAAAATCTGCACACTTGGAATGTGCTTTGACTGAAAGCGTTTGAGTAGCCCCACCAAAGGACTGTAATGCTGATGTTCTGCCAGTACTAAAAACATCAGTGTAGACAAAGCCTTTGTCCTTTCTAACCACAGAAGCACAGAAAAGTAGGCTTGGCAAGGACCTCATGACATCACTTAGCCTACCTGCTGCAAGGCAGGACTGATACTACTTATGTCATTCCTGGCAGGCCAGTCTAATGTGTTCTTAATGGCCTCAAGTGATAGAGACTGCACAACCTACCAAAGCAGAGACCTCTTCCTAGTATCTGACATGATTCCTCCCTGCTGCACTTTGAATCCGTTATTCTTTACCCTTTGGCATACACAGCAGTTTATTTCTCATATGCCATTATTCATATCTAATTATAAGCTATTATCGCATCCCTCTGCCCCTGACTTTTCTTCTGCAGGCCAAACAATCCCACTCTTTCTTCAGAACTGATGTTGTCTAGATCAGTGATCATTTCCACTGCTTTTCCCTGAACTTCCTCCAACTGTTTATTCTTGAAGTGCAGTGCCCAAACTGGACACTGTGTTCCAGCTGAAATGTTTCCAACACCAGGACGTCTTGCATGTTCTCCTGTTTAGTTACCCCAGTAAAACATTAGTATTTTTAAAACAGCTTGACATTAGTGACTAATGTTCAGACCATGATTCGCAATAAGCTCCACATAGTTTTTCAAAGAACTACCAAAACTGCAAAACCATTTTATAGTTACAAAGATGTTCCTGCCCAACTATACTTCTCCGCACCTGGCTCAGTGACAATCCATCCTTCTTTTACTAGAACATTCTTCAACATGTCAGCCTAATTCTGAATTCTAGCCTTGTCTCTCAATGTTTTAGCAGCCCTTCCCATCCTCATGTCATCTAAAAATTCAACACTTGTACTCTATTCCACCACTGAGGTCATTAATGACAATAATGATGAAAACCAGACCAAACCTTCCCACACTTCAATATATCTTTCCATTAGAATGATGGACCATTGATAACTGCTATTTGGTATGGCAATCCAACCAGTTTTGCATAGACTCCATAGTGGTTTCACTGAAGACATGTTTCCCTTGTTTGTTTATGAAACTGTCATACACATTAATGTCAAAACCATTACTGGAAGTCAAACTGTTTGGCCTCTGTTGTGCCTCCCCTAGCTACAAGACTTGCTACTCAGTTGTAGAAAGACATTTTCAAGTTTTTAAAAGTCATGTTGGCTGTTACTGAACTCCTTGGTCTCCTTCAGGTGCTTACATATAATTTGTTTGTTCCAGTTTTTCAAAGAACAAAGTAATTTGCCCGTAATTCTCTTTTACCTCTTTATAGACATTAGGCTTTTTCTTTCCCACTCTTCCAGCACGTGACCTGTCTTCCCTGAGTTCTCAGAAGTAACTACAAATGGTTCTGAGATTGCTTTAGCCAATTCCTTAAGTAACCTAGAATAAAGTTAATCAGGCACAGCTGATTTGAAAATATTAAATACGTCTGAATACATTCTAACTTATTCTTGCCCTTTTTTAGCTTGTGATTTTACCCTCCATCATAATAACTTAAGTGTGTGTGAGGGCGCATCTAGTATGACTCAAAGACATCAGTGAGAGTAGTTCTGATCCCTGTGTTAAAATTTAATATAATTTCTTGTCCTCAGGTCAAGCTATAGATTCCTTTAAATCATAAAGTACCTCATACCTTCGTTCATTGTCATCAAGATGAGCAAAGAGCACATTCTTGGAGATGGCCTTTGCCAGAGCAGTCATAGTTTTATAGTCCTTTGGAATAACCTGTATAGAAAAGAACAAAGGGTAATTACATGCCTGGTTGTATTTCTTCATAGATCTTGAAATCTATAGAAAATTCCACTATTTAAGATAATGGATGCAATTTGATTTCAAACACTGAGACAGGTTTAGGCTATAATATAAAGCCACTAGGAAAGTAATAAATTAGTTTTGATAATGCGAGGATAAGAATTTATGTTCTCAATATGACAACCAGAAAAGAAATATAAGATCTGGGATGAGTGAGGAGAAGGATATCCATAAAATACTATAATTAGCAGGTACTGGCAGCTGTGTAGTCTCCTTTCAAATCTCTTGGACTGAGGAAAACATATTTCATATTCTTCTTCCCCCACAAACAATATCAGAAGCAACCTACTTTTCAAACTAGAGAATGAGCAACATTTCTTTAGGTAAAGGGTAAAAATGAGTTGATTACATCATACTTTTCAGTACTGCTTGTGGTATAAGGAGCCAAGCTCCTGAGAGGCCCACCTGGGTCAAAATCCTTCTCGTTTACCATGAAACAAAGGCACAGGACTTGCATTTGAGAATGAAGAGGCATTTTTATTTGTTAATTGGAGAGGTAGCAAAAGTCCTGTTGTACATGAATTTGTTCAAAATAGATGTTGAAATTCAGGAGTATGTTTTCATACTGGGTGAAGTTTTTTATAAGACTTTTGCAAGTTAGACTTTCACTTTTGGTAAGCATTTTGGTAAGATACTAGTAAAGGCACTGTATCTCTGTATTTGCCAAGCATCTTTTTCTGCCGGTCAAAGACTCTGTGATTATGAGAGACACAAAAAATCTGTAACAAGGTTATGACTTGTAAAAGATGTTCTTTGACTTTAGTAATGTGATTTTCCTTAATAGTTTCATTATAACAAGGCAGAATCAAGCCTAGCAAAAGTTTTAAGTGTTAAATAAACCTTACTCCAATCTGAAGATCAACATCTGTTTGTCTGTTTTAATTATTGTACAAAAAAGGTCTGATAATGGGCATTTATCTTTCACATTTTCTTATGACTGAAATAGTATATCTGTCTCATTTAAGTTACTACATATGCTGATGTGTAGGTAGTTTCCTTTCCTCACCCTGGAAAGGCAAGATGCTACCCATCAAACCAGAAGAAGGATGTCTCAAATGGGAAAACTGATATACAACCAGTTCTCACAAAGAATTGATCTAGATTTATTTCAAGGGAAAATACTGCACTGTGAAGACCTAAAGCTAAACTCTGGCTTCAAACATCACTTACTTTGACTGCTATCGTCATTAGACTGCTCAAATTAAGTCTAGAGAAGCGTGTATGTACAAACTGCATATTTGTATCACAATCTAATTTATCTAAAAGTTTAAATTCCTCAATGTTAAATAAAATGAGCATTTGGCCAGTATCTTATTCTTGGTTTTTACCCTATCAAACAAACCCTGGATTGAATTGCAGTCCTGAACCCTTGCTCTATTAAGAATACCCTAGCTGTTTAGCTTACTGCTGATGAGCCAAAAGGGTAGATAATGAAATCACTAAGACATTCAACTCCAACCTTTCTGGCTGAATATGGAATAGTGTAGACTAGCGTTTCTCAGTCTAAATCTGCAGCAATGAAAGCCACAAGGCAGAGACCAAAGTGGGTCTGTTGGGGCAGGGACACAGAAAACACAGGAGAGATTCTTTAGGTGTCACAGTAACCAGGCATCTGACCAAAATCAAATGTTGGGAAGAATCACTTGATCATTTCTTACATCACTCTTCCAAGTAATCACTGAATGTTCTCTTCAAGCCGATAACCCTCTTTACAGCAAGATTCCTATTCTGTTAGTTGTTAACTATATGTTATGTCAGATGTGTTGACAAATAATTGCTTTCTCTAGTTTCAGGAATGAAGCAATAAAATAACCCTCCACAGAGATCTTCCTTTGTGCTCCTCAGAATGGAGCCATGCCATGTGCTTGCTCAAATCACAAAGCTAAATCTCCTTTGATTTTCCTTCCAGTGACATAACTCATTGCACTGCCTTTAGCACTACTCATCCCACAGCTCACCCCTTCAAGAGATCCTTTAAATTGGCTTATGACACAGATGTGTTTCTATCCAACACCTGAATTCAATCCAGCAGTTCTTCCTGGCTACTATCTAAAATTCCATCTGTTTGCAATAGTCTAACACAACCCTTGCCTTGCTTTTTACACTTTTAAATTAGTTTCATAATTTGTCCTTTCAGTGTCTCCCTTCATTTCTGTATTCTAGAAATCTCTGTCACAAACACACATCCATGGGATTCACCATGGGATTCATCTGCCGATGGCAGAAGACAAAGACACAAACCCTCCCAGTGCTAGTTCTATATTCCTTGCAGCATCCGTAGCCTGACACAAAACCGTCCCCTACATTATTATTATTTAAGCTCAGCCAGTTACTAGGAAATTAACATCATAACAGCCCTAGTCACAGAACACACAGAATATGATCTGTATTGCTTCTTCTGGTTCTTGCCTACCCATGCTACTGTCAGGGCTTATTGGCATCACTGTTGAAAAAGGAAGAAAACAAAGTTAACTTCAGGTTCCATTATAAACATAAAAGAATTACTCAAGGGTGTGGGAAGGAATATTTCCTTTGATTTACAGAAGAGTCACAAGAGCCTCTGCTTAATATGAAGAGACAAATGTGATCTCTTCATGGAAGTTTTTAAGGGGGATATTGCAAACTGCACAGAAAGAAAAGTGTTTGAAAGTGGCTTTTAAAATATCACGCAAGTTTTTTAACAGTGCAGTGCATTAATAGCTTGACCACAGTGCTGTTAAAATTTACTGTATACTTGCAAGCATTATTTAACTGCCACAAGAATACTCCTCCATACTTGTTTTTAGGACGAAAGGCTCTCCTAATTCCTTGTTTCTTGGGACAGAAATCCCCAGAGCAGCCAGTGAACTTGTATCATAAACAGATGACAAAAGCACATCTGACTACAAAGGCAAAAAGTATTCTGCCAAAAAACAGTGACTGACAAAATGTATTCCCATAAAGAAAAAGCTCTTTGGGTTAAAGCTACTCCAGGCGTGCACAAAAGCACATTAGTAGCATCTGTCAACCTTATGAAATGCATTTTTAGCCTAGCTTCCTAAACAAACATGACATACGCTATTGTAATGTCTGTCTTTTAATAACCTTTGAAAGCTTTGGCCAGTTTCAAAAAACATTTGGAGAGTTATTAAGAGATATCAAGGATATAACATAGCTAGATATTTTTGTGAAAAAGGCAGTTAAAAAAAGAGAAGCCCAAATTAGTGCTCCTACTGAAGAAATTACCTAATTTGGGACTGGCATTTCTTCAAAGACAACGGTCCCATAAAATTGCCCAAGCATGGTCAACAGACTTCCGAAAACCCATGGGTTAGGTGGTACCCAATCAACGTGGGAACAACGTGCCTGAATGGTCTAGGGAACCTAAATGACCTAGGTTAGAAGAAAATTTGAGCTAGAAGTGACTTTTTGGAGAAAAAAGGCAGGAAATGCAGCAATAGAAAAGGCTGCTTTCCAAAACTCTGAGGTTTTGACAAAACTCAGAAGCTGCCGGAATCTGTGAATATCAGGAAAATGGCTGAGAATTACCAACCCTGTCATAGGGGGAAGCAGATTAGCAGCACATCTCAAAAAAGAAAGAATAGAGAATGCTGAAGCCACATTGATGGGGAAAGTACTTAGTCGAGGAGGCAGCAAAAGAACTTGAATGTGAAGAAGATGGTCAAGCCATGCACATGCTGGCATGAAGACACCATCCTACAGGCTGACCCATGAGTCCAAATTATGAGCAAAATGTGAGTCACTTGATTGTCCTATACATCTCAGAATCAGGTAGACTGTAACACATTACCTTTCTGACGTAAGAAACAGCATCTTCCTCAGTGTACACTTCTGCACTGACCCCCCCTCTCCTGCGTCGGGCTTTTACCACTGGGTTGGGAGGAGGAGGGGAAATCTCATCGTCATGAGAATCAGACTGGGAACTGGATTTCTGCCGAGCCAGTATTTGTTTGCATTCTTCCTGCAAGGCAAAAAGAGACAATGAAACATCTCTTACCCATGTAGCTAACTTGCTGGATATACTCAATTCACTCTTCTTTTACAACTGTCAGCAACCCCTTCACTTCTACATATGGATGACTGTCAATTTACACATGTGTACTGCTGAAAGAAAATTCAAAATTTAATGTGAGCAGCATGAAGGACTGACACTAACTACAACGTGTGTACAGGTATCATCACTCCAATACTGGACCTGTTCAACTCTTTCTTACATGTAATGGAAACTAATGTATTATAAACTGCAGACATATGTTTGCAGCTACTCCTGGCTGAGAAAGCAAAAGAACAAGCCTCTTTTGCTTACTTTCCAACATCACAGCTGTTATTTTCTCAGTTGGCTTGTACATATCTTTGTCTCTTGTACAGAGAACATATCAGAAGTCACAAATCAATATATTAAATAGGTTTCTTCATCTTGCTCTGTTTTGCAGGCTTACTATCACCAGAAAGAACAAAGATGCTCCCTACCCCAGAATTTCTGCCATATAACAGATTTACAATCAATGGGACTACTTCCAAGCAAATAAGATCCAAGGTAGGCTCCAGAGAACTGTGAAAAATGATGGCTGGCCTAGCACCAGCTGGCCAATAGGAAGGTTACTCTCCAAATTTCACACTCATGGAATGGAGAATAAAATACGAAGGGGAATCCCTGAAGAGATAGTAACAAGAGCAGGAAACAGTATAGAAAACCTTCAAGAAAGGAAGTTGCAAGGCTTTGTCAATTCATATACTGAATTATTTGACTTCTAAAGAATGGAGACAAGCGAGATTACCCATAATTATAGTATTTTTCCAGAGCCCCATCTCCTATTCTTTAGCTTCCTGGGATTCAAGGGAAAGTACACAGGAGTAAAATTCCCTTTGCATCATCCATGTGTATCAGCCAAAGGAACGGGGGCCTGTCTGCTCATTCCCAGCCCACCTCCTCACCCCCGGTACCACCTCAGCCTGGCATCCTGCTCACAACACACCACACTGCCTTTGCTACTTCTTCAGTCCCTTCTCAGCTGGTCATTCCAGTCTTCGCTGACCCTGCCTAAGGCAGGGGAGAACTGGAGGTGGGATGGACCACACGTCCTTGTCTGATGCAGGAAACCAAAGGGCAAGTGCAAGAGAGACATGAGCACTGTAAGGACGCAAGCCATCTTGTGCAGCAGTAGTTCAGTAATTTTATTTGATGTCATCTATTATATTGCCGTAGGCAAACAGTCTCAGGGTTATGTTGATCGACATAGACGTAGCCAGCTATCATCCAACAACTCCCTGAAAAACCCCAGTGTTTTTGAGACAATTCAGATTAGCGGTGTTGCAGGCTATCCAAAAGAACGCGCAGTAACGCTGAGGTCCCTGCGTACAGAATAAAACCAACGTTCCTTTGACAGGGATGCCAGAACCTGGCCTCTGTCTTACACAGTTAATTTCCAATTAGACTTTCCAGTCACAGCTAATACGTGGAGTCAGTGGAGGAGGGAGGATCTGGGAGCACCAGCGCTAGACATGTGGCAGATTACCAACATAGCCAGTTGGTCTTATTGACAGAGGAAATGAGTTATAGTTAACTCATCAGGTATGACACCAGAAAAGAGCGGTAGAGAAAACTGGCACAAGTTCACAATTTTTAAGCTTGCAAGAAAAACAGATGATTAATATATGTTTTGCCATTGATGTTTACAAATGTCTGACAAATCCAGTCATGCCACTTGTCTTATTCCAGTTTCTTTCCTCACCGTCACTGACATTGCCCCTTTCATTCACCTAAGGAGCCTCTGACACCAATCTTTGAGGTACTATTGCTACTTGAAATAAATAACTAAATAGTATTTCCCATGCTGCATAATTCAAAGTAACAAGTCACATTCTTGTTTTGATTAAGGGACTCCTGAAATACGTAAGAGACAAGCACAGAGATAAAATGTAGAGGGCTGGCTAAAGATCTGAATTGTCAAGATCCTGACCTGCCTCAGCAAGTGCCAAGTTCTTTCCGAGATTAGTATTTTTTTTAAATTGGGATTACAACACTGCAACTCCTGGGCCAAAACACAGTTGGGCTAGGTGCTGTAACCAAAAAACAGAAAAAAACCTGATTTCGGATGTATTAAATCCTTACTGAAACTTTTTCATTTCCAATTCAAATTTCAAATAGCAGCACCGGATATGTAAAAAATGACTCAGCTAGATTTTCCTATCATGTAAGAACTGCAAGTCCTATTTAAGCATTCTCACCAACTTCTTCCCTACTCCCGACTGTCTCTAGCTTCCACAACTACAATTATGCACTTGTAGAAACACAAATATTTAAAATACAAATATGCGTGCTACATACTAGCTTTATATTTAATATCTAGTCATCAAAACCAAACCTATGACTGAAGAATTTCAAATACTATCACTGGCTCTTGCTGCTTATGTATCTCTTTGATAGGGTTAACATTCTCTGTTTATATTAAATGAACACAACCAAATGCACCTTCTTCATAAGGTTAACTGAAAGGTAATGACGACCTTTCTGGACAGCAAGCAGCTGAAAGTACACTAAAAAGTAACTACAACAAGAAGGCAGTCAGGTAACTATTTAATGGTATGCAGCACTTACACAGTTCTTTTTATACATAGCATATTTACTTATAGAGAAGAGTAGTAGTTTGCCCCATTTGAATATCAAATACACACTTCTTTTTCAGTACACGTTGTATAAAAGGCACTTCCAAGGAATTAATAAATAATATCTCCTCTGCCCCAGCACAGATTTATACACGAAAGAAAGCTCAGTGAGATAAAATTAATATCACAAAGCATGCTCTTAAACCCAAATACCTTTTAAAGCCAAAAAGATATTAAAGGATTATAAAAGTAAGTTACCATATGATTCATTTTAAAAGGAAGTCTCTTCACTACAAACTCCTTTTATATAAACAGCAGATAGTTGACTGGCTGGCTTTTCCATATGCCGCTATTTGTAGTCTAGGTAGGATTTCCATTACTGAACTAAAGAGTGCCTTTTGAAAATAAAAGCGTATGCTCTGTCCTGGGTTAAGCTTTCAAAAAGCCGTCTTCCATATATCCTGGGGTAAAACTGCATAAATACAGCCAATATTTTAAAGGAGGAATGTACTCTCTGAAGAACAGTTCTTCAAACACTGATCTTCAGACACAGCTTGATGTGAACGCTTGTGCAGAACTCACTTTCAAGTAAACACCTCACCATTTTTTGTCGTCATGACAACAAGCGATCTCACTCTCTATTTGGATGGCACAGATAATTCACAATCATATTGCCCAATTATGTCCACCTTAAAATGAGAAAACACATGGAGGACACAACTGCAAAACAGTGTAATTGCCTTTGAGCAAGCCCCTGTGAGCATCTTGTTCTTCCCTTCACACCAGTATCTGCACTGGCTTCAGTGGAGATGCTCCTGACTTGTAGGACATATAGGGTCTGATCCAGTTATCCACAGTCCAGTGCCATTTGGGTGACCTTGCTCGGCTTTCAGCTGCCAGCTGAGGAGGACACGAGTCTCACACTGTCCTGTGTCACACCTACCAGCCCCAGTGGACATCGCACATAATTTAGCAACTCTTAAATGGCAGTAGGGGACCATGCGTGCGCCGCTGACTGAAGCCTCCAGCGTCACTGCCACAGTCCAATACAATGATACATTAACACACCCCAAATCTACAAACCAACATTGCTGTGTGACAATAGCATCCTATTTCATATATAAATAATCTAATCCTACTTCTTTTCAAACCATGGTGCAAATGACCAAAAACCTAGCTAAAGTTGTGAACAGAAGTCTTTCTTGGGATTTCTCAGGGAGATGGATGGAGAAACTGGAATACCATTACTGACTTCAATGATAATAAACTGGAAAGAAAAGAAAATATACCATCATTGCCTCAAATTAAAGGAAAGAAGAACCAATAAATACAACTGCAGTGACCCCTTTACCTTTTGAATGTTCACCTTCGGCTAAGACATTAGCTCAAGAGGCTGAGGTATAAAACACAAGAATTTAGCATGCTGTCCTCAGCATATGGGGTCAGTGCCTTTCCCGATTAATGTTTCCACAAGTTTTTAATGTGTTTAAACACTGCAAGTGAAGCAGCCACAATGCCAAGACAGTTTTTAGGTTCACCCTTCCTTTCAGACTGCTGCTGGAGAGCACCCGTGCTTCCTGACCCAGAAGCTTTCTTCTCTATCAGCTGGAGCATTTCCAAATAGAAATTCGCTTCCAGTAGTTCCTCTCCCGGTCTCTCCTTTCAGGCTTTGTCACCACCTGGAAACTCAGATGTTTCCACTGAAGGAAGGACAGCACCTAAGGAGGCTCCAAATCACTGTGCAGCTTTACAACAACATCCCAAGGAGACTTTTAAAAGCAAGTCAGCCGTTCGTTATCACTGCTCACTATCTCTGCTGTGCCTCCTACAATTTATTCATTGCATTCAAAAGCAACAACACAAAATACACTCTAAATGAAATATATTTTCTTTTTTCCTCAAGCGCACTCATAAAGTTTTCTGACTGATAGACCTGGAATCTGCTTTCTATTTATCCACAGAAAATGTGCAGAATAGTTCATGCGCACGTAACTAATCTTTCTTTGCACTGGAATTGACCCAGAGGAGATGCTCTCAATACAGGAAGGTTTCTAACACCGCCCCATCACTCCTGGAGGCTGACGTGATGGTTTATAGCAACTAATAAAGGCCAAAGGCAAAGCACTCCACTTTGTTGGAAGCACAGGACTGATTGATGCCATCACCGAAAGCAGGAGCAATTTGGGAGGTCTTAACGGACTTACCAGTCTTATTTTTGCCACGATGGACAACTCTACTATCTTTATGATCATTCAGCCCTGTAATTAGAGACTTGTCACCCAATCCCAACTATTGTTCCACTGCCTTCCCAACGTGAAATGCCACCTTTTCTTCTACAGCATCACTAAGAAATATCTTTAACATCCACCTCTCCTACTAACGTATTTATCCACTCCATAGTTATCCACTGCTTCAACTACTACTACTGCGTCCTCAGTGGCCTCTCTGCATCTCAGTTCATTCCCAATTCCCAGTCTAGGCAAAATTCTCCTGCCAAAAACCCACCTACTCTTCTGCCGCTCTGACTGCATCACTCACCTTCTTGAGTCCCTTTACTGGCGTCCTTTTACCTCCTGCAACATGTTAACACTTCTTTTCTTCCCCTCCAGTGTCTTGCAGTATCTCAGCCCATCACCACCTCTTCCCTACTTTCTTACATACGCCTCACAGTAAAGTAAGAGAGGCTATGTTACAAAACACAGACCATATTTTTGATACTTAAAAGCTTATATAACCAAAGAAACTGTAGCCAACACTTCTGATTTTTAAAATCCAGCCAAATAACAATGTATGCACGCATACCTTGTATAAGAAGAAACATGCCCACAGAAAAGCTCTATTTCTACTAGACAAATATAATTTAAACTAAAATACTAAATATTATGCCATATTTTTCAGCAACAACCAGAACACCTAAGTCACTCTGAAGTTTTTCATCACTGGGAATGTGATGCCAAAGCTGCTTATTTATTTCTTATTCCAGCCTTGTAACACAGCAGACCCTTAATCCAAGAGAAACATCACCAATCTCAGTGAGGCTTACATGTAAGAGGCAGAAATGGACCATCAGAGCATAGGAAGAGATAGTTGATAATTGAGGTTATCAACAAAGAGGGAATCATAAATGCTAGCGTGCCATTTTGATCCTTAAAATACTTCTGTTGTGTAGGCCCACTTAACATTCAGAAGCATACTGATGCCCTTAGATCAAATGTGCTGTTGACAGCAAGGATGGTTATACAAAATCTTGTGTTCCCTCAGTCACTTCAGAGAGGAAATTGTCTCTAAAACATTTCTACATTTTCTACTCTTCAATAAAATTCTACTCAATTTATTCTCTCTTCTAAGAAATTATCTGATGTTAATACAAATATGAAAATATGTGTGGACTGCCCACCTTAAATATACACTCAGCTTTTTTTTCTCTATTTTATCCTCCTCCCTTCCACATGCATTGCATTTTTGAAACGCAAAACAACTTCCGTGTGCTATGAGTGCCTTCATTGGTATTAAGGCTAGATAGCAATTTGAACTGCACGCTCTGGCAAGAATCCATGTGTTTCCCTTAACCCTTCAGTGGTATGCTCACAACTCATTAAGTATTTTTTTCTTCACAATTTGCCAATAAATCCAAGGTAAAATAATTATGGACATGTTTTTATTTCAAGTTTCCCATAGCTCACTTTCTCAGTTCCCTAGCCTCTTGCCCAGGGGTGATGGAGCTGGCGGGCTGAGCTCCTGGGAGTTGCAGATCCTCAGCAGCTTGAGCTTACAAAGCTGTCAGGGTACAGCTCCAACACAGGCTGCCAAGCAGGCAACCACCGAGGTGCAGACCTCAGCAGAGCACACCGGAAAGCAATTCCCCTGCCTATAGCATTTCAAAATCTAAGGGCCTTTTCTTAATTGAAACAAAGTCAAATCTCAAATAATCTTAAATTTGCTACGAAAACTCCAGTTCTCCACCCAGGCTTACCGGTGTCCAGTCAGACAGTCTCAACTCCCATCCTATGAGCCTAATTAAAATGAATTCATGAAGCATTAAAAAGGTATTTAAAAATAAGCAGTCATCTTTTTCTGCATTTAGGAGAATATTAATGAGGAACTACTTGAAAACTAACGGAAAAACAAGAGCAAAACCAAAACTCATGCTCATATTGGAAATCTGGTTTGATTTATATAATTTTTTACACAGCCTTTCTCCTTGCTATCATTCCTATTTGATGCCCCTCAGTTTAAAATAATTACAGTGAGAAGACAGAAAAGGCTTAAATACCTCTGCTCCTCAAGTCACCTCCTACAGCTGAAAGAGAATAAAAGGAAATAATTTTGAAGATAATTTATTGCCTTCCAGAAAAGCGACTGCCTTGCCTTGGCTAAGCAATCAGTTGTAATGGAAAGGGTCGGTAGCTGTCAGAGTGCTTTGCCCAGTGCTCTGACAACTGTAAAACAGAGAGAATGAGGAGGAATTGCAGCAGTACAGCCTCAAAACGCTTACATCCCTGAATGTGGAGTTTTACCTTGTCCGAGGCAAGTTGCTATGCAGTCCAACTGGCCTCTCAAAAGATTAGTGAGGGATTTGCTGAGCTGCAGACAAGCAGGAGGGTAGGTGCTCAGCCAGTTCTGCAGCCACAGACTCCAACACAGACATGATTTAAGCCCAAGCCCAAGATTTTTTTTCAAAAATCGATTAGTAAAATAAGACTTGAAGGCCCCTATATCTGTTTGGGAGCCTATAATAGGCTGCAGTCAGCTGGGGCAAATATGTGTATGTACCTGTTCCTAGCTGTAAAGGCCTGCTAGTATCAAGAGCTTTCCCAAAGTCTGTTGTGATCTAGTGAAATCTGCCTGACCCAGCACCATTTTTAACTTTACATGAATTTGGCAACATATTTCATTCATGTGTTTAAACCTAAGTATGAACCTGTTTCTTTAAAGCCACTCAGATGCTTAAAGATTAACACAGATTAAGTATCTTGGTGAATGTAAAACATGATAGCTTGAGATGTGAAACAAAGACAACATCCAGACTGACTTCCCTTCTCGTTCCATCACTGCACTCCATTGCTGTTAGTTTTTGACTTTGTGACCAGGAAAGTGTCTCACACTTGTAGACATACAAAGTAAACAGGGAGCTCAGCAATGCTCTAACGTATTCTGCACTAGCTCGTAAAAGCACAGCTTCACTTATAACCAATTTTATTTCTTAGGAAAAAGCTTTTTTTCTCTTTCTGCTCTTATCCCCTTCATCTTCCACCCTTCCCTAAACCTCCTGCATTTAGGAAAGCTTGCCTGAGGGGTTTTAAAAATTCACCTCGTTTTTCCTTTACCTGTTCCAAGAAAACTGTCACCTCTTATAACACTGCCTGTGGCTGACTACGGAATTCACAGAAGTCCGACGTGAGCTGATTTTCATCCAGCTCTCTCCGGTACTGGTATCAGAGGCAGGAGCAGAGGCTGCCCAAGCCTACTCGGAACCAGAGTCACACAGCAAGGGCACCGGTGCTCCCATCATTGCATTGCTATCAGCGTCTCAGGTAGCTCAGGTATGTTCCCACGTGCTTTAGCAAAATTTCTGACCACTGAGCAGATACCACCCGACTGCTTTGCAAGCTTTGAAAGATACAGAAATATTTGTTGTATTAGTCTTTCTCAAACTGCTTAGTTAATGCATTTTTTTGATAGTTTTTCCTCTGTAGGATTTTCCTTCCAATCCATAATCTCTCCTCAGCTCAGTTACACTTCACATAATCACCTGTACTTATAAGAATGAATTTCATTGTTTTGGACAGGTTCTGGCAGAAATTCTTGATTGAAAAATGTCTTGTGACAAAATGTAATACTGGGAGAGACTACTGTTGCAGTAGAAAAGCCTGATGTTCAAATTTTGATGCTCAAATACCTTTGGTTCTGAAACTCTTTATGATAAATAAATAAACTCTATTTTACTAACAGTGAATGAATTTGTAGTTTACTACACACTTCTTTTTCAGTGCTAGTTTACAGCAAACCTGTCACACAAATGCCTTTATTTTTCTGACCAGGTCTGCGTGCAATACTGTCTAACATCACCAGGTGGAGCTACGCAGATAATGTCATTTTCCTTGATTTAATTACAGAGGTTATAGTCCAGGTTTTCCTAAAACTCTCTTTTTGGATGGTACCTGGAGACATGCAGCATCAGCCTGGGTCCATAAAACCACTGCCAGTCCACAGGAATCCAAGACAGTAAGTTCAGTATGTGCAAGACAGTATTTCTTGTATGTGTGCAGGGCAATAGAAGGGACCAGGAGAGAGCTCAGGTCAAGAAGGGATCAGCAAAGACCACCTTGCTCAGCCAGCAAAGCCACTGCTCTGAAATACACTGCATGCAAAATGGCTTCAGCAAACTACTCGGTAATGCCTGAAAATATCCTGCAGGTTCCTGCTGCTTCCCCTTCTTCTGTGTCATTTTCTTCATTAGTTCTACTCCTTATTACAATTTTTTTTCCGCTGAACAACAGTCTAGCTTAGCCTGGCAAGACAACTCCACCTTTGATCATATAATCACAGCACTAAACAGCCTGACACTAATGAAAGTTCTGCAGTCTCAGTATAGCTGAAAACACAAGGCTTTGCCTGTAACTTCTTAGTAATTAACTTTTTTACATAAGGTAAGAACTGGAGATAAAAGATGGGTTCCCTGTCTTTTCTGCTATGCCTTCTTTAGTCCTCAAGTAAACAGGACCTAATTACAGCTATTAAAATAGTGCCAGAGTTTCTTAGCTAACACCTATTCCCCTGCTCTAAAAAAGCCAGTTAATACCCCTAAGGGAAAGGTTTTCCTCACCCCATACACCAACAAAGTGTTCTATACAGTCACAGGGAAATGTAAAACAAATTATTCAAAAGAGAACTTTACATATTTTTTTTAAATCTCAGGTATCTAAACTGTTTTCAAATCTTTTCTGTGCTGGATGGAATGTTAGAGATTTTTACAAAGTAACTGTTAACATAATCAGAGTAGATGTCACCTTGAAGTTTGTAGGTCACAGCATATGAAAACTGACTTGCAAACTTAAGAATATAGAAACTTAGGCTGATTCCCAGCAATTATGGCCATCTTAAGACAAGCAGGTCCTGTCAGTACTAAGTGAACAGAAACATATCTACAATTATTTTCAGAGTTATGTTTTTTAACACTATACTTGACATAAATAAGCTGCAAACTTAAAAAGTCATCAGGCTTTTCTTTCTAACCTTGGCACTTCTCCAGCTGAAAACGACGACTGCAGAATCAAACGTCAAACCTCAATCTCCAGCACTTTCTTCCTAAGTATTTATTCATGTTCTCACTTTACAGCCCTCTCAGGCCATGTCTATACTGTGAAATAAAAAATGGCCCAGCCGTGGACATGAATACTAGCCGAAGACAGTCCACATCCCTCAACTATTAGCTCATTCCCTGGCTCTGTTCTGAGCTGCTCTTACTGACTCCTGCCAAAACAAACCTGCTCCTAGACGTGTTAGACCTAAGAATTATATTTGGGGCCAGTTAGTATTGTGGGGTCAGGGGTTAGTTCCTGGCCCTTTTTCATTTAGCAGTACAGATGCAGGCTGAAGGCAATGGACCTAACTTTGATGTCATCAGAATTAAGGTGAAAAGCATTTATGATCTGGTCTGATCTTGCATATGATAATAAATCTTTCACTTCTGAGTTGATTTTATGAGATGTAGTTAAGAATTAGCAAAATGAAATGAACTTTTTTTTTGTATTCACCTTTGAGGTAGCTCCAGTACATTGATGTGGATCGAGCTCTACACATTTTCCATAAGCTCCTTTTTTAACCCCTTGAAAAATATCCCACACTTTATCTCTAAACTGCCCACATGATTTTTTGACAGATAAACTGTCATTCTACTTCAGTGGAACGTGTTGTCTATTTTAATGAGTTTGGAAAAAAAACCCAAATACCACACTTTGGTGGAAAAATACATGATTTTGTTTAGAAAATCGTGCTTAAGCCGAAAGATTTTCACTCCTCTCCCTGCACAAGACAAAGATTAAAGTAGCTAATAGCAAACGTGCCATATCAGCGTATTGCTCATTCACATACAAAAATCTAACAGGCAATTGCTAAATTCACAATTCCATTAAGATTCTTCAAAGTACTTACATATGACAAATGTCTTCTAAAAACAGGATAGAACTTACTGAAATTATTTCTTTATCTTTACAAGCCTTCCTTCAACTGTTAGTATGCAACCGATCAAGTCAAAATACTATCCTACAGCAGAAAATCCTCCACAGTGTAATTCATATCAAGATAGTCCTTGGAGATGCCTGGGCAAAGAAGTCAAACTGCTGTAGGAACAAGAACTACAGTGCTGGAAATTTCCAAGAGCATCCTAAAGCCCTTAGACTCCACAGGCTTAGCTCCCAGACTGCTCTGCATAGTCAGTGGCAAGATTGTTTCCTTCTGTACTAAGCATGATATTCACTGACTTTGATGCCTTGAGACTGGTTGATTCTAAATCATCTCCTTTCATTTTGAGACAAGTGATATCCATCAGCTTCTGTGTTTGCATCCTGATCTATACCCTACTACAGGATTCTGGTATCTGCTGTTCTCTGGGAAATAACAGATTACATGAAAGAATATATAATTTCTCAAGGGTAGGAACTGCCTTCCTGTCTCAATTCTGTGTACTGTGTTTAGATCAATAAAGCCAAACTCCCTAATACAACTCCTCAAGTAACCCCACTAGCTATGGAGAATAGTACTAAAATACTAAAATACTACAGCATATTTTAACATTTTTTGCAAAAATGGTCTTTATCCTTCTTGCCAGGAAGTCCAGAGTTGCACACATTAACACAGATAACAATTCATAACACGGTAAAGGAAATTCAAGAGATTTCACTCTCTCAAAATGGGTCTTGGCTCTCAGAAGTTTAGAATATGCAGAACTAAGAGATTTTTTTTTAAATAACAAGCATTACAATTAAAAAACGTCTTGTACTTCCTACCCATTCCTGATGTTCCAGGCACTCTTACTGGGCTTCCACCAAAATGCAACATTTGCATTTTTGTAAAGCTACACAAATTTGGCATATACTCACCTATACAAAAATTTATCAGAAAAGCAGACAATGAGATGTATAAAATGTTTATATCACCTGTAATATATCAGCTCTACGTATTATTCACTAGTTATCATTGTTCTTGCTCTGTCCTTACAAAATTCTGTCTCTAGAAGGAAAAACCTACATAAAACCGGTATCTTAAGCCTACAAACTTTAGACATATCCTTCAAAAAAAGTGAATAATGCTCTTCTTAAACTAAGTATACGAATAAAGTCTCTGGCAGACTGAGGACTAACCAACAACTTGCAGCCCTGTGCTCCCATTTATTTCTGGAGAAATCCCATCCCCAGAGAAAAGTTGTGCTCACACAACATGCCATTCCTGCAAAAGGCACCCATAGGCTTTAGAAAGAATTTGTCTGAGAATGTTTTAAAATGTTTCCCCCTCTACGCTGCTTTTGAAGACAGTCACAGTATGCAAAGTCTCTCTTGGAGGATCCTGGGATAAGCAATGCAGATGGGCGAGAGCAGTGTAATCAAATGGCAGTGTCCAATGATTTTCAGAACTTGCTGGTTCCCTGATTTTGTTCAGTTTTAAGGAACGGGAAAACCACATCACCTGGCACTGGAATAAAGAGGGAACAGCATCTTTTGCTCTTGCAGGCAGGTTCTTGCCATAGATGAGAGCTCAGGACACCATGTATCACAACACAAAGTATGCTCGTAACATTTTGGGTCATTTTTAACAAGTGCAGTTTGATGAGAAATTATAATTTTGGTGTTAAGCACAAAAAATTCTATACAATAGCCAATATTATAGTAGACCAGCAAATAAAGGCTTGGGTTTTTTCTTCTACCAGCCTGTCTTTTAACAGTAGCCCGATAATTTGAAATTTAAAAGGAAAATTGTACTAAAATATTTGAAACTTTTTAAACAATCTTTTTCATTTTAAAAATCGAAAATTGTAAGTCACCTGGAAATCACTGACCTTTTCTAATTTTTCAAAGTGTTCTCTGAGGAACTTCATGGGTCGGTCTGGCTTTGCTATGCAAAGGTTTACAATGCACTCTTTCAAAATCTGCTGGATGTTGTGCTTCTGAACATAGAGTTCACATCCCTTCAGGCTCTCATCTTCTTCCACATTGCAGGAAGAAGCAGCAGCAGCCATCTTCAGGCTTGTAAACAGAAAACAGACCTAGGTAAGAAAATGGTGCAAGAAAGAGATAAGAGGCAGTTCCCAAAATCCTTTGTCAGAGAGATCTGGAGGAGCAAAGACATTTTAATATTGCCTGTTGCCTATTCAAGAGCTATCGATTCTGAACGTTTTAATGTTCTGGGGCTGTAGGTGGAAATGCTGAACCATGTCATCTTTGTATGACCAACATAGCAGTAAGTACAAAAAGAGCATTTTAATTCCCAGACGGCAGTCAACCTTTGGAAATAACGGTGCGATTAATCATACAAGGCCATGAGTTTCAAAGACAGCTATTAAATGATGGCGTAAAGTCTTGCTTTCCTATCCCCTTGGGGACTCCCTGCCCATCACTAGAAACCCCGTTTTCTGCAACAGAAGGATTTTTGGTAAATTTTAACATCTCCCCCGTTCACAGCGAACGACCCATCCCGGTCCCGGGGGAGATGGGGAGGAGGGGGCAGAGTCGCCCAAAGGGAAGTTTGGTAACTGGGGGGGGGGAACAACCCCAAACCCCTCTTTATTTCCCCCGGCCAGCATATGACGGCTCCATTAGAACCCAAAATCGGCGAGACCAGCTTTTACACCGGCCTCCCCGCCGCCCCTGCCCGGGACGCCGGAACCCCGGGGCGGCAGAGGCTGAGCGGGGGGCGGCGGGGAGCGGGCACGGCGGCCGGGCCGACCCCGACCCCGGCCCCGGCAGCGGGGCAGGTCCCGGGAGGCGGGAGAGAGCCGAGGAGCACCCCCCCGGGCCCGGCCGGGCGTCCCCCGGTGCCCGAGGCAGCGCATCCCCCGGGCCCGGGCTGGCGGATCGGCCCCTTCCCTGCCCACCCCCGCCGGGCTCCGGGCTGCGGGGGGAGCGCGGGGCCGCCGGCAACGGAGAGGGCCGGTAAATACCTGGGTGGCTGGGGCCGGCTGAGCGGCGGCGGCTCCTCTCTCCTTCCCCGGCGGTGGAGGCGGAGGACGGAGCTCCCCCGCCGGTATCCGCACTGCAGCCGCCGCCGCCGCCTCCTCCTCCCCTCGCTGCCCGCCCGGGGCCGCGGGGCGCCGCGGGGACCCCCCGCACCCCGCCGCTCCCGCACAAAGAGGCTCCGGCCCCGCCGCCGCTCGCCCGCAGGAAGTCCCGCCGCCGTCACTCACCGGCGGGCGCGGCCTTCCCGCCGCCTCCGCGGGAGAGGCGGCACGGACCCGCACCGCGCCGCACGGCCGGCCCCGCCGCCACGCTGAGGACGGGCTGGCCTTGAAGGACAGGCCTGGCCACGAAGTACGGGGCTGGCCGCGAAGGACAACGGCCTGGCCGTGCAGGATGGGCTTGGCCACGACGGATAAGCCTCACGACAGGGGACAGCCTGGACACGAAGGACAACAGCCTGGTCACAAAGGATGGGCTCGCCATGAAAGGTGGCCTGGCCACAAAGAATGGGCTGGCCATGGACAATAGCCCGGCCATGAAGGACGGGCTGGCCATGAAACGTAACCTGGCCAGGAAGAACAGGCTGGCCAGGAAGGATGGCCTGGCTACAAAGGACAGGCTGGCCGTGAAAGGTGGCCTGACTGTGAAGGATGATGGCCTGGCCATGAAGGACAGGCTGGCCACGAAGGATGATGGCCTGGCTAAGAAGGACGGGCTGGCCATGAAGGGTGGCCTGGCCACAAAGGATGGGCTGGCCATGAAACGTGACCTGGCCAGGAAGAACAGGCTGGCCATGAAACATGGCCTGGCCATGAAGGACAATGGCCTGGCCACAAAGGATGGGCTGGCCATGAAACGTGACCTTGCCAGGAAGAACAGGCTGGCCATGAAACATGGCCTGGCCATGAAGGACAATGGCCTGGCCACAAAGGATGGGCCTGGCCACAAAGGATGGCCTGGCCGTGAAACGTGGCCTGGCTAGGAAGAACGGGCTGGCCATGAAGGATGGCCTGGCCATGAAGGATGATGGCCTGGCCATGAAATGAAGGATGGGCTGGCCACAAAGGATGGGCCTGGCCATGAAGGATGATGGCCTGGCCATGAAATGAAGGATGGGCTGGCCACAAAGGATGGGCCTGGCCATGAAGGACGGGCTGGTGAGTCAAGGCAGGAGCACGGCAGCCCCAGTGCTCTGTGGCACACGAGCTGCCAGGCCTGTTGCACCCCACAGCTCTGGAAGGGCTGGGCAGGGCAGCTTACCAGCTCGGTCCCTTGGGTATTTAAAGCAAAGCCATCACACCCAGGAGCACCTCTCTACAAGGCCCGTGAGGAGCGTGGTCGCAGCTGGGACTCGGCCACAGGCCAGCGCCTTTGCTGGGCCAGGCGCTGGCGTGCGCTGCCAGCAGTGCTCCAACGGACGGTAATATTTCCTCTGTTCCCGGGGAATTCACGCTTGTGGATCCCACAGAATAAAGGGTGAATAAGGACCCCAAAGGTTCACAGTCAAGCTAGGAGCAGCATAACAAGAGAATAAAGTCCGTGCTGGTAAATACAAGGCTATTTTAAAAGGATAATATGAATTAGTTCTGCGGTTTATTGCAGTTTGAACTAAGTATGATTAGTCAAGGAAAAGACCCCGACAACCCTTTTGGTTTGATGGGCGTTGATTGCACAGTCACCAGAATAGCACACAAAAGTTATGTTGTGTAAAGGACGTGCAAGCACAATATGAGCACAGTATCTATACACATTAACTAATACAAATGAACACTAAAAATTGTGTAAAGCTGTTGCAGAAACCGGTGCCCCTGCAGTATTGATCCCTCCAGAGAAAAACAGAGAAGGGAAAAGCGATGCCAATAGCGTGTTACACGTGAAAGTTTCCACACAGTAACACCCTCATTCCCAGCAGGTGTGCTGTGCTGTGCTGTGCTGTGGTGGGCCGGGTCCCTTCGCCCTTCCCCTCAGTCCTTCCACCCGCGGATTTCTCTCAGGTTTGCGTCTCTTTCTCCCCGCGTGATGCGAACAACGGGCCCCTCTCTTGCTGGTAGCTATCGTACCTGCTGAAACTACCGCCCTCCCGCCTCGGTGCCTTGCTGTGGGGCCCGCGGCGTCCCCTCAGAGCGGCGGAGACACGGCCGCAGCGGGGCCGTCCTCTCCCGCCCTGTCACAGGCGGGACCAACCCGGCCCGGCACGGCTCGACCTCGCCGTAAAGCGCTCGCCCGCCGTCGTAAAAGCCTCGCGCGTCCTTAGCAACGCCGCCGCACTTCCGTGGCGACGGCGGAACATGGCGGCGGCCGGGGCGGCCGGGGCGGCCGAGGTGGCGCAGGCCTTGAGCCGGCCCCTGAGCTGCCTGCGGGAGCCCGACTGCGGCCGGGCGGCTCGGCTGCGGGCGCTGGAGGCCATCCGGGCCGAGGTGCAGGAGCGGCCGCTCTCGGCCGCAGTGGTGCAGGAGGTTTTCGGGGCGCAGCTGGTGCGGCCGCTGGCGCGCTGCCTGGCGGGGGACGCGGCGGAGCGGTGCCGGGAGCTCGCCCTCCAGCTCCTCTGCCACGGGCTCAGTCGCGGCGACCGGCCCGGCGAGGCGCTGCCCGTCCTCCTCCCGGCCCTAGCCCAGCGCCTCTGCCCGCCGCAGGGCTTTGAGCCCAGCGAGGAGTTGCGCCTCGGCCTCGTCCAGCTCCTGAGCCTCCTGCTGCAGCGCTGCGGGGCCTCCGTGGGCCCCTACCTCACCGACGTTATCCGGATCCTCCAGGCCACCCTCCTCGACCACTATGCCGAGGTCAGGCGTGAAAGTTGCAGGTGTGCCGTGGCCTGCGCCCAGGCCGTGCCAGGTGGGGCCTAGGGATGGGAAAGGGGGGGAGCGGTGGGCTGATGTGAGCCTGCAGTCTTCTGGGGGGACAGGGGCTGTGGTAGGGACCAGTAGGAAGTTACAGGGATGGAACCAGGAGAGAGGAAGAGAGGGAAGAAGTTGCACACACCCTCACAGGTGCGCCTGGCAGGCCTTGGAGGATCTGTTGGAGAAGAACCATGCCAGGGATGGATGCTGTGCCGTTACAAAGTGTGGGTAGTGGTGGGGGGAGCGGCTTAGGGGAGTGCATGTGGGCTAGTGTTTGGCTTTAATATAGTATAAAGTTAAATTTGCATGCTACATAAATGCAGCGACATTCATCAGGCTGCTGTTCGTAGTGTTATGGATATCATGTTTCTCAAGATCTGTCACCCGCGTAGAGGAAGGCATGTCTGAAGTTTCTGTCTCTCTGCCCTAACAGAGCACTTCCATATGCAGTCAGAATCTCTGATAAAACCCTTAATGCAAACGATTTCGCACCAGCACTACAGAGTTCGTGTTGATGTAATTCAGGCTACTGGAGCAGTGATACAGTTTGGAAATGGAAAGTCTGTGGATGATGTTCTGTCTCATCTGGCCCAGCGATTATTTGATGAGATTCCCAAGGTGTGCCTTTTTTTTTTTTTTTTTTTTTTTCCCTCCTGGATTTACTTTAAATCTGCTTTGGGGTGGGTTTTTTGGTGTTTCCTCGCCCCCCGCAACTTTCAGGTTTCATTCATTCAGTTGAGATATGTAAATATGTCACATACAGGCTTTGTCAACTGAAAGCTATCCAAAACCAAGGCTGGTGATCTATTCAGCTGCTGTCTAACTCTGCAGGCTGTTGAAGTTTGTAGGCACCTTTTTATTTTAATGGGTGCCTTCTATTCTGTCTTCAATTCTTCTGTCAAATCTCTGGGACTTGATTCTGTGGCCTTTTCAGATGCTTAACAAACACTTATGGTATTGGTCCCTTCATAAGGTGCAACTGAGGCAGTAATTTTAAAATGTGTAACTTACTCAAAATATTTTAGTTACGATTATTGAGTGGGTGTATTCACATTATTTAATTTAGGCTTCCTTTATAGTGAACAGAGAAAACTGTCTTCTGGAGATGTGCTTGGAAAGCTTCAAATTCCAGAGAAATGTACATTTCTTACATTCTCAGAGAGATATTAACCGTGAAAATTTAAAGTCTTCTGAGTTAGATCTGTATCTTGTCTTTCTCTCAGAGATGTGCTTTTATGCAGCAAATAGTCTAAGATTTAACTAAGCCAGAGTGAGAACACAAGAGGGAGCATGATACCTTGCATGTTACTTAAGATGCTTGCTGCAAGTGAGGAAATCCTGGGTTCTTGTAATTTCTTCTGAGACTCTTGATGCAGTTTGCCAAGTCTTATATACTGAAAGCAATTTTTTTTTCCCTAGTATTTTCCTGACATATTTAAAATAGTCTTTTTGTATCCATGTAGGTTCGGCACGCTGTAACAACTGTCATTGGAGAATGGTTGTTGCACCTACAAGATAGATACTCGTATTTTCACAAGTTGATCCCTTTGTTACTTGGTAGCTTTACTGATGAAATTCCTGAAAATACGTAAGCAGAACACGTTTTTTGGTTTTTTTCTTTTCTTTTTCTGTTCCCCCTAAATAGTTGTCATACATGGAAATGTTTCTATGTTTATAGAGGTATTGCTTGGAGGAGAAAAACCCACATTACCACATTTGCTTGTTTGTTTTCTCTTAAACCCGAAACGATAGCATTATCTTCATTAACTTTTGTTATATTGCCCTTTTATGATACCTTCAAGTAAGTATGAGAGAGACGAAGACGGAGAGGTAGACAGAGACAGAATTATCCTTTGGAAGGGGTGACCTCTGTCCACTGAGTACAAAAGAAGCACAAACTCTCAACTATATGCCTAGGTTAAATGGCAGGAATGCTTCCCATCCTTCCACCTGAATTTAAGAAGTCAGATTTTCTAGAATTCTCATTTTAAAATGTTTTTCTTTTTGGGGCATGATGGTATAAAACTCTTTATTTTATGTCTAGGAAACTGGCTTGGACTTATTGGGAAAAGATAGGCTTGCAGTGGGAGAAAGAGAATGAAGAAGATCTGAAGGATAAGATGGATTTTAGTGTTTCACCGTCTTATTATCCCAAAGGAGGTAAGTGTTGCACTGAAAGTGGTTTTTACTTCCTGAATACTCCCTGAGAGCTGCAGTGCAGTAATGACAGCAGAGCCGGATGTGTAATATTTATTATAAGTTGTAATATTATTTAATGTATAGGGGTAGCATATATATATAAAAATATATAGCATATATAAAATTATTTAAATTAGTTATATTAAATTTAAATGAAAAAAAAACATTTGTTCAGTAACTACATTAATTTTTTCCATTAATCCCAAAATGTATTTTGGAGAAAGAATAAATGAAAATGCTTGTGCTGAAAAAGAGGTAAAGCAGTGCTGCAGAAGCAGCAGAAAGTTCTCCATTAGCCAACAGCCAGGTGGAGAATGGGCATAGAGATGACCAGAAAGGAAGGCAGGGTTGAAGAACCTGTGAGCTGAGTCCCTGAATAATGAGAACTAGACACGGCATTAATGATCCACAGAATTGGCATGGAAGAAAAATTTGCAGTGAAATGATTTCAGATATCTTTGTGAGACACTGGGATGCTAACTAAAATCTGCCAGTGTACATGAAGAATGCGGGAATAGAAACAATAATTTCCTTTATTATACACAAAAAACGAGATATGCAGCATGGTTAGATTACTTTTTAGTACCATTTATAGGTAGCTTTAAAACGTTATGTTTGCAGTAGCTTGAAGCTTGTTTCCTGTCTCAGGTTCATAAAGTTAATGTTTAAAAATATGCATATGGGTGTCGGTAAGAGAGAGGGTTTAAATGGGTCGTTTATTGATTTCTATACTCATATTTAACAGAACAAAAACTCTTTTGGTGTGAAAGAACAGGTTCATGCTTGACTTGTGCCTACGTGACAATCACATCACAGAATACCCAGCAGCAAAATCCTTTCCATGACGGTGGCTTCCGGAGTCCTTTCTTCTTTGAAATTACACCTTTTTTTTTTTTTTTTTTTTTTTTAACCCCCTTTAAAGTTGTTTTACTCAGTAATGCTTGAATGAAAGGGGAAGCACTTCATAATGGTGACTGGTTTGACAGAACTGTTTAGCTTTGAAGACAGGCAAGTTGATCTGTTATCCTTTCCAATTTTTTTTTCTTTCTTCCTTATTTTATATATAATATTACCTCAGGGGTTTGTAAATGGTAAAGAATGCTTTACTTCCAGTAGTGATGGCAGAAACATATTTCTTTTTTTGGCAGTCAGAGAATTTTTTAACACGCATAAGCTGATGAAGTTGAGTGTCTAAGCTCCAGTCACTTATTTTGCAATGACCATGATATAGTGAAGGTCATAAAGGGCTTCCCATGCTAGTCCTTGAAAAAGTTGTTACCATTTATGTCACTAATATTGTTATCTTGTTCAGTTTTCTCTAGGTGTGTTTTTTTTTTTTTTTAGAAAGGGACACCTATCAATTACTTCATAATTAAATGACATGTACCTCTGAAATAACCTTCTTAGCACAATAAATATGCTCCATGAATTTGGGCAACTTTCCAGCCCTGCAATTAATTGACTTTTCCTGCATCTTGCTTGGTAGAATGATGCAGTTAAGGCTTGAATGTGACACACACGCGCGCGCGCGCATGCACGCGCGCAAACACACACACACACACAACTAAAGAATATTTTAAAGAAATGACTGAGTCCCAAATTAACGGTGACTTTAAGATATAATTTCCTGCTGCTTATCTTTACTTCCAAATTGTATGTCTTATTAACAGTCAGGCTTTATGTGACAGAAGAAAAATGAGAGGAAAGGATGATTGGCTACCTAATCTTACAGATAAGAAACTTTATCAGAGATGCTAGTATACCTTAGTTTCAAGTAATAATTTGTGGTGTCCTGCCACAGACTGTATATGGGTGAGTTGTTGTTATGTGTGTCATTCCCCTCCACAAACATTTGTTTGTTTTTTTTTAATATGGTAAAGATGTATTTTAACACTTTGTTGCCCTTTCTTCTGACTTATTTAATGTACTGGAATATCTTTTTACAACTGTGAGCTTATAGTACATTTTACTTGCCTATCTTTGTCCAACTGTTAAGATAATGGACCTGACATATGAGCCCCCCTGTGCTTTGATCTCACAATGACAGATATTGCAGGTCAGAGGAAGAGTAGAGTTAGACCTCATACCTCGTGTCATCCAACCAACCAAATAGCTTTCCTTTGAGCAACAGCAGTCATTGCCTTAGGATACAGGTGCAGACAGTTTATAGCAGGGAAGTCCTTGACAGGAGTAGCTACAGGGATAAATGCCTGCATTTGAACATCTGAAATGAAGGAGCTGCTGATAAAGGATGGTCCAAATTCTTTAAACAAAATTCTGCCTCAGGTTGAATAGGATGCCAGTTTGTATTTGCTGTCTCAAGTTGATTTCTTTATTTGACCTTTTGCTATTCATTGTCAGTTTTCATAATCCAAAATGTTATCCTCCATTGACAAAAGAAGCAGTAATTCGTGTCCTGATGCTTGAATTTCTCCCCCACCCCACCCCCCCACCCCCCACTCTAGGTATTTCGTAGGCATTTCTATAAGCCTTTTGTAGTCTTCAGACCATTTACTTTAGTCTGTTTTCCTTTTAGCATTTGTAGTTACACGGGCCAATGCAGGAAAATATCCTGAGACAACTCAGTTGTTTCCTTTCTGAGCCTTTACAGGAGAACTCTGTACCAGAAATGAAAAATGCACTCGCACAGTCAATGTTTTTTGATACCTCATAATGAAAAATGTTTAATTCTTAAAACAGTATGTGAACATAGTGTGTGGCAATTATAAGATGGTGGTTCTCAGAGAACAACTTTTCAGGTTTTGTTTGTATAAGCATGTACAATGTAAAGGAAGAAAAATCTGGCTGTGGAGAAAGTCACTAAAAAGTTTATTGCAGTTCTTTGGAAAGCATTGTCATAGCTTTATGAGTAAAGTACAGAAATGGAAGTTTGATAGTTGCTTGTGGTATTGGTCAAATTGCTTCTCTGAGTCTCAGTCATTTATAAATGAGCTAAGATGTAAATTTGATGATTACCAAGACAGGACAGTAAGTATTTGTTGAGGAAGGTAAGTTTATTAGTTCTCTAGAAGTCTGCATCTTTTATTGAGGTAGGGAATATGTATTTATAACACTTTGGGGTTTTCCTTAAAACCAAAAGATAACAACAAAACCCCACTTTTCCACAAGGTCTTTACAAATTAAATTCAATCTAAAAAAAAAAAAAAAAAATTCCCCCCCACCTCCTGTATAATCTTTCATACTATTTTGAAATGTGTTGTTTAATATAAAAAGCGGACAAAGATTGAAGAGACACATCAGTGAGCCCCTTTTCCTGAAAAGGCCGTAGCAAAGAGATCATATAATAGCTGTGATTTTTAAAATGCTATCAATTTGCTTGACCTGATCTATTGCACAGCACTTGTACAAGTCATAGTACCCTTTCTACTTTTAATTTTCTAGATACATTTTTAACCTTTTCCTTTAGAGGGCACAACTGACATTGTCTGGTTTACTGCAGTGCATGTCCCCTGTACTATTTGTGACTTCTACCTTTCTTTCCCCCTCCAAATTATATTTAACTCAGTGATACCACAATGTTTGCATGCGAAAGTCTTTCTTCCGTTTTATCTCTGTGTTGTGTGTTTCAGTTTATTTTTTTAATGGGATTTGTGCTGCTATAAATATTAAAAGGAAATTATTAAGCTGTGTTTTCTGAAGTGCGTAGCGTCCCATATTCATTTAAGTTGTCTTTCTCTTCTCCCTCTGTAAACATTTTAAAACTTGTAATGTAAATCACCATGCAGTAATAAATATGTAAATATTCAGAGAGCTGTGTGGAGTTTAAATTCTGCAATACATATTAAAGAATGCAACTTGCGCAGGTAAATTCCTCAGCAGCATTTGACTTTTTTTTTTTCCATGCTGAAGCAGACACCCATAGCTCTTACCTTGGAGCATTTAAAATTTTCTAAAGATTAATGTGCATTGGCTTTTCCTTTGATACTTCTTTTTGTTTTGTTTTTGTTTGTTTGTTTGTTTTCTTCTAGTGACTCGACCAGGACTAGGTTGTCGGGAACTTGTGTCCAGAAACCTCTCCAAAATTCTTCCGGGTCTCTGTCATGATATAACAGACTGGGTTGAAAGCACAAGAATAAAAGCATCCCAGCTTCTGTATACGTTATTGCTACATGCAGAGGATCACATAACACAACACATGGAGCTACTGCTTAGAACTTTATACCAGGCATGCTTGGATGAAGAAAGCAATGTGGTTAAAAATGTAAGTTTAATCTTTTTAAGTATCTATTGTACACTGAATAAAGACCCTATCCTTAGAGTCCCGAGTCCGTCTTCTGACAGTTGACCTTACCTTAGGTCACTGGAAATTGCCCATGACTGAAGGATCAGGCTCAGGTTTTTATGGATGTTAAAAACATATGAACATTATACTTACTGTTGTGGTTTAACCCCAGCAACTAAGCACCACACAGCCACTCACTCACTCCCCCCCTACCCAGTGGGATGGAGGAGAGAATCGGGAAGAAAAAAAAGTAAAACTCATGGGTTGAGGTAAAGGTAGTTTAACAGGACAGAAAGGAAGAAAATAATAATTATAATAATAAAATGACAATAATAAAAGGATTTGAATATACAAAACAAGTGATGCACAATGCAATTGCTGACTACTTGCCGACCAATGCCCAGTCAGTTCCCGAGCAGCGATCCCACCCCCCAGGCCAACTCCCCCAGTTTATATACTGGGCATGACATGACATGGTATGGAATACCCCTTGGCTCAGTTTGGGTCAGCTGTCCTGGCTGTGCCCCCTCCCAACTTCTTGTGCCCCTCCAGCCTTCTTGTTGGCTGGGCATCAGAAGCTGAAAAATCCTTGACTTGGTATAAACGCTACTTAGCAACAACTGAAGACATCAGTGTGTTATCAACATTCTTCTCGTACTAAATCCAAAACATAACACTATAGCAGCTACTAGAAAGAAAACTAACTCTATTCCAGCTGAAACCAGGACACTTACTCTCTTACTATGTTAAAATAAATGTATTCTTGTATTACTGGTATGAAGACCAATAGTAAAGTTATTTAAGTACTGTTTAGTTTATATGCCAACCCCATGAAGCATTGATAATGATCTCTCTAAAAATCATAAGCAGTGGATTAAAGTATAAAAGCCTTGCGGCAACAAATTCAATTAAAAAAAATGTGTAGGTCGTGCCCTTTCAAGTTAATTTCACTTATCTCTCCCTGCTGCATAATTCAACCATAATTCCGATCAAATATTGAGGTATGTTTATTCCATGTGATATCCATATTCAGTGTTTGAATACTTGACTTAATGTTTGTAAAATGCCTTTTTTTTTTAATGTGTTTTTGTGAGGAATAATTAGTATTAGTATTGATGCTCTCAACACTTTGATCAACAATAAATCAATAAAACAGGTATAGCTGAAGACAGATAAATTTAGCAGAAGATAGGCAGCTGATACAAATGTTTTTACAATTTTAAGATAAAATCTTCTGTTCATATTTCTATACAAGGAAGAGAACATATGTATAACAAAAAAAAATAATCCACGTAACTTACTTTAGAGCTACAGATTTTATTGCTTTGGGAAAGTGGAAGAATGTGTTCTGCTTACTGGACGCAAGTAGTCCAACCAATGTCAGAAAAGTTGATTTCCTAAATCAGGCTTTTCTTTAAGTTCCTGCTATCAGTTGAGCTGTACAGATCGTGAAGTCCATTTCTGAAATTATCCTTTTTCTTCTTTTTTTTTTCCTACAATTTGTTGTTGTCTTTAGTCTTTCTTAGTACTACTTGTCTCTCTGTTAATTTTTCCTGAGTTGTTCCTCCCCTCCCCCAATTCCTACTCTGTTATCCCCTTCTAGCTATTCCACCCCTATTTCAGAACCAGCATCTGACCTTTACGCTATATGGCTTTACAGTGAGATTGAGCTTGTAAACTAAGCCAGTCACACACCAATCAATAGTAGACAGAAGTAAACCTGGAATGCTGTCAGAAGGCATCTTGTTGTTTCAAAAAGGGGTATACAGGCCTTAAGAAATCAATGTCCCAGGATTGAAGTAAGAGATATGCCACTGTGGGTATGCAGCTTTTCAAGTTACTCAGTCCTGGTATAAAATATATAAGAAAACTTAAATAATTAGAAGAATAAACCCATGCAGCACTGCTGTTCTCATCAAATTTCCTATCTAGTGCTTGTTGCTATAAATATAAATTCAAAAGTATGTGTTCAAGCAACACATAGGTTTTTTCCCTTGCCTTTTTTTGACCATACTTGTCTCTTTCTTAGAATTCAACCACTAGTCTTCTCGCAGGTACTTCCAAGGGATTTATTCCCAGTTAGATGTTTCTGTATTTAATTTTACTCTTCCTTGTGCCAAAATTTAAGATTCAGCAACTTCTGTTTGTGCATGCCTTTTATGTCCTTAGTGATGCTGCTTCTCAGGGTACTGTGATTATCTCCTCTATTGTTTGTCACTGTAGAACCCATTTCAGAGCAGCCACCAACTTGGAAAATGTACATGTCTTTCTCCAGCCTAGTAATACCAAAGGTGATGTATAAAAGACCAGATGGTCTCTTACCCTTTTTCCTTTTTTTTAATTTTCTTTTTGTCCTTTTTCACCTGTTAAAATGAGTAGATAAATTGATCCATATAAATGTATCAATTCGTATTTTTGAACTGTTTAATTGTATTGTCCTTTTCCAGTTTTCAGAGCACTAAGTCTTTTTCTTTCTCTATGGCAAATATGGAGGAGAACAGGGTTCACATCGACATAGAGTATGTTATAACTGTTTTGAGTCTTCACCCTTGTGACAAGAAATAGCTATATATAGTGCAAATTTAAACTACAGAATTCATGGCTGCATGCTTCCATTGAGACTAAAAAAAAAAAATAGGATGGTTCAGGTATTAATAAAGTGCAGTTAAAAATCCATGGCTAAATCACTAGACTAAAAATTATATACAAAGGGAAATAAGCTTACATGTTTGGGGAAATGAGCCAGCCATTAAATAAATGGGTTAGGAAGAAATGTTCGTGTTGCACAAGTAATGGTGCAGTAGTTGACTATATCTTTATTCATGCACGTGATTGTAAATATTGGGCATCAGTCAGGGAGTGAGCTCTGGTGTGATGGTGTTTCATGTGGAATACAACATACCGATATGTCTGCTAAGCAGAGATGGGATCAAAGAGTGTGAGTATCATGGGGAATGCATAGTAATTTAAGCCTTTTCAGTTAGGGAAGTAAGAGATTGAAAGCAGTGGGCAGTTCCCCCATGGCAGTGCTTCCACACTAAACCAGACCTGTAACGTCAGTGTCAAAATATAGTACAATAACAAAAAAATTCCTCTTTTGGGGTTTCATTGTTGTTGCTTTTAATAGGTGGGTGGTGGGTGCATTAAGAGTATGTGTCAGAGCAGCATTTGCAGGACAAAATGCTAAACCACTAAATCTGGTTATTCTAAACTGGTGACTTTATTACACTGAGAGTTTTACACTTCATTTCTGTGCATTACTTTCTCATGGAAGTTCGTCTGATGCTGAGAAGAGTGCTTGCATGCCTTATTATGTGCTTGCTGAACACATGTCAAGAAAATTTCTTCATGCATATAATCATTACTGAGTGAGTGGAAAAGTCCTACAAGGCAACTGCTGAAGCATTTAAAATAACAGCTGGAATCATAAAAAGAAAAAGCCTGTGATATGTTGAATGGTCTCTGTGTTTTCAGGAAAATCCTCAAGTTATTCCTGTTCTTTTTTTCAGTGTGTGAAAGCAGCAGAATTGATTGGAATGTTTGTCAGCCCTAAGGTGTCATTGAGATTAATCACATCAGCCTTTGGGAAGACACCTAAGCCATCTTGTATAATGGTTCTAACTGCTGTGATTCGAGGTAGCCCAAAAGAAATCTTGCAGCCTCATTTGACTGATCTTGGCAACACACTGTCACAAGCTGGAGTTTGTCAACGATCTGAAGAGGTAAGGCTAACTGGAAAATACACAGCAGACCAAAGTTTTACACCGTGGTGTTCTCAACTTATTTTTTCCCTTGTTCTCCCTGAATGCTCCCATTCCTATCCCTCCCTTGCACATCTACCTCACCCTATCTCAGGATATAGTTGTGGACATGTGTCTGAGACAAAACAGGAGCTTCGCTATCCTCCCTGGGCCATGTTGTGGTCTCCTGGTCAAATCTGCTGTTCCCCAAAACTTGCTAGCAGTCCATTGCCTCAGCAGATGTGGGCTCAAGTTTGAGAACTGCTGTAAAAGGCTTCAGATAGTGGGAGGAAAATGAAAAGGTATGACAGGGAGAGGAGAAGCTGTTTGGTATGTACTGTACTAATAGAGGACTACCTTCGCTGATCCAGAGGCAGAATTTAACCCGTGTTTTGACATGCCTTGTGTTCACAATCCAAACAAGATCATGTATTTTGATCTTCATCAGTAAAAATGATTGAAAACTTTTCACAGTCCATTGTAATTGGCATGTCAGGTTTCCCAAGGAAGATTCCCTCTTAATTATTTTTGGTTTTTATCATTATTATTATTCTCCATTTTAAAACAAAGGTACCAGTGCTCTTACATGTATGTTTAGGAGCATGCTTTGTAAACTGTTGGGCCTGGTCACTTCTCTTTAAGTCTTTAAGTGAGAATCTAGGAGGAAGACCTTTATAAATTAGAAATTTGCTTTCAAGTGTACCCTTAACTAACAGCTGAGCCTGAAGACCATTTTCATTTTAGCATTTGAAGAATGTTCATCAATTGCTATATAAGGAGGTGAGAGATTCTCTTCAGTGTGGAATGGAGATTTTTAACTTCCAGGATTTCCCCCCCCCCCCCCCCCCCCCTTCAGTTGCTCAGATGTGGAAAAAGATCTGTTAGAGATGCACAGGAAGAATCCCTACAATTTCCCTCACAAATGGAATTCTAGCTTTCATTCCACCAAAAGTTTGTCAGGCCCCTGCTCTTAAGATGACCAAAAAAGGGCCAGTGCTGTGCCTTCAGAAAACTGACTTCATGTTTGATGCAGACTTCCCTTTAAAACAGTTATTCATGACTGAATCTAGCATAATTGTCTTTTCAAGTCAATGTAAGAAATACGTTTGAAGTTCTTCCCTCATTAGGTTTCTTCCCTAATGGAATATGTACCAGTGATGCAGTAATTAACCTTAATCTCCATGAAGCCTGTGATGATTAGGAACTCGTATAACTGGAAGCACTATAACCTGATTGTTCAAATAACAATCCCCTGAAGTATATCTGCAAGATTACTATGAGGCCTTAAGCTTACCACTTCAATTTGGCATTAGATACAGCAGACGCATTCATCTGCAGCTGAAGCATTTGGTGGTATTGTTCTAGCCTTTGGCGTTGGAAAACAATCTTTCTCTATTTTAATAGCGAACGCTGCATAGACACTGTTTAGCTAAGGATTGACCATGTCCGTGAGATTAATAGCATTTATAGTTAACCTATTCCTAGACTTTTTCCTAGACTAGCTTTATTTTTCGGAAGTAAACTTGTAACTATGGCCCCTTCTGTTCGTTCACTGTAATCTGACAGCTTCATGGAATGTCTGATGAACTTTATCATGTCAGTTAGTTTGCAGTAACTTCTAACAATATTGACTTCAACTGCTATCAGTTGAATCAAGGTAACGTATTATGTTGCATCGAATGAGATAAATTGACTAAGATAAAAGCAGATGCTCACGTTTTCTTGGTTTATGTATTTAACCATTATTGTTCCATTCAAAATAGTCAAACATGGAATATTTGAAAAAGTTGTAACAAATACGTTATTAACTAACAAATTGCACTTCAGAATGTGAAATGCTTTGATATTTTTATTCACAGTGGAGCAATTGTGTGAAAAAGAGCAAAGTCATTTATTTTGTTAACAGGACAAGGTAAATACAAGCAGTGTGGGAGGAAGATTATCTTGTATTCTATAAAAAGAAGAATGTAGGTAATCAAAAGAACTAACAGGAAATCATCAGTATGTTACCAATTTAGGGGATTATACAGTGCTCAGATTTTATTATTGGCATTTCCCATATCTCTCCTTTAAAAATAATGTTACGTTTTCTAACAAAACATAATAAATTTATGCTTTTATTAAAAAATAGGTCTTTTATATGGAGCAGTTGCTTTATTGTGTACAAGCATTGATTGAAGTATGCCAGGAAGACTGCAAAGAAATTAGCTTCCAGCTAATGAAAGTTTTGGTGACAATAATGGCGATACCATCTTCTCAGCACCTTAAAGAAAAGGTAAACTATGAGCTGGTTTAATATTTTGTTGTGTTTCTGATTTTTACTATTGATATGACGCTTTGTCTGAACAGAGCCATAATTATTTGTCTTGCTGTTAGGTTGAAACCACAGAAATCCTTAACTAAAAGCTCATCCACAAAGATTGGTGAAGTTTGAAATTATTTGGTGTTGCATGACCTTGACTGTACCCTCTGTCTGTCTCCTCATCTTTTTCTATAGCTGAAATTACTTTGGGTTTAATCTGTTTAAAACAGATAAAGGCAATTTCTCCAGAAGAATAAATCATTAAAATCTTAACTATGTAAGAGCTAAGAACTTGTACAATACTACTGGTTTTGTTTGGGGATTGCTTATTTTTCATCTGTACGTGCGTGTGTGTATATAGGAATCTGTTTCAAAAAATTATATAGAATCATAATAGTTAAACATTTAGATATACATATAACTTCATCAGATTCACTCTTAGAATGAAAGAAGCATGAGGAAATACTTGGATTCTGTGTTTAGTCATAAAACTGTTCTGCAAAGATCTATCCCTGTGGCACTGTTCTGATGGTTAGTTAATATTTCGAAGTCACTATGAAGGCTGAAAGATCTATGAATGTTATAATTTTTTAGTCAAAATATTGATATTTCTGCTTTGCCAGATCACAGTTCATAGTTGTTAGGTGCTACATCTATTTCCAGTTTGAAGATCTCAGTTTAATGTTGAATCCGGCAAATCCACAGGGCTGTAATTAAGATTAGCAGCAACAGAGACTGGGGTCTTAAAGGTTATTTCTTTTATGGAACTGGAAGACAGGGTTGTGCTAGGGTTAGGGTGGGACTAAAGTTGAGGTTAAAGTCTAGGGCAACAGTGGTGCCAGAAGAGCTGAATGTGCTGTTGCATCTTGCAAACACTATAAGACTAGAATGTACACTGATGTTTCTAAGGCAAATATCAGCTCCTACATAGGTGTGGTCTGCAGAAATCTGGTTAACATCTGAGTTTGGCTGACATAACAGGAAAGGATATTACTCAGGTAAGAAACTTAGGAGTTGGCCTTATTGCTACATCTTGTAAGGCTTGTTCATGGGCTGTGGGCTGTATCAGTGGGGAGTAATGGCTTGTGGCTAGTCCGAGGTTGTGCATCTTTTGCTGTACATACTGTATATGATTAATACCAGAATTAAGTTTGGAGTTGGGTTTACAGTTTGGGACAGCAGATCCTGGATAACTATGTTTCTTCATAATTTTGGTTGAAGGCCCATAGAGTTAGAATATGTGCTGGTTCTGAGAAGGGCCCTAGAATTCGGTTTTATTTTATGGCCCAAAACAGTATGGGGTCTGTAGGCTATAGTTACAACTAGATTTTTTTTTTTTTTTTTTTTAAAGTGTGCTTCGATTAGGTTTCAGAATAGATGGCTTGACGTACATTACTGGACCATGGGAAGCTCACAGTTGGACGAGGGCTGCCATTGGCCTAGAAGAACACTTTACTTGGGTGGGTATTAATCACTGGGCCGTGGTTTAGGTAAAGTTTTGGGACAGGAGGTGTTCAAGGGTTTATGCTTGTTGCTGGATTCTGCAAAGCCTAGGGCGTGCTGTTGGTGCTGGTTGAACTGTTGATGCTTACTTTTTAGGTGGATGTAAGTCACTGGATTATTGTTAATGTTAGGTTATACACAGGAGCACCCAAGTGGCCAGGAAAAACTCAAATTTATTTTCTGACTATTAAAGAACAATTCACCTATAGATCAAAACTATTAGCCTTAAAAAAATGATAGTTTCATAATCGATTTTTTTATCTTTAGACAAATATCAGACTGATTTTACCGTAGTTGACCTTTTTACCTCCCCACCAGAACCAAAAGTTTAAATGTTGCAGGAATCCTTTAAAATCAAGGACATCTGTAGATGCCCTGATAATAGATGAGCTTTTTTGGCTAAACATTATCTCACCCCCTTATTTCTCTCTTGCCCTTTCTTCCCTAGCTAAATATCAAATAAATCAGCAAGCTGTCCTTGTGTAGTACAATTGTGACCTGTCCAAGTTGTCTTTTTTCAAACGTGCACATTAAATGCAATGGCTATTCTACTTCCTTTTCACTTGCTCCCAGGCATGGTATTCCAAAGGCCTGCGTAGCATCAGCATTTATGGCCCCATAGCTGACAGGCTGCCTCCAAGAAGGCAGAAACTTAGAAAACTGTTCTGAAAGAAGTAAAATAGAACAAAGCTTGAAACAAGTACTGAAAAGACTTTGCAGGTCAAAGAGATACAGCATGACGATGCCACAAGGGTGGGATTTGGGGGTGTGTCTGTGTTGTTTTTGTTTTTTAACTAACAATCTGTCCAAGTAAGCCTTGGACAGATGGATCTGGTATGTTTTGCGGTATCTTGTCCGTTTAGCCCTACAGTGGTCTATAAAGCAATGTCCCTTTAAAACCTTACAAATTCATACTACTACAAATAAAGCAGTTTCGTGGAGATAAATCCTGATTTTCATATATGGAGAAGTTAATCTCCCAAGATTATTAAAGGTTTAAGATGTTCCTGCAGTTGCAGATGATTTTTACAGTTGACAGTACTTTGGATGAGAATCCTTTTTCTCATTAGCCTTTCTTTCAGCTAGACAGATAGAAAATCTGGCAATGAGGTTACATAATTGCAGTATTTCAAATTTGTCACAAAATTTTTTTTTTTTTTTTCCCCTAGTTACTGACTATTCTAAAACCTCAAAGTGAGCTGTAGAACTTGCAGGAGGCAAGAAGTCCTTGTTAAGATAGCTTAAGGCCATATAGAACAAATGTATTACAGCTAGCTTTACAAGTATAAATTTGTTGTTCAGAAAAGAAGTCTGTATTCAGGATCAAAAGATTTTGAGTATAAACATAAATTATTCCAAAATTTGCATTATAGAACTTCAATTCAGGCTTTACTATAAGGGGACAGAAGATCACAGCGATAGCAGAGACCACAACTGTTGTGACCTGATTGTGAACACTCAGTCTTGCTTGATTTTTGGCCCCTTTGCTTTGTGTTCATCCGTGTTTCTTGTTGCTTAGGGCTAAGGAAAAAAATCAAGACCACCAACTGAGTACTTCGGTATCGTGATGAGGAGTATGTTTACAACCCCAGATAGACTGAAGCCGTATCAGTTGTTAGAGTCTGTTAAGCATGTATTGAGCTTGTCAGTGATTTAACTGGTGACCTAAAGATAAGATTTTGTTTCATTACCAGTAGCCTGTGCTATCTTGGCTCTTCTTTCAGCATGAAGATGATGTATCATTAAACTTGTTAGCTTTCAAATATAGGAAGGAAAATCACCTTTGCTGTTTTGTTTATTTTTTAACTGAGATACACTTCTTAATGAGAAGATATGCATTAGTCTATTGGCATATTTGATTTTTTTTTTTTAATTGTACTCTTGAAACTACTTGAAGAGTTTATTTTAAATCACCTGTGAACAATGTATTCTTTTGTATCTCTCAGTGGAAAAAAAAAAATCTCGCAGATTGTGGTGGGATTAATAATGGGGAACAGTTTCTGTCTTGACACATTCTGTCATGTAAAATATTCCAATTAATTTACAGATAAATTAATATTTTACATGTAAGTTATTCTGAGTTGTTCTGGCTGGCTGGCAGAATGCTTCCAGAAAGGAGAAATCTATTGTGCTTGAGGCAGGCAAACCTTCTTTGAGTAACCTTTGTCCTTAGCAAATCCTGATTATTTTTGTTTTGGTTTGGTTTGGTTTGGTTTAAATTTCTGGCTCCCCCTTCCCCCCCCCCTAGATAGAAATCTCATTTATTTTCTCCACATCTGGTACTTCCATAATAACATCTTTGTCTGGCAAGTGATTAGTCTGTAAAATTCTAAAGGTCCTAGACATGTTTCAGCTAACTTGTGCGGTGAAGTTCAGCTTAAAAATACTAAGAATATGACTACAATTTGTAGTTCTGCTGAACCAGTTAGAGTCAAATGATGTCACTCACAGTGCTGCACTACATCTTGCCCTGGTAGAACTGGCCATGCTGACAACATATGGTATTTCTCAGTGGGGTTTCTAACAGCATCTTACTCCCCATTCTTGATTCACTGTCCACTGAAATCACCAAGACTATAGATGCTGCTTCCAGCATGCTTTTATCTGTTCCTTAGAGAAGTTTTGTACCTCTGGTAGGAGTCTTCAGGAACTGTAAAAGCAAATTTTTCTTTGCTTTGAAATACATCTGCTGCAAGTGATTAAGCAACTCTGTATATAGTTTCCTTGCCAAGCATCATCATGCCTGGAATTCATTTAGCAGTTCTTTTTACATGTTTTATTTGTACGTGTTTTATGTGCCTGTCTCATGGAATAGTCTAAATGTAAATAATGAAGAAGGTATTTCAAATGTAACAGTGAATCTTGGTACTTCTAAGCAACAGAAGTTGAGAATTTCAAAATGAACCTGCCCAGCTACTGTAAAGAGAAAGCATCTTGCATAATTAAAATGGGGGGGTTGGGGGGTGGAAATACCATGTCTTCTCTGAGCTGCTTTTTGGAATCTGCCATAGCCTGCTAGATGGGGACTGTGAGAAAATCCATCTATGTTAATGTTTTAAAGCATTCTTAAATTAAGGAGAAAAATCACTACATCTTTGAAACTAGTAAGAGCTTTTTTATGGTTAGGTTTTGGGTAGGTTTTCACATGGATTAGAGATTCTTTCATTTTGCTGTTACGTTGCTGTGTTCCTTATGATTTCATTTTGAAATTGGGACAAACATTTCACTTTAAATAAAAGTTAATGGATGTAGTATAGGCAGACATTAAATATCAATCTTAATTGTCCAAGTAGAAACTATGGAAATCTTCTTGTGTCCCTTCTGTTCTTATAGTATAATTATGAGTTTTAAAAGTTTTTTCTTTTTTTAACATTGTTTCAGTTAAGATAAAGTATCCTGTCTCTGTTTTAACAGGTAGAGGAAACAATGTCTTCATTAGCTGAAGTGCAGCGGTTGGATAGTTTTCTTTATCTCTACAAACAGCATATAATTCAGCTTATGGAATGGGTTTCAGTATCATGTGATGATTGGACATGCTATTCTCCAGAAATATTACAGTTGGATGTCATCGCAACTCATTCAGGTACAACTTATTTAGTAGTTTTTAAAAAAAAAATAATCTCCACAGCCTGCAGACACATTGTGTTTTATAAGGAATAGTGTAATATTCAGAAACTTCACAAGAATATGATGGAAAGCAAAACCGAAAATGTTGAAGCTGCTCAAATTCCAAAAGACTTCTCGGCTGCAAGGAGCATACTAAAAGCACTTATGTAAAAGTACACTTTCAGGTAAATGAAATAGGTAAGGATTATGGGGAGATGAACTGATAGAGCTTATGTGTCCAGAAAATTTATCTTTTTTTTCCATCTATTCACTAGTTTTATAAAAGATACTATCTTTCTATACAAGCATTTCCTCACTTATGTTCTTCAACACATTGATGTGTATAGGTTAGTGAAACACTTTGGCATACTTAGGCATTTTGCCTAACTTCAGATCTGCACAGTGAACGTTCATTCCTCTGACACAGCTGTCCAGATTGCATCTACAGCCAAGGGATGCAGTGACAGCCAGTTCTTTTCACCTAGACACCCATTCTAAGGTGATTAAAATGGAAAGCCCTGGTTATTTGTTTTTTTCCTTTCTGTTAGTTAAAAGGGGGATGTACGCAGATACTTCAGCTACAGGTGAAGTATTATTACTGCTACTGCAGATAGTTAAATGTGGACAGGTTTTAAGGGACTGTATCTTCTGCATTTAATCTTTGAATCTCAAAAAAAGCCTCAAGAAACCTATATGAAGCACCCACTTGCTGGTTTGTGCAGCAACCACCATAAGTACTTTTTCTTTTTTTCATCTGTGGAAAGAACAAAATGTCTTCAGTGCGAGAAGAGAGGGCAACTTTTCTGTATATTTGTGCTCCCCTTTCCATGACTGAGGGACTTCCAGACAGTTGTTTCTGTTTTCCTTAATGCTAAATAAATCATAAAATGTCTGGGCAAACATTTTGGCTTGCACCCAACATTGGTAATATGCTATTGTCTGTGTTTTCTGTCTGACACAGCAGCTCCTAGAGCTATTTTTTTTCCCTTTCTTTTCATTCCCACACATAATGTTTTTAATCAAATGAATCAGGTTTACTAATTTCAAATTTCTCAGTTTTTACTGTTTTTCAGGAACGTATGCTTAAGCTGAAATTAGCAATGTGGTTAATTTTGTTTATTTTCCATCTGTTGAATTTGCTGTTATCAGTTTGATATAATGGTAGTATCTTTTCAATGTCTCAGAACTCACATGAAGCAATGTATTTTGAATAAATGCTGTGAAAATAGAGACCTATTTGTTGGCACAGAAATTTAGCAAACTGCGGTTCAACACCCTGTATTTCTTCAGTCTAGACAGTGAAGATTTGGGAGGGGTGTATTATTATTTTAAACATTAAATTTCCAGATATTATTAAATGCTATTGAATTTGTTTTGGAATCTTGAATACTTCAATCTGTCCATTCCATGTGTGAGGAATATTCTTGTCATCAGAAATACCAGTGTTGTGTCTCCTTCTGGGAGGACTTTCTGAGTGACTGGAGTTGAACAGAATGTGTTTCACAACGATGCAAAGCTGAAGAAGTTCCTAGAGGAAAGTGGTTTATTGCAAACATAGAGCGGAAAGAGCATTCTGTGGCAAGAAGCTTGCAGAATAAAGCATGTGTATAGCCTATATGTATTCTTCCTTCTTAAAACCATGCAGATGTTAATCATTAATAAGGAGAAAGGCACAAACTTCTTCTGTTTTGGGAAAATAATTTCTTCAAATGTTGGGATAACAGCTCAGGGGGGGTTCTTTATTGTTTAGTGGTGAAAACAGAATTCATCATAGGATGTGAAAATGTTAACAAACTAGAGAATGAATTTGGAAAACATTTTTATTTCAAATAGCTTCTGAAATTCATCGTATTTTAGATTCTCTTGTAAAATGCAGATAAGCTCTATTTAAACATGGAGAAAGAATGCTGCTGCAATAATTCTATTATCCAAGTTTTGAGGCTGACCCTTTCAAACGTGCCCTTTCCTGTGCTTCTGGGAGTCATGAACATCTTTCCTTGAATGCTGCACATGGAAAAACTTGAAAGAAGAAAAAAGCATAGTTAATGCTGCTGTTTGGAGTGGTGTCATGGTCATACCAGATTCAGTATAATTTTTCATTAAGTTCAATAAAACCAAAACTTTGTGCATAGCCTCAAGCTTTCAGAGCTACATCGTGAACAGCATTAATCCCCTGCCCCGCTCAAATGCATTAGTCCCCCCAAAATGTCATCTTGTACCGTTAGTCCCAGCAACTAGCGGATGTCATTGGTACGTCCATGCTACATAATGCAGTGTAGTACAGTAATACCAAGCTGGCTAAATGAGATGTAAACTGATCTTCAGGAAGCACCATGCTGCCGTGGCTAAGACCGGGTACCTGAGCCCATGGAGAGTTAGCTTGGGTATTTGTACACCACCTAATACAATGTAACGTGGATACATCAACAGCTGCCATGCAAGAGTGGAGAGTTAAGTACTGTTTTAATACCAGGCATATTACAAATTCTAATACACTCACATATTAAACATCTAAATAGAACTTATTAGGACTCTGAAATAAGTCTTACATGTTTATTTTCTAGGTCCTGTCATAGGTGAAGCTCTAAATAACTTTATTCTCATTCTTACGACGTGTCTTCAGCCAAACAAAGATCCCCAGATGCGGTTAAAACTTTTCACTGTTTTATCACAGTTGCTCCAGAAAGCAAGTGAAACTGTCAATTCTCAGGGGTAAGTAGAGTTCTAATTTCACACAGCTGTTTGAACACTACCATGGCATTAAAAAGTAATGACCATGGTAGTTATTTAACCCCTATAATTGTGTCCATGTTAGCATGTCTGGCAGAAGAAAGACTTTCCCACCATCTTCTACAGCATATTTTTCTTGCTGTATTTTTTAACAATGCTTAGAAGGGCGGAGTGCAATAATTTAAAAAAAAAAAAAAAAAATGGAAGTTTGGACTTCCTCCACTGTAGTCTTCCTACCTCTGCCACTGTGGAGAATTAAAATGGATGTCATGCAGATCTGGATAGTTTTCAAAAAATAAAGAGCTATAGTTGAAAAGAATACATGTTTGAAAGCTAAAATGGGGATTCTTAAGAAAGAAATGGGGGGGGTTACTTGTGTTTTGTTTTTTTTCTTTTCCTCCCAGCCAACTCCTAAATTCTTAAACTTTGCCTGTAGTCATTGTAAGGAAACAATAAAACACCCCCCAAAATGAGCATTTAAAAATGCCCATGATATAGCATGGTGTTTAAAAAGCATTAAACTAAATGTTTGATAAGGAATTATTATTACTCTCAGTGACTGAAGATGGAAGTCTCCTGTTGCTTGGCTCTATTTACGCATTACAAGTACAATCTAACTATAATTTATGGTGTTCATAAAACCCCTCCATTTATAACAATGCCAACACTGAGGCTCTTTTGTCATTATTAATTTAGCCTTACTAGTAGTGCAAACACTTCTGCAAAGTTGTCCTGAATACATAAACCATATCTGCTCTGCTTTTCCCAGTGCCTGCTGCATGTAGTATGTAAATGTATTCTGATGCATATTTTTTTCATTTTTAACTCTTAAAAAAAAAAAAAACCAACAAAAAACAATCACAGGAAGCATTCTTCCTAAAAGTAGTTTGATAGCAATGGTCATTTATACTTAAAAGTTTTTTTCATTATTCTGATGAGCAAACTGACACTCAGTGGGCATTCTGGTATGCTGAACATTCATTCAGGTTCCATGCGGCCATGTTAGTATGAATGTAGATGTATTGTTACCATTTTTAGATATATTTAGTATATGCATGGCCTGCATTCTATAATGGTGGAACCCAGGTGTTCCCATTCAGTGCGGTGTTCCAGGTAAGCTGAAGAATGTGCTAATGCATCCCCAAATAGATTTTGAGCTAGTGTGCTTAAAATGGAATATAATGAAGCTGTCCTTTTTTAACTGAAAGCTTTTGTGCCAAGCGTGGTGTTATCTGTTTCCATATTTTCAGGATCCAATGTTAAAATCCCCATTCATATGAAAATTCTTCCTGTAGTCAGTGGATTACTTGTTTAAATAATCACGTAACTGAGTGCTAGTTACAAGATCAATCTAGATATGCAAGAATCTTCCTGAAAGAAAAGCACTTTGAAAACTATTTTAAGTGTTCCAGGATCTGACTATTTGTTGTAAGCTAATCTGTTGTATCTCAGATCTGTATCATCTAACTGAGAATGCAAAGATGGTGGAGCCAAGAAATGTCATCTCATGTGTTCTGTGATGCCCTGAACGCAACATCAGTGCTTATTAAGTGTGTAATAATGTATTTCAGTCTAAAAATGGGATAATGCCACTCTCTCCTGTCTATTTATTTTTTATGGCCTAATTTTACTGTCCTTTATTTACTGCAGAATACATTATTAGCTCCTGTGCACTGACCATACAATCACATTTATTATTTTCTGCATTTGTTTTGAAAACATTAAATATGTTTATTCTTTCAAAGTATTTAATCAAATTCAGACCTGGTCAACAAGTTAGTGTCACTGGCATTTCTTCTCTGTACGTTTTCAGTTATCTGATCTCCTGCTCTTCCTCCTCAGAAATAGCATTACAGATTACAGCAGAATAGAATTTGAAGAACTGAGTTAAATTCTCTGTTCTGCCTCTCATTGTGACCTACAGAAAATCATTTAGGCTGCATCTAAGCAGTATGACAGGTACCTTACATGGCATGCTACAGAGTCCTGACCTGCAATGTTCGTGACTAGGGTGGCTAGGAGGTAGGAAGGACTTCTCTGTTAACGTATAGCCGTACTTGCTCTTTGTTTCTCACCTGTAGAATGTACAGTAGGATTGGTAGCACTTCTCTATCTGAAAGTCTCTGAAGTGCTCAGGTAAGTATATTAAGTTAGGTCATGTAGGTGTGGCTGGTAGAGAGAGGTGATCAGTGTGGGACCATATGGAGAATATCATCGGAGAGAAAACTTTTGTTTTGGCAGTAGTCAAAGTAAATAGGATGTATAACAAAATCTTTCATCTGCAACCCAGTCATTTGTATAAATAATCGAGCCAAAGAGGGGGAAAAAGAAAATCAACCCAAGGAGCTGCCAGCTTCACTAAGATTCCCAGGAAAGGGAAATTATCAGTGTGGAAAAAACAGAATACATTTCAAAGTATTACTCTCAGCGAATATAGCCACATATCACACCAGCTCTCCACAGATAGCAGTGATGGAAATTGTTTCGCTTAGGGCAGTTTGAGTGACTGTCCTTTTGTCAAGACTAGGTACATCCAATGACGCTAATAGACCTGTTTGTATGAAGAACGACTCCTGGCTAAGGATGGCCCAGTCTAACTCATAATGAGGCTCTCTGTCCTCTGAGAACAAGAGCAATGCAATGAATTTTACCAGTAGGTTTATCTTCAGAGACTAAAAAGCAGTAGAGGGAGTTATATGACCCTTTAAAGTCTTGATCCTACTTACCATTGTCACAGCAAATGCTTTCACGTAGGAAGTAACGTGGAAAGTTTCTGTGTTTGAAGAGTTGTTGCAAAACATTTTTGGAGGTTTTGATTTGTAAAAGCAAATCCGATTTTGTTTCGAAATACCTGGATTTAGGATGTTCAGTTTGGAAAGAACAAAAATGTACACACAAAAAACCCAAAACACAACAGTCCACAAACATATAAAGCCAAGTGCAGCAGTGCCATAAAAGCAGAACAGGAGCCAATCCAGAACAAAAATGTATAAAAAATAATCAACATGGAATGAAAGTTTAAGTATATAAGTCCATATAGCAATTTTAATGTAAACCCAAGCTCTGCTTTTTATATCTGCATAAGAGCTAGGTATTACTGTATGCACAGATCATGTTTTAGTTATTTCATACCCTGTTGAGAATAAAGTCTCAACCCTGTAAATACAAATAGCACAGACAGGGTACGTTCTCTCATGGAAATGACTCACTTTTAGAATTAAGTTACATAGATTTACAACAGTAACATCTGAAAATGGAATGAGGGAGAATTTAATTGCAGCAGCAGCAGCAAAAAATACATCTTAATGGTAATGAGAGATAGTGTAGTGAAGTAGTAAGTAGTTCTGGTTACACAATCCCATTCACTGCTGGCAGTAATTTGTTTAGCTCCTTAAAAACATTCTAACAGTTTAGATAGGAAGTCTTTCAGTTATTATGCTAAACACAGTTGTGTGGTCATCTAATCTTGTTTGAGTCTGACATGATTAAGTCAGATAATTGCCAGATATTGCTTTACTGATTCTATTTCAAGGCACTGGAACAAACATTCTCACAAATAGCATAGCATTACAGTTAACATAATGGTGATGAAATTTACCTTTATGTTTTGACAGATTGGTTTTTCTCTGCAGTTTAACAGAAGGCTTTATTAAAAACTGATCAGATAGCACAGTAGCACAGATAGCACAAAGCTTTTTTTAGCTTTGGAGCTAAAAGGAAATTTGGGATCATGGTAATCATTAGTTATTTTTTTTTTCAGGCAACTTTTTGACTAGAAAACTATTAATTCTCAAAAATGTGTTTAAAATAATAAATCTAAAGGTTTTTGACAAATTTAGATGGGTCTAATCGGACATCAGATTTCATGTTATTACTGAATCTGAAGTGCCATCTGCTGGGCAGGAAGCAAGAATGGATCTCTGACTTTCTCAGGCAGGGAGTGCTCCCTTAGCCAAGGGGCTAAGCAGCAGCCAGATGTATCTATTTTCATCTTGTTGAAGACAGAGATTTTCAGTTTGGTGTGTGTGCAATAGATAATTAAGGCCTGGCAGGCTAGGGAGTCATACTTCAGTCAGATTACACCTAGGTGACATGGTCTAACCGCGGTGGGTAAAGGGTAGTTACTGGAAAGAAGTGGATACAATTACGTTCCTTATTACACTGATACAATAGTATTATGGAATTTTTTTATTGCTGGATGATTTTGGTTTGCTGTTGTGGGGATTTTTTTTTAAAGTACTTAGTGATAATTGTTTGTTGTTAACACTACCCATTATGTTCCTCCTGTGGCTTGGCACATCTCTGTAGGAGCCACTTAGTCATTCTGGAAACGTAGGACTCAGAAAAGTCAGCAACAGCTTCTTCCCTTTCTGCCAAGCACCAGGGTGGTGATGTGCTGTTTTGCACTCAGGTGGCCACAGTCCAGGTCTGCGGGAAGTTTGAATATAGTGGGACACGAGTCAAGGCAGATTTAGCCTGTTATTTATCAATCTGTTTTGCATGCTGCCAGCTGCTTGTTAAGGCCAAAGAGGCACAGTGAATAACCTGAGCCTTAGTTATCTAGTCACAGCCAGGCACACATCTCTTTGATGCAGCGTCTTTTTTAACTTTTGTGTAAGATCTGTATCTTTTTCTCTTTATTTAAAATGGTTTGACCTGGAATTAAAAGGGTGTGAGGAAATACTGCCTCTTGCAGCCACTTTTAGGATTATAACAGCCCATTCAATAGAGGAGGAGGAGGAAGAAGCACCAGCACCATTACATATCACAGATTTGTGTGTTTGTAATGAAAACAAACTAGTATTGGGACTGGCACCATCAGAAAATCCTACAGACCTCTCATCCTTGAGGGAAACAAGTTTCTGAGCCAAGGGAAAGCTGAAGTATTCTGTGTAGACTCCCTGCAGTATCAGTAGTTCAGGTCTCATCAATAGCATTCATACTTTTCACATTATAAATACTTTTCACTGGACAGTCTCAAAGGGCCTTACAAATATTAATGAATCCTCACAGCATTCATATGGGGTGTTATCTCCACTTCACAGACGGAGAAAATGAGACAGAGAGAAGGTAAGTAGTTTACCAAGATAACACAGTGAGTCATGGGCATCGTCTGAAGTGGGAGAAAGTCTAGCCTCCCCTTTCCATGAATGTTAGGTATTTGTTTAAATATTATCTAGAAAAATTAAGTTATGAAAAGCTTATCACATACATTATAATCACATTGACTTATAAGATTTTATTTATTTTTTTACAGAGTCTTTTTTTTTTCCTTTTCTGCCTATGTTTCTGTGACAGAAAATTCTCTTTTACATCCTGTCAGTCTCTTTATCACTTTCTCATGAACCTTTATTTTGCTTTCTTATTTTTGGCTTCAGGCTGTTCCCTAGTTACCTTGAGACTGTGATAAAAGACATACTGGCTCCTAATCTGCAGTGGCATGCTGGAAGAACAGCAGCTGCCATCCGCACTACAGCTGTATCATGCCTTTGGGCTCTTATTCACTGTGAAATGCTTTCACCAAAAGAGGTAAATTCTCTCTTTCTCATCAAATGTACTTTGAAATCTTAGGCAGGAAGACAAAATAAATGCAAGGGGAAAAGAAGAATAAATCTTTATTGTAAGTAATATTTTCAAATGGACATAGAGTTTTCACAATAAAATTAGATAACCGTAATTGAGTATTAACAACTGAAACGATCAATAGTGGAGGGATGATGATATTCTGATAAGAGACCTAAGGCCAGCAATCTGGTGAGCTGTAGAACTCACCATTGTCAAATTTTGTAGATCTTTGTTCTAGCATAACGTCAGTTCTGTAGCACAAAATACTAGCCACCGTTAGCACACAACGTGGGTACCTGACATTATTGGACCCCTAGCCAGCGCCTGTGAAGCAGCACGGGAACTAGCCAGGACATGCTTTTGTGTAATGTGGCAAAGACAAGTTGACTGGCTGCCTTGGAGCCCACAGGTCCATTTAGGAAAAAAAAATCTAAAAGATTCCTGGAAAGGGCAGGAGGACTTGGGATGGAACTTGAAGGGTATCTGTAGAAACTGAAGTAGAGAGCTAACAAGGAGTACCCTTAAAGAAATGTACCCACCATAGTGATTAAGGATTAATTGAATCTGGCGGGGCTTTTTGAAGCTTCTTTGCTAGCAAAAATAGCATTTGGAAATGATGCACTGGAAATAATGTTAAATATAAGGGCATTTTTAAAAAATAAATGGAATTAAAATGTTATTAAATGTTCATAGTCTTTATTGTCTTTAGAACAGATCTTAATTGAACAAAGTGCTTAAACACACGTAACTGGTTGAGTTCACATATACAAAAACATTTATATCAGAGACTACTATTCTAGTTAAACATTTTTTTTAATCAGTGCCTTAATGCCTTTTTTGCATTAATGTATATGAAATGTAGATATTAAAGTCAAATTACAAAACTCACTAAAACATTGTATTACAACAGTCTTTACCCAAAAGCTTCCTTTTAGAATAAGAGCACCATCTACTGGTGCTTACACATAATCCTCATCTCCAAATTATTTAAAGTCTTGCCAGCAATTTTTTAAAAATAAAAAGACAAGTAAGTTTAAAGCTTTTACGAGTTACATAAAGCTCATCTGCATATATACTGAGCATTCATGAACTGGATGATCGACTGGTGGATTTTCATTTCCCAAGCTTGCTTAGAGGCAAAAATAGAGTTCTGTAACTTCCAAGATTTCAGGTTAACTTTTATAGTTAACTTTTTCTTTTTAAATTAAGCAAGCCAGTATCGGTCAGACCTAATGGTAACTGATGTAACCAATAAGCATATTGTTTTAGAGTGACTGAAAAGTTGCTGCTGTTCTATGCTTTTCCTGTTAATTGTAGATCTTAAAAGTCAAAGATGGGCTAATGCCCCAGATTATTGCTGCCATGGATGAAGACTCTAAAATTACTCGACTGATGGCTTGTCGTATTGTTGGTGTTTTTCTAAAAGCCTGTGGGAGGCAGTTTGATGAAGATCAATTTACCAACACTTACACGGGTAAGTGTCAAAGTTTTAATTTTTAATTTTTTTTTTTTTAATCAAGATCTCCATGTTGAAGAATCACAGTTGCTTTTTTACCTGAAGTATCATAGTTAGCTTAGCTTTTAAGGATAAGGATACATGCTCAAGCAGTAGGCAGATTCACTGTATAGCTTTGGGATTCAATGTGCAGGTTGTCCACCTCACCTGCAGATTCACTGCAGCTGGTAGCAGTGAAAGCACTAATACGGGCTAGGGAATGACAAAAACTGCTCTGTGTCACTATGGCATCTGGCTTTAATCCTATGTAAAGAGCAAAAAGCCTTTAAACAGTTTGAGATACAAATAGGGGCAGATTTTCTGTAGGCTCGTTTTCTCAGCCATCCTTATTTCACTCCCATACATGTATTCCAATGCTATTTCTGTGTTCTCTTATCCGGTATTTTAACTATTTGGGTAGTTCTCCCCCAGAGTAATTTTATAGATATTAAGGAAATGGAAAAAGTAAAGTGCTGCACAAAATCATACCATTAGCAGCATTTTTGTGTATGAGAGGCAATTTAATGTCTTAATCCTGCAGAGACTAAGCCATGGTCTTAAACTAGTAAGTGAGACTGCTTAAAGTATATAAAGTACACATACACATTTCAGAAAATCAAGGTGTTAACACTTGAGTAGGTGTTGTTGAATGTGACTCCAGCAGCACTTGTCTCTTGCAAGACCTTGCAGTAGTAGCTTTTTAACTGCAGAATTTCATTTCATTGAGGTATTGTATTGCAGACAAGTTAATGTCCTTTGGAAATGCCCTCGCTCCCAGTCGAGCAGAACTGAGCAGTATTCCCAACATTATTATGCATTAGACCACTAGGTGGAACTTCACTCAATATTACAGTCTTTGCAAGGCTTGCCAGTATTTCATCTGCATTGCTTCCTAGTTTAGACTATATGAAATAATGTTCTAACTATAGTGAAAGCAGAACAGTAATGCATTATATAAATGGTAGTCACATTGTTCTCCTCACTGTGTTTCAGAGTGCCAAGAGCAAACCATTTCATTGTACCATAAATAGAGATGAATAGGTAGTGGGCTGGGTTTTTTTCTTAAAAAAAAAAAAAAAGGGGGGGGGGGGGAGAAGAAAACCTTAATATAGAGTACTGTAATGTCAAATAGAGCTATTATCTGTAATGCTTCTTAGGATGATGTTTAAATGCTAAACAATGAATCAGGAGAAGTACAGTCTATGCTATGTAACAGGATTTATGTTCTCGGAGATATATACAAATAAATTGGACTTTCCCAAACTCAGCGTCTTAATGACTGATACTTTTTCTTACATGGCACAGTAGAAATCTAACAACAAACATTTTTATTTTGGAGAAATACCCAATCTGACAATTGTCAAAGTTTATCTTTGCATCTTGCATATTCAAATAGTCTGCAACACAGTCATTCACTGAAACACTAATATTTGATAGAAATACTGTGCTTTATAGAGCATAGAAATACTTGAACTCTACTTCTGTAATGCATTAATAGACATTCATAGTACCTTGTTAGAAAGAGTGCTAGAGAATGTTCAACTAATCTACATAATTTTGTACATTTCTTTTAATGTGTTTGACAACATAACAACCCAATAACAGTGCAATGCCTGCTTTTAGGAGCAATGTACTACATGTATTCACATGTATGTTCAAAAGACAGAAATATGTCATAAATGCAACAATAATTTCAGTGATGACAAAATACATTTGTTTTTTCAAATGCAAAGATAACTTTGCTGTTCACGGTGCTGTTTGGTTATGCCTGTGCTCCTTTTCAGAAGTTTTAAAGCGTCTGGATGATGCTTCATGTGATGTACGACTGGCAGCTGCTCACACCTTAACTAATTGGTTTAAATGCTTAAAGGACAGTGATGTGAAATCCGCAATGGAAAGTCATATTGAGTTTCTGTATCAAGAACTATTGATACATCTCGATGACCCGGATCAAAATATCCAAAATGCAGTCCTAGGTAAGACTTTCAGTTGTCTATTTTTAACAGTGCTTTTTAAATCGTGTTTTCAAGTGTTATATGAAAGCAGCTAACTAGAGGCTAATCCTAACAGGCTGGAAGCTTTCCTTTGGGTTTCAGTGAGTATGAGCTCAGACCTTTTACCTGTATGCAGAATGTAATGTTCTATCTAGCATTCACCAGAGGGGGAATATCAGTGCATCTGGTATATCAGAAGGCTTTGTAGATGGTAAACAGGATATGGAGCGTAGACACTGACCATTGCAGGATGTGACCATATCCTAGCTTGCTTGATGGATTCTTTGGAAGTTATTAGTGTATTGGTCTGTGTTCAAGCACATAAATGTCAAAATACAGACCTCGGCAAATGAGGGAGGAATCAGGTTGTCGTGACTGCACAACTTGTAGAAGAACGACTTCCAGGTTAGGTTTTGGCTACTTTGAGGGAACTTGAATAGAGAAACACAGAGTGGCTAATGAATTATAAAACTTATTTTTGTTTTACAGAAGTTTTAAAAGAAGGAAGTGTTTTATATCCAGAACTGCTCGTGAGAGAAATTGAAGGGGTTGTACATAAGCATCAAACACCAGTCTATTGTAATCAACTACTACATCACATTCAGTCAGCCAAAGAATCAGCTTTATGAATCAATGCTGAAATTCTTTTTAGTGAACTGTATGTGAAATCTGTATGATCTGGATTACTTTTGTATTTTCATTTGCTTAAGAAAGGCTGAGCAATAAATAGATTGTTTTTTCTTTGTAAGTTCACTATTAGCTCATTTAAAAGTCAAATTGGCACAATTCTCTGTTCTTTGCCATTTGAACAGTTCTTTGTATTTGCTAGCAATAAAACAATGTTTTAATTCACTTTGCATTGGAAGTTTTTCAGATACAAGGTTTAAAGGAGGAATGTTTTCCAGGAATTTGACACTATTTATAATTGAGAAAGATAATTTATTTAACAAAGTGATAGTCTAATGTCAAAGTTATTAATGTAATTCAGTGAAGACTGTCTTTCAAGGAGCATTTCAAAGTCTGTATAATATTCAGACTTTGCAGAGTTGGGTCTGTGAGGATCAGTTTTATCAGGAAAAAAACCAGCCAAATTTCTCTTGCATAATGCAGCAAAATTTTGATAATGTTTTGAGTACTCATGTTGGTATAATAGGGACATCTTCTGAGCAGGTGTCACTAAAGGAATAGTTTTTATTGTCATTGTATTATATTTCATGACTGAGAATAAAGCTAGCCTTTTTTAAATTAAGGTTTATACATGAGAGGAAATGTGCTGTTTTGGCATTTAGATAAACAGTATTTATATTTTTGTATTAAATATTTCGCATCTGCAGTTTTTATGTTTATACCATTGTGCCTTGGAAAGCGAGCAACTCTTGTTTGCGTATTACTTTGAAATGAAATTCTGCAAGATTAGGTTAAAGCTTGATTTATTTTTTTTAGAAGACCCATGTAGTGTATAAGTTTTAGTGTTGTCTTATATTCTCAGCTATGTAATAAAGTAAGTGAGCTCCTCGATTCTTGTCTATGTCATTGTGGGGTAGTGTGCTATTTATTGCACACACAAATCATGGAAAATCAGGATCCTGATTTTTTTTTTTTTTTCCAATTATCTGTATTGACAAAAAGTGCTCTTTGGCTTCTAACTCCCAAGTGCCTCAGCTTTGTATCAAATCTAAAAACAAGCTCAGTGGGGTTTGGTAATACTCCTTATGCTGTAGGAAGTCCTCATGTTTTTTTATCCATCTGAGCTAACTTTACCTTTTTAGACTTGTGACATAATTGTTAACCAAACCATGACCTGTTTACAGCACTATCTACTTGCATTCTCAAAGAAACATTTGAGAGAGATTAGATACACAAGTCTTATTCCTAGCTTAAAAGCAGCCATGTAAACTCATGGCCACTTCTCCACAAAATACTAGGTTGCTTTGAAAATTCTACCAAAAAGGGACAATAATGCTAATGATACAGAATAATTGAGTAGTTTCTTATGGATCCAAAAGCTATTTTGCATTCCTGTAGAAAAGGATGCTCATTTTAGATCATATGTACTGTCTTTGAAGTTGACTTTTCTTTTCATGAAAAGCCAAAATATAACCATTCCTGTATTGAGCAGCATTTTAGTTGACTAAAAACTATTAACTATTTAACTCACTATAACTGGAGGGTCAGCTGAAATTCTTAGAAGGTGCAATATGAGTGAAATAAAAATCTCTAGAAGGCATTAAATGGAGTGAAGAGGTTGTGGAGTCTCCAGCCTTGGAGATATTCAAAACCTGACTTAACACAGTCCTGGGAAACCTGTTCTACCTGACTGTGCTTGGGCAGGGATTTGGACTACCTGATCTCCAGAGGCCTCTTCCAGCCTCAACTATTCTGTGATTCCGTGAAATTGTTTCCGTAGTCTAGTCAATGATTAAAAAGCCAATTTAATTAGACTGGAAATAGACTACGTAACTATCCTAGCAGAGCCCTTAGAGTTTTCATTCAACACTCTGTTCTCAAAAAAAATAGTGTTTCAAAGCGCTGCAAGGCAGCAGGTTCTTCCAATGAAACCTAAAGTTTTGCTTCAGCAACAAGAACCCAGTTCTTATTTTAAAGTTTCCTTGAAAAAGTCCACCAACTAAATCCTACTTAATGATATTACTACAGGCACATTTTTTTAGCTTCCTATGCTGGCAAAATTTAGATTCTTTCACTTTACCGCTGACTGCAACCTCATGATAGCTACAGTGCAAATGTTGTGCAGGTGCTTTTGATTACTCTTGTGATCTAAAGAAGAGATATTTGAAAACCCGACTTCAAATGTGGGATTATAGAAGATAAGAGAACCTTCTTAGGTGAAGTGAAATCTAGTCAAAGTTTTTCAAGATGTTCTAAAGCCAGTACACAAATAGTAAGAGCTGAAGTATTCATCAAGCTTGGTATCTTCAGCAGGCTGGGGAAATTTTTTTCTGCCTATGTTGAGCACTTTTTTATCTTTTAGAACAGTCCATTGTGGGATGCCTCCCAAAGAAAAATCTCTGCATCATCTAGCAAACCAGCTTTTTTCTTCAGAGGCAGGAGAGCTTTTTGAATTGAATATTCTAATAGTCCTTCCAGAGACATTAAACAGCAAACTGATCTTGTTTATGCATGTATGACGAACTAGATATCTGCCACTACGTCCTTGTATTAGAAAGTGTTCTGGATATAGGACTTCAACAATATGCTGACCCTGCTTATAGTTTAACATACTTCAACTTACATAACCCAAATTTCTCAAATCCCTTTATGAAGAAGTAGTATTATCGAGTCTCCTGCAGATGGTGTATAAGCCTGGGGTTTAAAGTTACTTTTGAGACTCAACTTTCTCAGCTTCAACCTTATACTGCGTCAGTAGGAACACAGTTGAGATGAATGTGGGTTTTTTTTCTATTTTGCTAGATCAGCTGTTATATGTACTAGATTTTATTTGCGTTCATTGCATAATGTTACTAGGATCATATTAATTACATAACTTTTAAGCAAGGACAATTTTGGGGGGCAAAACAGTTATCTCAAACTTTCAGACTCTTTAGATAAGCAGGCTTTAGCCCTGCCCTTCCTGTGACGAACAGATGTGCTTCTGTCTTCGTCCTTGTAAGCTAGAAGACCTGTTGTGGAGGATCCTGGGACCTGGATTCTCAGCAAAACAAAGTTTTTGGTAAGTGCATGCATTTGTCTAACTGAATATAGAATCTTCTAAATATTTGTTGACTACCTTAAATAGAATCAATTAATTAGACATTGAGAGGGCACTGCCAAATGAGGCACCTAGACTTTGAGAGAAAGCCTACATATGAGAGCATTTTTAGGAGCGACTGGAGGTCAAGTATGTTCCCAGATCCATCCACTTCTTATCCATGCGGGTCCTTACAGGCAATCTGCAGATTTCCTCAGAAATGCTGTAGGCAGATTGCAGACAGTCCGTCTGCAGGTGTCCAGCAGTGCGCTGTGTCATCTGAGCCCACGGTAAAGATGCACTAATGCACCTTGTCGCTTGTGTACACAGTGTGCTCCCCAGAGACTAACCTCCAGTTATAACCGGAAAGTTAGTATAAAGTATAACAACCCATCAGAACTGGAATCTAATCTAATCTTTACATATAGAACTTTAGCTATTATAGTATAATAACTTTCCAGTTACAACTGGAAATAACTATTATAGTACAGTAGAGTTTTACTGTACTATATACTATACTACAGTAAAACTATACTATTATAGTATAGCATAACCATAATATTTATGTTATTATACTATAATTTAAGTTATTTTCTTTATTATTTTATTTACTATATTTAAGGTATTATACTATAATACCTAAAGTTACAGAGAGAGATATTAGAGTTCTGATGGGTTACTGCATAGGTTTTATCTCACTTAGGAGAAGTCCCTTGTCTGCACAACACAAACACTAGAGCAACTTCCCAGATATAAAGTAACTTCTTGGCCTGTGGAAGTCAACTGCTGATTTGAGAGGAGCCGGGTTTCTGTTTCATTTGCAGAATCTGTGTTAGGATCACTGCATGGGAAGGTGAGCAACTGTTGGCTAAAACAGTGGATCAGAGCTGGTCCTGGTGGATACATAAAGGACTGCTCTGTGCCTCAGCCCTTCATGTGAGGCTCTAACCATGTTTTGAAACAGAGAAAGAAAAATAAAGCAAAAAAACTTCATTATTAGGCAGCTGAAGGATCAACAAAAATTACAGTTAACAGGCTTGTGTCCATTTACTGAGATCAATCCCCCGGGGAAGCTCACGAACAGCAGTAACTGAGATGAAGCAGCAGATGAGAGCTGTGAGGAGAACGGCTGCTCTGTCGGTCTGCCTTGTATGTAATCGGCTTTTCTTGTTAATGTCTGAAATCCCCTGTAAGTCAGGACTATGGCAGGATCTAGTGGCAAAATTGAATTGAAGTGCTTTGCAGCCCCCTTTTAACTGATAACCTAATTGCCCTGTATGGAGCACCCATTGCCTTTGGCTGACAGTAATGGTGTAGAGAAAGTTTAACCATAAAGTGTGATGCAGCTGGTGAGAAACTTTAATAAGCGAGAAAACAGATTTCCAGGTGGTTTAGGCTATTTTCATACTACTGCATATATATGATCATGTCCCCAGCCTTCGACATAAAGGTCACCACGCTTCCTCACACTAAGGAACAAATCCGCAGCATCCCCCTTGCCCAGCGCATCCCTGCCACGTGTTACCCCAGCACCCTGACCCCAGCATCCCTCCTCAGGCTGCTGCCGAGCTCCCTGCGACTCGCTTCAGGGCTTCCCCAACCCCACAACCTTCAGACTTCGAAGCAGAGATCTGGTCCCCTCACTGCCCCTTGGCACAGCAGTGTCCCGTCCTCAGCAATCCCCCAGCCCGCCCAGGGCTTCCAGGCACCCCTGCACTGGCGATGCACATACCCATGGAGTGCTGCCCCTCCATAACGCTGGGAAGCGTTTCACCCTTTCCAACCTGCACAGCAGCATGCCGTGCCCAGTACCCAGTATTACCAGTCAGAAACACCTTGCCGCACTGGTTTCTGTCACCTTCAGTCCATACCTTCAGTCACTGTGGGGACCTGTACCTTTTGATAACAAGGACCACAACAGGGAGCAGAACAGGTTTGCTAGGTGTGAGTGCAGGAGTGTACTGGGAATGGGAGTGGGAAGGGAAGGGAGCAATAATGTGGGAATCACAGTGGGAAGGGAAGGAAAGAAGAGGTAGGACTAGAGAAATGTGGACCTTGGATTGGTTTGGCCTTGTATTGCAGTTTCCCTATACCTGATGTTAGTTAAGAAAGCTTTTTTTTTCTCCCTAAATTCCTAACTGCTCTCTACAGTGTTAAAACTGAAACATTTTTAATATGATCAATCTTTATTCTTATTGGCCGCTTTTCTACAGACTTCAGTTTAGCCAATAAAATCAAGTGAGCCCACTTCACGTTCAGAGCTCATTGTTGGATGCTGAAAAGCTTTGAAAGAATTTTTGTTTGCCTTAGAGCAGTTTCTTCTGAAACGTGAAAAAAATTAGCTCCCTGTACGTACCAGCTTCTTTTAACAAAACTGGGACATCCGACCAAGTTTCCCTTAAAACCTAGAAGCCAACGGCACTATTGCTCCTCAAAGCTGAGGAGCGGAGGGGAAGCTGAGTCTAAGACATCCTCCTCCAGCCTCTTGGCCTGGTCCTGATGGAAAAACAACTGCTCGGGACAAGTCAGAGCAGCCCGGGGAGCGTGACATGCCTGGTCCTGCCAGAGCAGAACGCAGCCTGCCCTGGCTGGGCTCCAGGGGGACGGGGGGAGAAATATCCCTGAGAAGGCCTGGCCTTAAACCACCGAAGAATTTCAGGGAGATTTAAACTAAGAAGTGATTTTGCCCTGACTATGTTAAGCCCTTAAACATTATCTACTGTAAAGACAAGAAAACGGGTGTGGAGTTAAGTGCAGGAAGAGAAGGGGTGGTCAGAAAAGTGAGGTGTATTACCTTTCTGCAAAGTATTCAGCCATATGCCAGGAGGAGGCGACGGGTGAGGGGCTGCACGTCTTACAAAATTATGTGCTGGCTTCCAAGTGTTACTGGGACCAGCTCAACTTTGGCTGCAGCATCTTAAAACTTCCACAAAGCTAGAGCAAAGCTCTTTTAAAATAAACAGTAATTGCCTAAAATCAGTGCTACACTGACGTCAGCTAACATCTTAAGTGAATGTCTTTATTTTGCATCTTTTTCTGTTTCTTAAGGATTAGCTGCGTTTACCCACTTTGTATCTGACAAGTAAACAGAATCTATTTATTTATTTGATAATTATGCATTTATTACCCACTCTTTCCCAGCAAGCTGAGTCATTTCTCTTGCATGCACAAGTAAATAACAATTTTTGGCCCGATCACCCTTTCTCAAGTGACACATTCCCTATTCTTCTGTTTACTGCCATTTGAACCGTACTTGCCCGCAGCGCGCAGCATTGCGATGCCCACAAGAAAACCGTAGGCTCGGGGAGACTAAAGCTTTAACAAAACATGACCGACACAGATTTCAAATTGAACGTATTTGCGTGCGTTCCCCAAATATTTGAACAACGGGTCTTCTTTCACGCCACAACTTCTCTGCCGGGAGCGGGCCTGTGACATTTCTTTTTCGTGCGGTTGTCCAGCGGTTACCCGGTGTTGGCGCGGGTGAAGCTCGCCCCAGCGCAGCGTGGGACCCGCAGCCCTCCCATCCCGCTGTGCCAGCGCCAGAAGTCTTGGAGGCGAACGGCAAGCGAAAGGGAAAGAAAACCCAAAAAAGACCGAGTGGGAAGGAAAACGGCGGGGGGAGAGGCAGAAACGCTGGGAAAGAAAGTCAGTGAGGATCCACGCAACAGAGGCCGAACTGAAGATCAGCGGTAACCCTCCTCATCTCTCCCGCCTTTCTCCCTCCAGAGGCATCCACGGCTCCATTTTGTGGAGGGGGGAAGCCGAGGCGGGGGGGGGGGGGGGGGGGCAGTTTGCCTGTGGCCGCCCGCAGGCCGGTGCTACCGGAGGGAAGAGCCCGAGGCAGGGCCGGGCTGCCCCGGGGGGAGCCGGGGGGGCTGCCGCCACCGAGGGGTGCCCGCTGAGGAGGAGGAAGAGGAGGAGGAAGAGGGGGGGCAATGCCCGCGCTGCGCGGCGGGGCAGGGGCGGTGTGAGGGACGGCGACCGGTGGGCGGGGCGGGCGCACAGTGGGGGGGGGGCGCTGGCGGCACGCGCCGCGCGGGCGGGGCGGGGCGGGGCCTCCCGGCGGCCTCGGCAAAGGGGGCGGGGCGAGGCCAATCTCAGCCGCCGCCGCCGCCGCCGCCGCTGGTTCTGCGTTTCCCTCCTTCCACCGGCGCCAGGTAACCGGCAGCCCCGGCCTCGCGTGTGTGCCGTGTTCCCCCCCCGCCTTCCGCCTCCTCCTGTGAGGGGGAGCCTCTCCCTCCCCGCGGCCGCGCTGGGGCGGGTGGAGGGTCTCCCCTTTCCCTCAGGGGTCAGGCCGCGTTCCCCCCCCCCCCCCAATCCCTCCCTCAGAACGGGGGGCGGCTGGCAAACGGCTCGGCGCCAGCCCTTTCCGGCCGTTGCCGCGCTACTAGCCGCCCCCCCCGCCCACGTTTACCCGTCACAATCTGACTGGCGGCTGCTGCCGCCCGCTCCCGCCTCGGCCCGCCCGCCCGCCGCTTCCCGCCGTCAGGGCCGGTCCCGGGCAAAGGCGGGCTCCGGCGGCCAGGGCCGCGTTAGGCAGCTGCCCGTGAGGGAGCCCTTGGGGCGTTGTGTTTCGGTCTGCATCCTCCTCCCGGCCGGGGGCGGGGAGGGGAGATCGGCTTCTTCCTCAGCTCGGCCGGTGGTCCGAGGAAGGCGGCAGGGCGTGAGGACGTCGGGCTGGAGTTGTTGGGTCAAGCGCGGAACCTCTCTTCAGGGCCCGAAGTTGCTTGGATCGGCTGCTGTTAAGCTGGAAGGAGAGAGACAAATCTCTGCCTGCTTGGGTGCCTCTGGGCCTGGCCCTTGGAGCATTTTCTTGTCAGAAGTTACAACAACCTGCAGCTTTCCACTCTGATATAGAAAGAATTGATTAGCGCGCTGTAGTCCCTGCGCTTGCTGCTGTCGCTGAGCTTTAGTGCAAAGGTAATGTACTGTAATCGATGTTGTGGTCGGGTGCTGGGTGATGCCAAACCTGTCTTCGCTGTGTTCCCTCCCCCGGTTGTCACCTCAGGGCAGCTGGTGCCAGTGAACTGCTTCTGTGGGGAGTGTTGTTAAACAGGTAGCGTTTTACTGTAAAAGAGTTTGGCATCACTGACTGAGTGAGTAATTGCTTGTAGTTGTACTGCAAAACTTGATTATTTCGATATTGTGCTCGTTTTGAGATGGTAGAGCTGTCTTCCTCGTGTGGTGATCATGTTTTGTTGCTCTTCAGTAACCACAGGGGTAGAAGTGTCTGAAACATGAAACTGTTTAGAGGCAGTGCCTGTTTTCTGACAGCCTCAAGAAGTTTCATGTCTGCTGGAAAGAAAAAGTATTTGTTTTGCCTTATTTTATGTTTCTTTATTTATTAAAAAAAAGGAATTGCTTATAATACGTTATAGGAAATGAAAATCTTAGCTAGCAAGTTCCAGGTTCCATGTTTCTGCAGTACGTGCAATCCCGCTATCCCACGGTCTAGTTTTCAGTTTAACATCACGCAAAAATGAAGTGAAATCTTTGCTCATTTTGTTAAAATTTTCCCTCTTGGTGCTTTGCAACTGACTGCTACAGGGTAATGCTTCTGTTGGATTTCCAAGTTAATCTTAATGTCTAATTCCCCCTCTCGCCTGCGGGGGTGTATTAGTGTTTGCTAATTTTCATAATAATATTATGGAAGCGAGTCGCAGGCTGCTTTGTTGTCGGTGATCTGTATGGAGGGCTTTATTGACAAGCTTAGTAGGCTTTTTACGTTGATGTATTGGTAAGCGTGGCGCGCATATCTTAAATCTGTGCTGCTTTACCGACTGGTGACTCGGTGACGGTAAGAGTTGCGGGCCCTTCAGGCGTTCAGGTGTAGGCGTCGGTTATAACGAGTAGGATGTTGGGTCGGACTTGTGGTGTTCGTTAACACTGAGGTTGTTTCCGTGGGCCGGCGAAGCGGTTTAGGGACGTGAGGCAGTAAGTCAGATACGCCTTCTGTTACCTGCGGGTGAGCCTACAGCTGGAACAGACTCCCGCGACGGGTCCCTCCGCGTTCGCGGGCTAAGCTCTCCGGAGCGGGACCCTCTCCGCGGGGGCAACCAAGGGGTTAAAAGCCGTGGGCTGGCTGAGGCGGCCGCGTCCAGTGAATTCAAACTCTGCCTCTGAGTGACAAGGGAGGCTCCGGGAGGCTGGGTCAGATCAGTCGGATCCTGCGGGCTTTGTTGGGGCCGGGAAGCCATTTTGGGATCCTGCGGTGTGGCATGGAACAGCATGTCCCGTCCGCCGGGGAGCGCGCCCTGAGCCCGGGCCGCCTCGGCGGGCGCGGCGCGGCGGCCGCCCGGCCCCCCCCCGCCCCCCGGCCGGGGCAGCCCGCGGCGCTGGGCACCGGCCGCGCCTTCCAGCCGTCCCCGGCCGCTCCGCCGGGCCGGAGGCTTGCCCGGGCGAGCCGCCGGAGCGCTCTGAGGCTGCCTGGTTCCGTGGCAGGTCGCAGAGGCGGGTGGGGGAGGCCTCGAGCAAGGCGCCGAGCCTCTTTAAATGCAGAGGCCTGTGCACCGAACTCCTTGTAGGTATTGAATTGCGGGGCGGTCTGGAGGTTCCAGGCTCGTAAAATGACTCGGTGGGTTGTCACGCGGCGCTTCAGGTGCTCCCTGCGTGTAAACAATGAACAGGCGTGTTTATTGTTTCGCCGTAGCTGAGGGTAGAGCTGGCTTCTATCAACCCTTCGTTTAAAAACCGTTTCAAGGGCTACTTAATGTGAATGTGCAACGTTACTGCTTTGTGGAGAACCTCTTTTTTCGTTAGTAGCCTTACAGTTTGACACCTGTGTCGGGGGATCTTTGCCGTAATACTCAATGGTAACACCTAGTTTACAACGCGAATTTTATTACTTGGGGGTGGGGTGGGGTTGGTTGTTTGCTTTTGTGTTTTTGTTTTAAAGGAATACTAACGTTTTAAGAATGTGTGTTCTAATAAAATGTTGATTTAGCTTGGAGCTCCTTGCCCTTCAGCCTGTTTAAACTAGTAGTTAATTGGGTATGTGGAAACATTCTTCGTGGAGTACATTTACTTGGGAATTCGCCTTTTTTTTTTTTTTTACCAAAACCAGTAATTTTATTGGTTATTCTGAAGAATAGTAGAAAATAAAAATTGAAATTGCAAGTAAAAAATGGCTTGCTCTCAGGAGCTGATAGGGTTGCATGTTCCAGTTTCATTGTTATTAATAACTTGCCCAAAAGTCCATTTAGCTTTTGTGGCATTAGTATGTTAAATCATAATGACTTAGTTTGTTTGCTTTAAAAGGTAAGGATAGAATAGGTTCTGCTTGAAAGTAGTACTACCAACATCTAAGACTGTAAATGTATAATTTTTTTTACCCCTTGTAATGTAAAATATAAGACATGCTTTCTTGCAAATTTTCTCCTTCTCTAACAGACTTCCTGGTGACTATTTCTACTCTGCCAAGGTCCCATTTGTGAAATGGAGATTTACCACTTCCTCTGTCACAAGGGGTGTTCGTGAGGAAATTCCTAGATAGTACGTTTGTGGAAGTCTATTTAGGTACCCCAAAAAGACATAAGTGGGGGTTCATCCTTGTCCCTGCCAGGTGCTTGTAGTGTATATACAATGTGTGTTTGGCACTGCCCCCACTGCCATGCTTCTGTGCGTAAAGGCCACTACCAGAGTATCTCATCACCTGCCATGAAAGCCAGAATTTTGCTGCAGCAGTACTAGGGTTTTGTTGAGGCTGGTTGATTCTGAAAGTGATTTTCAGATAAACAGGGTTATGAGGTAGTGATGCGGTCTCATGTCACTCGGATGCTTCACATCCTCTGGAGACTGCCAAGGGGCTTTGTGCAAAGGTAAATTCTGCTGCACTGATTACAGGAGTCCCTGTGCTTCCTTCTGTTCTGACCAAGTCAGAATCTGTGTCTTCTCCTGCCCTTCTGCTCTGCTGACTTACCCTAACACTGATTCAGTTGAATTGCAAGGGAGAGAGGATACTTGAGATGGTAGTTGTTGTCTGCTTCCCCCAAAAAGCAAATAATCCAGCAGTCTCCTCTGCAGGAATGTGGAAGTTAGCTTGGAAGTTGAGGTGCACCTGGCGTCTGCTAGCATTCTGCCTGAAATGTGTGCTTCTCTTTAATTGCCTTTAGGTTGTGTTATACATGTATTCTTATTACTTGGGGGTTTTTTTGTAACTACATGCTTAGTTCTTTCACTATATATCCCTTTGTACTTAGAAATCGATGTTTATGGGCTTCTGAAGAAGGAAAAAAGGCTACTTAAAGTTTGGGCCCAGTAATGCTTGCAACAAAGCTGATACTAAAAGCCTCCATGAATCTGAGTCCAGACAAAAGTCTGTGGTACCTAAATCAGAAACCTGCTGGGCACTCAGAAGTGTTTAAACTGGAACTAAGTGCTGTGTCTACCTCTAAGGTTCTCTGCCATGTTTTGTAATTTTAGATTTCAAAAATATTTTATTAACATGTCTCTTTGTTCCAGTTGTATATAAAAGTTTCATAAATTACAAGAATTAATATATGAAAGGTGGAGTGCTGTTAAACATGAGTGAACAAATTAGAGGGAGTTACTGTCCTCCACCCACCCCTGGTCTGTTAAAGTTCTGCTGTAGTAAGTATGTAGAATATTTCTAAATAAATTGGGTTGATCGTTTGTTTTGTGGGTTTTGTTCTGAAGAAATTAAGCTGTTGAACTAGTAGCTGTGTGTGTGGTTTGTTTTTTTTTTAATCTAGTTTCACAGTAAATTTTAGATGCCTGTTTTTGAAAGTTGTGCTGGTTATCTCTGAAGATTATTTTCAATTTCTGTTTAAGTCAGTTAAGCCTGTTTTGTTGCTTTGAAAAATTGAGTAAAGGTTTTTCCCTTTGAGTCTGGATTAACTTTAGAGCATCAGACAACCAGTGAATCACACCAAGCCCCTAAATTTTCTAAGAGTGATTTCTGACTGTGTGGTGTTCAGATGGCAGACCTTTTATCTTTACTGGAAATCTTGGTGCTATGAAAACCAGCTATTAATAGACCTACGCATAAATTTCTTCAAGGCTTTTCAGTTAGCAGTGCCACTGTCAAGTACATATTTTATCTAGTACTAACTTAATGATATATTTCAAACCTTATCAAATAAGGAATATGATGTAAGTTCTAGCATTTGTTTTCTTCAGAAATCAAGTAAGGAGAGAATCGATGGGGAAGGGAAAAAGAACAGGAAAGAAACTGAGCCAATATGTTATTTTTCAAGGTCTGCCTTTGCCCGGCCCATATGGGTAGCAGAGGCAGAGGGAGGAGTTGGGTAGCTACTGAAAGCTCACTCACGTAGCCTAGCTTTCCATGTGGGAAAATATTGCTGGGTGTCAAAAGCACGATATCGGCTATTGAGTTGCCAGTTAAAAACTAGGTTTATTGATGAAATGATGTGTGCTGAGCAGTCAAGATCAGCTCTGGTGGAAACTAAACAGACGTTTCCCTAGCTTGCGGTTTCAAAATCTTTCTATTGGGATGGACCAATTTAAACAGATCAGCCTTAATCACTGTTTTGAATTTCAACTGGCATATGTCCGAGAAATCTGTTTTGCGTCCGAGAAATCTGTTTTGCTGTTGTTTAAAACAAGTGCTGTCTGATGTTATCAATATCCCTCACCTTGAAATTCACTGTATTTCCACTTTCATTACAGGGGAACCGTTACTCTCTGGTCCCCATTTCCTATGTTCTAAAATGAGCTCTTATTTGTTCTTAAAGTATGGCAGCAGCTGTTATGTCTTTGAGCAGTATTTGCTGCAAGAGAATTAGAAGACTTCTTTGCTAATGCTTCTGCACTACTGATTTAAGCTTCCTCTAAACAAACAACTAATTTCATATACAAGCCAGTGGAAGCGTCATGGCTCTGGGACAAGTGAAGTAAGTGTAGAGAAAGATCACTTAGTGGAAATGCTTTCTCTATGATATTAAAAGATGTGTAAATAGCAGAGGTGAGACCTTATTTTTCATTAACCCCACAAATGCATGAGAGGTGCTTGCATTCAGAAAGCTACAATGTTTAGGCCTGTAAGTTTTGATATGTAAAAACAAGAAGGAAACTCTGTCTTCAGTAGTAATGGAAATATCTTCCTGCCTTGACATCAGGATTTGGAGTCTACAGGTGGACTGACCAAGAGCATTTTAATGTTATGTGTAGAGATTTCTTTTTGAGCTGCTATTACTTGTACCTCACTGCTTTTTGTCTCTTTTTTTTTTTTTATGTATATGTAGCTATACAAATGAAAACTCCTATTTCAGCATAGCAAAGTGCATCCCCAAAATGAGTTACTTGTTGATGTTTTGATTATAAGAATTAAAGCATAGCTAGGGATATTCTTACCTTAGTTTAGGCATGTCATCACAGTTGTGTGGAATATCTTTTACTGCTGCTGAAACAGGAGCTGTAGATAATCTGAAAATAGCCAAGATTCTGCTTTCCTAACCATGCAAATCCAGGATAGCCAAATTCCTATTTGTTAACCATGAATAACCTGCTATCTAAGAATCTTTTCTAGAAAAGCAAAACTTTTCTTGTGGCTAAAAAAAAATGAGAAAGGCTCAAGGTTTTTTGCAAATATTTTGAACTTGAAAGTCAAATTGTACATAACGCCACAAATAGTCACCCATGCAGCCCTACAGTTTCTCGATATGACAACATCAGTTTTTATTTTCTTCCTAAAGCTATAATACCTTTCAAAGACCCCATGGAAAGTTTTATGAGTGTGGGGTGGTTTTGGTTTGGTGGTTTTGGTGGTTTTTTTGTTGGGTTTTTTTTGGAAGTGGATGGCACTCTGGAAAATGTACCTAATTCTAGCCATGTGAGTCATTTTGCAGTTGGCTTTTCTGCTAGGGTGTGTATTCAGTGTTTTTTATGACAGGAATAAATTAACCGATACCAAATATTAGAATTTTATGTGAAATGAAGGAAACTCCCTTGCTGCTTAGTGGATGGTGTTCAAAGGTTGTAGAGTAAAATGATTTGACTATATGTAAAAACTTTCTCAAGTTTCATCTGTGTTACACTTCGTTGGTGCACAGAACAGCCTGTGTGTTGCTCAATGGGCTTTCAAAGCAAAACTCATTGTGAAGAGATCTCTGAAAGCATGGCTATGTAGTTTTTTAAATTTTTATGCTTAGCTTTTGGGGTTGCTAGCATAACTTAGTTCCTGTGGAAGTGTTGTGGTAGAGTTGTGATAAGAGCTTGGTTCATATTACAGTAATGTTCCAGAGAACTCGGAAATTGCGGAAAATAGAGTATCGTAAGGACAGTCATGGTCAGAAATACACTGAGCTTCATGCAGTAATGATAAAGGATATCTAGTGCTAGCAGCAATACTGCTGAAATATTGAGAGCTCCATATTTCTGGTAACAGTAGCTTTCTTTTTTTTCAATACTTCATAATACAGGCTGAACAATGCAAGGGCTCCTACATTGACTTTATGTAATTTTAAGTCATTGCATTACTTTATTTTCACCTTTTACAGTATGATTTGAAACAGTCAACATGGACTTTTCACGTCTACACACGTACACTCCTCCCCAATGTCTGCCAGAGAACACTGGCTATACATATGCACTCAGGTGAGAACTCTTTTCTTCTTGTAGAGAAACTGTATGTTCTCTGAATGTTGTTAATTATGGAGAGTTTAGTTTTCATGGTAAGTAGCCGACTACTTTGAAGAAGCGTGCTTTATCTGGTCTGTTTTGAAAATAACTGCTGTGTCCTACATGGAGGAAGGAATACATGCTGAACTAACAGGACAATGACTAAGATAATGACTCAGTGTTTATTAGTTGCTATGAATAACTAGTCTCCGCCTAGTTACAATTGCTCTTTTATTTCTACAAGTATGTCATCAAAATTATTAGATGTTTTCTGGTATGTCTTGTAACTTCTGTGTGTGTTTTCTTTTGCGACTTGGTGCCATTTTCACTTTAAAACACTGTTTGATACGCACTCATTGCTACTAACGTGGAACTTGGCTGGAAGTGGCATATTGGTTACTTGTTTTAGCAAAACTGCTTGTTGTGTGAATCTAAAATCTGTATTCTAATGAACTTGCTATTTCTTGTATCTTTTTGTTAAACTGACCATTATTAGACTGTTCCTCAAATCACTTCAGTTTTCTAAAAATAACTGTGGTGTGTTTGCTAGTTTTTGTATTATGTATTCAAAACAGATGTTGTGATGCCCATTTGAGTTTTTTTAATATTACTAGAGCAGATTGTGGCTGCTGATTTCATCTATCTAGCTTTTCCTGTTGTTGAATTAGTAGATGTATTTTGAAGCAAGTATACATCAGTGAGCCTGAGTTATTGGTTTAACTAACTTGAAGTTTAGAAAAAAAAATTGTTCATTAGGATGCAGTATGAGATTGCTTTTCTATTTTGTGCCTGTAAATCATTATTATGTATTTAATGTGTATTAAAATATAGTATTTTGGTTGGAGAATACTTGGCTACTTGCCAATAAAACAGAAGTTGGCAAAACTGTAGAATTAAGAGAGCACTAGTTTAACATTCTTGATTTTGTGTACTCTAAAACTGTAGCATTATCATTTTTTGTTGGGGGTCATGGTTTGTTTGGTTTTTGGTTTTTTTTGTGTGGTGTGGTTTTTTTTTTTGTTTAGCTATAGCCTGATGTCAACAGTGTTGCAAAATGGGATATGTTTTATGTTGCATCAATTAAATTGCAACTCTTCCTAAATCTTTAGAAAAACATTGGTAAAATGTTGGTTAAATACAAGCGGGTTTACTAATTTCAAGAAAAGGCATGCTGAACAGTGAAGGATGATTTATGTGCCTTATAGCAGGCAGAAGATTCACTATTATATTGCTAGTTTAAGTAGCTCTATGTTGCAAATGTACCTTAGATTGGCTGAAATACTTTTAACTCTTTTAAAGAGGATAACTTTCCCTACTGTGAGCAATGCAAGTAGACTTTGATTCTTCAGGTTTAGACAGTGACTTGTTTATGTCTCTGTGAGCATATCTTTCTTAAAACAAGCTGTGAAATTGTCATCTAATTTGATTTCTTTTCCTTAGTTGTTGTATTTGTCTGAAATGATACTAGTATGTTCTACTGTACAATCTTCTCCACAGCGACTAATCTTTCTCGCAGAGAAGAGGAGGGAATAAGTAGGTCTTAGCAATCTTAATTTCTTAATACTAATACTCTTGGAAATACACATATTAAAAAAAAGAAAATCAAAGTAAAGTTCAATGGCTTCCTTAAACTAATCTGGGGTTAAAACCCTTCTGAGCTGGGTTTTTCTTCTTGCCCACTGTTTTGTCAGATAAGAGTTTTGTTTCTCACTGAAGCAAACAAGAATACAACAAGAGCGAAGATTAACCTGCCAGGAAAGGAAGATGCAGAATGATAAATCCTATTTGAAGTCTGGAGGATAGTTCATTATGACTTTGGGTTTTGTGTAGAAGACAATGGGAGTGCTTGACTTCCTACATAAACAAAGATTGCCATTTTGCAAAACTGAGAACTTGTGAAGAGGCCTTTGTAGAAGGGGAGGGTTACATGTCTTGAAACTTTTCAGCCTCCTATTTTGCTGTTAAGCTGTATTACATATAGGTATTCAGAAATGGATAGAGCTGGATAAGCTGAAGTTTAATAACTGACTTAATGAAGGCAAGTATAGTTAAACTAGGTTGAAATGAATTCATTTTAATTCTTCCTTGTGTAGAAAGGAAGTATTTGCAAGCACTTTCTTTAAAATTTCATCTTGAAAAATTCTGTGAAGCCCCAAATATTAAAATAGTGGGGGAAAACTACTTGGTACACTGCCTGCTCTCAGGGTGTCAAGAGAATAAACTACAATCTTTTGAGCAGACCCTTGCTATATGGCTGCTTGCTAAATCTGTGGAGAATGCCATGTATTATTGGTGTAGTTCTTCCAACCTTGGGTCAAGCAGTATTTGAAGAATCTGAGGAAAGGGTGAGTTAGGCAGAGTTGCTAATCAGAAATATTTTTGTGCTGAAGTTCATTCTTCTTCCTCTCCACCTCACCAGTATTTGTTTGCTTATGTTCTGATCTGGCTTGTTCTGCCTTTGACAATTCAGTCTTTACAAAATCTGTCTGTAAGTTTCTTTAAAGAAACTGGCTTGTGTGTGTAGCACTGCAGAAGGTAGTATGGTGAAGTTAGATACCACAAAGCTATTAATAGAGTTGGTTATGACCTATTAATAGAATTTATATTAATACTCACTGAGATTACTGTGTGTTTGTAACTGTTTGTAGTTCTTTGTGCTTTTATTCTTCCAGCCCAAAATCAGAAAAGCGTTAAACTGATATAGCTAAATAACCTTTATCCTCCTCAAAATGCAAGTCAAACTTGTGAATCTCACCCACTTGTCAACATAAAATTTACACCCCCCTCTTCAGGCTGATCTTTCCTTTTAGTCACCATCATCTTTTGAGTTGCATTGTTTTTGTCAATTCACATACCTTTAACACTTTTTCTTCACAAATATATATTAAATTGATAAGAATTTGGTTTGTTTTTTTTTTTTTTCCCCTGTGTCAGAGCATTAAATCAGGATGTAACTTTCTGCAAAATAGTTGAATAAAATCCTTTGGTTTTTTACATGTGTTCTGGGACTTATCGAAGCAATGGCTAAACAACTCAAGGTAGTGTCCTTGGTCAGTTAATTTAAGTAATGCCCTGGTCAGAAAGCATATGAAAGTTTGTATACAGATGATGTGCATGTGTCTGTGTTAGAAGATCTCTGTTTAGCTATAGTTCTCTAGGTGTATTGCATTTATCTATTATTATCTTGAATAATCAAGAACATTACTACCTGTTTCATTCCAAGGAGTACTTGTAAAATAAATAACTCGAGGTCCTCCAGATGAAGCTATAGGTGTGCTAAAATTGGCAGACTTTGTTCTCATTCCACTTATAAAAATATAACTTGAAAATTAACCCACTGAAGTTTAGGACATTCTTATTCTGTAGAAGCTCATGTGAAGGAGGTATCAAGGTAATAACTAAGAAGCTGGAAATGTAAGACTAGATCCAGTCAGCAGATCTGCCAGTAGCCATGGGAGCTGTTTGTCAGGGGAAGGAACCAGAGTCTGCACTGTTTGTGTGGGTTATCTAGGAGTGTAGGCTAATTGCATCCCACCTTTTAAGATGTTTTTTGGTTAGCCATGCATATTGCATAGAAGTACCATCAATGTACAGGTTCATTTCTGTCCTGTGGAAGGAAGGGCAGGAGGTTTTTGTTTACTGTAGTCTCTTCTGTAGAAGAAAAAAAGGCTGCCTTCCAAAGTGTGGAAAGTGAGATGGCAAGTTAGGAGGCTTCTAGATACAGTCCTGCCAACAGAGGACAGATAATTCACTTTCAGTGTGAAGAGAATTATTATCCTGCATAAGCAAGAGAGAAGCTGTCTTTTTGTTTAAAGAGGAAAAGATCCCATGATTATTATGTTTTTTAGATAGTAGAGCCCAACTCCAAGCTATGTATTCAACCCGAATTGATATAAATGTTCATTGAGATACTTAATAACAGCAAGCGTTCATAAACAGAAACAAATTGAGGCTGGTCACAGCTGTCAGCTTGTCCTGTGCACTTTGTGTTCTCGTGAATTGACTGTCTGTAAGAAACATTGGGTGAAGATGAGGAAAAGCAAATGCATAGTGGCAAGTGTAAATAGCAAAACTGAGTTCTGAAACAACTGTTTAGGGAGGGACTCAATAGTAAACTATTGTGGCTCCAACCCTTTCAGAATGAGCAACAGGAGCTGTATTTAACTCGTATTCTCACTTCACATCTGTCAGAATGCAAGCTATCTAAACTTAATATTTTTGAAAACTGTGAAAATTATATCCTTTTGTACCTAACCAAATGTAGACTAAACCTGTTTTCACATGAGGCGGCTCCCATCTTATTTCCTCTCTGCCTTCCACCCAAATGTAAGCAAGGATTAATAAGCATAACGTATATAGTAATGTATGCTGGGTTTGTCTTAAGCTGAGCTTAGACTCCTGCCTTACGCGGGGTTGCGCTGCATGTGGCAGTATTAGCAGGGCAGGCCAATAAGATCAAGCAGGTGTTGCTGAAGACCTGCCATCAAATCTGTGCACCTCTGAGTGATAGAAGAAGTTATTTTGGACAAGCTCTAGTCTGGTTCTGTGGGCTGAATGCCCATTTGATGCTGAAGCAGCTAGGTGTTTTCCTGCAGTGCATTGCCTGGGTTAGGGTTTTTTTTAGCTGAAGGAAATGCAGTTCATGTGCTCTGACACAGTCCCATCTTATGTGTTTTACTTTTTGCATTGTGGAGCAATCAAGAAACTCGCTTTAAAAGCACCCACCTTGTCAGAATTAAATCATTACTGTAAGTGTAGCTACTGGGCCTTCTGATGTTAACATATTTGTATGCCAAAGCAATACAATACATATTATATTATTACTTTGTAGTGTTCTGGGTTTTTAATTATTGTGTAAGAAAATGATTTCCATTAAATTGTTTTTGCACAATTACATTTTATAGTAGCTGTTTATTTTTTTTTTTTTAAAGGGAAAGCTTCCATTTCAAATACAGATTGCACAGTAGAATCTACTCATTCAGATCTAATTTGCTTGCTTGTTTTTCTTTGGGATTTTGGGGAGAAGGAGCTGCTTTAGTTAACAATATCTTGCTCAGCTCTTCTTTTTAAAAAAAAAAAAAAACCAAACAAAAACCCCAGGAATATTAAAGTAACTGTTGTTACAGCTCTGGATATATCTGTGGTCCAGGAGGGAACAGACTCTCTGGGAAAGCTGGCCTAGAGCGCTCATAGTGCTGAGTGGTTCTAGGACCTGGACTCCCACTGTGCAATACCCTGTAATAGCAAGCTGTGCTCGGTTACATGACTGAATGTTTCCTTTGATAAGTATTCTGCTTTAGGCTAAACTTCTGTTATAGTAAATTTATTTCTTACTGACTCCTCCATTTAATCTGTTTGTGTTTGCCTTGTGTTGCTGCTTTGTCTTCACTGTAAATTTTCACAGAGGTTCTCAGAGAATCAAGTGCAGAAGTGTGGAGTAGAGTTCTGGGGTAATGATGTGAGGCTTGTCTACATGTAAACTTGCCTCTGTAGGATAAAACAGAGAAAAATGGATGAAAGACTCTAAACTTTTTTTTATTTGTTCAGAGTTAAATATTTCTAATGATTTGCATTAAATTAAGAAATCTTTTAAAAGCACTTTTTAAAAAGTAATGGTAGTTAAACTAATGTAGCTAAAGTAGGGAAGTCTTTAAGTATCTTAAAGGGGGGAAGTTCCTACTTGTTGGGAGATGGAAATTCAGAGTAGTGTGACATATGGGTCTTTGGTTCTCAAAACAAGGAATTGGCAAACAAAAAATAATAAAAAAACCCCCTTTGACTATAAATGAATCTTTAACTTGCAATTTAGAGAGCATCATGATTTTTAATTTGCTGCTAGGCGTGGTGAAGAAACTGTGTCATGAATGGCTTCCTCTCAAATTGGTCCCAAAAGAACTATGTGTCTGAGGCTGTATAACGGATGCTTGCTCTGGCTCAACTTCAAATGTGGTTTCCATGGTGGTTGTTTCTTTCTAACTGTGACTTGCTTTCAGTTGTTAAACTTTTTAATATGAATTGCTTAAGAGAACCTTGAATATCTATGTAGTTCTAAGTTGTTTGGGTTATGTGGCATATCTTGTGGGAACTGCTCCATAACCCCAGATAAACTGCTTTTAATGGAAACTTAGTCTAGCTTGAAGGGCATGTTTGTTACTGGGGGAATTTTCTCTTAAACTCTGGTAACTTTGCTGTTCTTATTTTGTTGCAGTTCAAGTTACTCTTCATCTGCTTTGGATTTTGAGACTGAAAACAAAATAGATCCAGTATTTGATTCACCAAGAATGTCACGGCGTAGTTTACGGTTAGCTGCTGCAAGATTTAATAAATCAGATGATGCACAAAATGATATCCCTCATGACAGCTCTTATGCCGGAAAGATGTCCTTCAGAGAACAGTCTTATAAGTAAGCACTTTTTATCATCACAAGTTAATTTATTGTTTGGAGTCTTGAGACTTCCTGTTTGAACACGGTAGTACAAACATAGGTTACCTGCTGTTTTATTCTTTGTTCTCAGTGTTTACTGCCATACTTTGAAAATTATGTTCAGTGTGTGGTTTGCAGTGAAGTCTTTGCAAGAGTATAGGTGGTTGAATGAGGATTTTCTTTTAAACCTGATTTGAGTTGTCTAGTCATGTTGGTATTAAAATACCTTGACTGTTTTTTTTTTCATTTAAAATGAGAGGCGAAGAGAAATTTGCATCTTTAGTGCTATGTCTTATTTGTCTTTGCTTTGTTTCCTAGGATGTTGAAGCAATGCAAAAGTACAAATAAACAATCTGGCAGTGTAAGACACACACCAAGGAAAAATCTATCCAGCTCTTCCATTTTTAGCCAAAGCAGTTTCAATAGCCATGCCAGTGATGCATCAATGGTATCCACTGTATTGGATGAATCTTTGATTCGAGAGCAGACAGAAGTCGATCATTTCTGGGGTAGGTAATCATTGCTATTGCTCATATCAGACTGTGAAAACTGCTTATCGTTTGGTGTGTATAAACATATGTCCACATCTTCCTGCTTTTCCCCATCCATTTTTCCATCCTGCCCTGAAATGTGCATGTACTTACTCTTTTGCTGTAGATGTCTGCTTGCTAAGATGCCTACTGGAAATTCAGTCCAGTGAGTAAACTTGATTCATGGGCATAGTCAGCATCAGGACACGTTGCACAGTCAAGTTAATATGCCAGGCAAATGTATATGATTTTGTGATGCGACACTATAGACTTGTATAGATGCAATTATCTGTTATCATTATGTTCTTCAAAATGTGCATAGAATACTGTATCTAAAGAATGGTAAACATGTAACTTGTCTTTGAAAAGCCAAAGGATAAGCATTTTCTTGTTTGTTTATAGTCAAGTGTTTCAACTTAATGTACTTTAATCTGAAAGTTGCAAAGTAGTGGCTGGCTGGTGTGGGATTGTTTTTTTTTTTTTTGCAAGTATATACAAGTGTGTTTTTCTGGAACCTAATTTTTCATTGAAGAGGAAAATATGGGAGTTGCCTACATAAAGTATTGTCTATGTAGAATGTTGTGTAGGAGAAGATCAACAACTTATTATATCTCCTGATTCAGACTATTTGTTTCTAGTCAGTACGCTTGCAACCTTCCCAGAGTCCTAATGTAAAGAATTGTTTCAATCTTAGTAGAACACCTTCTCAACTTTAGATTACCTGGCTCTTAAAACAGAATCTTCAAATACAGTGGTACCAAAGTAGTTACCAAGCAACAGAAACAGCATAAGCTTGTAATTAGCTGCTTTAAAGTCACATGGGAGCTAAGAAAAGGTGTAGCTGTCATTCATGTTATGTTGTCTGCCGCTTCTGTGGTAGAATGCTTTTCACTAACTGTTACCCTACTACATTAATGTCTGAATATATGGATCTATTCATGTGGTGGACTGCAAAATATGTTAAATACTAACCATAAAGTGGCTTTTCTTTGTGGTCTTAAAATTAGTGGGACTTTAAATTTGAGTTCATGTCAGATATCATAGTTGATTATGGGACTTCCTTATATTTGGGACCAAATTTTTTTTTTTTCCTTTGAAGGTCTTGATGATGAAGGCGACCCTAAAGGTAACTACACTTTCCTTTTCCTTCCACATGCATTCTGTTTAATGGTAATTAGTGATGGCAATACTGATGTCAATGCACTGACTGTTTTACTCTTGGTTTGCTAGGTAGCGATACTACACCGATGCAGGGAAATGGTGATATCGCAACAGCAGAAACACCGGCCGCAATGATCAATGGCTACACTTGCAGTGACTGCAGCATGCTTTCTGATCGGAAGGAGGTTCTTACAGCATACTCGGCTTCTCATGTGCCATCTTCCAGAATTTACTCTAGGGATAGGAGCCAGAAACATGCATCTAGTAGGTTACTTTTTCTTGTGTTTTACCTGGATAGCAGCATGGTATATAGTTTAGTTGATGCATTTTTCCATGTGGTGTTATTTAAACACTTTTCCTACTCTGCCAAATTTACCAATAACTAAATTCTAGAGATCAGCTCTTATGAAATACCTTTCTCTATATCAGTTGAAACTTTATGTACTTGTCAGCTTCTGATGTATAATTATTAACTTTTTTTTTCCAATGCTGCTGTAGTAGGAATTAAACAATTTCAAAATGAAAATGCCATGGTATCTTAGCAAGTTACATTTCCAAACTGATTTGGAACACAATGGGCTGTTCCAACCAGCAATGATCATAAGAGTCTCCTAATCTGGTATTGCATCTATATGTGTCTGTTTATGAGGTTTTTGGTCAGGGTTTCCAGATAGAAACTTCTTTGCGGTCCAGTTGTGTTGGTTTTGTTTTGGTTTTTTTTTCTTTGCAGGAACTTTCAAGATTGAGCAGAATTGTTACTTTGTAGTGCTTCTGTTATCCAAGAAATCTCTGAGAGACACCTTCCTACTTTCTGCTTTGTTTTTTTCTCCTCATTTAACCTTGCAGCTTATTACAGTGTTTTTAGAAGCTAAACTTCAACTAGTTTAAAAAATGGAACTCCAAAGGGAAAAACTGATTCCAAATAGACTTCCTAGTGACTACATTCTTAAAGCTCAAAACCAAATGAATCTGCTGTAAATAAGGTTCTGGCTTTCCAAGGCAATCTCTATTTTATGGATGGTTGTCCTCCCTGTCTTGACTGTGTCTGCCTGCATCTTGCATAGCATCTTGAATTTCTTGATTGTTGGTAGTTCTCAGTTATCATGAAGTTGTTTCTTGAATGGCCTTGAATTAGAAAGGAACCAATTTTGGGATTCTGTAGGTGTGTTACTCTTGAATGAAGTATGTTTTCAGTAGCAAGAAATCAGTTTGTTTGGACTATAGGGTGTGACTTTAAATGCCTTGAGGCAAGTATTTCTTCTTGGTAAATGTGTAGCACAGATAGGAGTTCTGTTGGCTTAGCATAATGAACTAAAATTGACATGGTATGAAAGCTGTTTTCTGTGCTCCTGAGTCTGTATTCACACAGGAGAATTTTACAAGGAACTCATCTCGGTACATTCCTTTGAACTTGAATCCGTTAGTCTAGGTCAAACGTGGGGAGCGTGGGGAAAGGGGCACACAGACATGGCAGGTTCTTGGAATGTGACTGATTCTAGGAAAGCAGCAGTATGGGGGACTGCAGCTTTGTTCCCGTGGCTCTGAAGAAGTGTGTGTCTCTAGCACTTGAGGCAGACCACTGCAGTGACTTCTTCCAATGTAAAGGTGGAGAAGGCGAAAAGTCCTCATCCTTTCAAATCCAAAATAAGAATGTAGTTTTTCTCTTTGGAGCTGTGACCCACAAAATCAATATCAACAGCTTGCATCACTGAGAAATCCTGAGTTCTGTAAGCAAGGAATTCATTGCTATTTAGAGTTCTTAATTCTCACAAAGAAAAGGTATTCTTGCTGAAGTCATATGTTCCGTCTTGAATGCGTTTTCCCTAGGATGTGTGGTTCTTACAAAAGCTTTGCTGTAATATCTAGTGCATCCAGACTCTTCAAACCACACTTGCTTAAGTTTCATATTCCTGGCTTTCCATGCTTCGTCCTCACTCTTCCACAAGCTAATGGTCACCAGAGAATAGAAGTACTTCCTTATGCAGGTGAATAATTTGTGTTCACACTGTTTTTTTTCAATAGGAGGAACCTATTTCTACACGAGTAAGATTCTGCGATTTGTCAAACATGCTGCAGCATCTTTTGCATCACTATTAGTGCAACTATTTCAAATGGTTTTGTTGAAGCTGGGTTATGAATTTAAAGGTACCTTTTCAGTTGTCTTCCTTGGTCTCCACACAAAGCCAGATTGTGTGTGTTGGGTTTATTTTTTCCTTATGGACTTCATCTTTGGCACTATGGTGTTCTTTTTCTATAGTCTTTTGGCTGGCTGCTATCTTTCACTTTTTTTCCCTCTCAGTTGTGCTACCCTTTTCATACTTTCCTCCTGTTTTGGAACAGGATTCGCATATGAGATCTGTGTTACAGTTAAGATTCACGTGTTGATTTTTACTAGGAAGTGGTAGAAGGTAATGTTTAGATTGAGAAACTTAAGTTGATTTTTTTAAAACTGTTTGGTGTGATAGTGTCAAATCCTAACTTTTCAATGTCTTTAGGTTTGGACCATCTTGTTACCCTTAAGCCCACTGTGCACTTAAAGCTTGACTATATCAGTCTTGCAAAACTAAAACTGCCATCATCACTCTGCACTACTCTAAAGCACATCTTGTTTCTCCCAAAAATGTTTGATTCTTCTTCGGTGCTTTCTCTTCTATAATACGTACTGTACGAGTGAAGTTAAATTGCCATAGGCAGAAGGTAATTGATTTTTGTGTGTGAATAAAACTTTGTTCTCTCCTGTTCTCTCTGCCTCAGTGCCTTATAACTTGCTAATGCTCTCTTCTTAGTCTTTAAGATCTCTGGTAAAACCAGCACAAGGATGTAACGGTTGGCCTATTTGACAGAATGATGGGCATAGGGGCTCAAGATTTGATGAGCTGTTACTTAGGGGCTTTTTTACTAACTTTGCTATCTGAAAAGAAGCAGAAAGATTTTTGAACAAAAAGGCCCCGCTGTTATTTATAGAAGGAAAAAAAGATTGCACAGAGTAGGCTTCTTCCTTGATCATTTTTCAGGTTTACTGTGAGTAACCTGGCTTTAATAGTGAACTAAGCCAGTTTAGCTAAAATCTGCATATATGTTAGCTAAAATGTGCCTGTATTAAAGGCTTTGAACTTGAGAGTTACATTACATGTATGCTTTTTGAATGTGTTGCAGCTCACTCAGACTACTGTGGAAGCATGAATGTAAAGGAGTTTTACAGAGAAGATAGCCGTCTTGGTGTAAATGAGGAATCAATATGTAAGTATAATGATTGATGTTGTCTTTTAGCTTTGGGCTGTACACCAGGTTGTTGCTATAATAGTAGTATCAGATACCCCATGACTTTACGGAAGCTACAAAGTAAACGTTTGTTTTGCAACTTAGTTGTAGAGGGGAGAATGGCAATTGCCTGGTGTAATGTAATATTTCCCCAATCACGTTTTATTCCACTGAAGTTTGCTTAGCGGTTTTTGGTTTGATAACTGATGTTATGAAATAGACTTGTTCAAGTTATCTTGTAACAATCTTAATTTGATCCTGGCTTTGTCCCATTAATCAACTGTTACCACAACCAACAGGTGATGACTGTAAGGGGAAGAAACATCTTGAAATATACACCACAGACCACATGCAATCCTCATGGGCTAAAAGGGTAGCAAGGACCATTTGGCACACCTTTTCTTATGCAGGTTGACTTGGACCTTTTTTTTTTCTTTTGCTTTTATTTTGCATCACAATCTCACAATATTAATCATACATATTGTTTGGGGGGGTGGGGTTTACCTTCATCTATCAAAGTAGATTAAAAGCATAAAGTGTCTAGAAAATTAACTTAACACCTTTTCTGTTTGACTTCTTTCTCTGATACTGCCTTTTGTACAAGCTTGGCAGACTGCTTACCTATTAGTAAAAACAAGGTATAGGGCCAGCGTACATCTTGTATGTTAGAAAGAACAAGTCAGATTGTTAATTTATTGCACTTTGGGGAAGTCTGTGCGCTCAATAGGTTGAAAAGCTGCCATTAAATGAAAGCAAGGTATGAGGTATTGGTATGCAGATTATTTGAATAAAGGGGTTTTAACATTTTATTTTTGTTCTAGTGATAGTCAATTTTTACAGGACTCTTATATAGGGATAAAATCTTCCCTATGAGATGAGCGTTCCCTAGCTTGAATGACAGAGGCATCAAGAATCTGTTGAGTGCTCTTTATTCAGCAAAGGAAAATGATTTGAGACACTTCAGTCACCTAAATGCTTTGCAAAATATTGGGTTGGTATATCTATAATCCCTCAGATTAACCCAGACATATCTGCTAATCTAAAAAGTAGGATTATTTTCTAAATGTATAATATGTAGTTTGTTCTGTAGAACGAACAGTCCTAGTCTTGGATATAGTAATTGTTGGCTTTAGTGGGCTTTAAGTTACAGCATTTTGTTATAGTGTATTGTTTTTTTGTTGTTGTTGGTTTTGGTCTTTTTTTAAGAGACTCAAAACTGACATACTGAAGATCCTTGGGAACATTCAGTTTAATGAAAATTTACTGCTTGTAACTTTTAGTAGAGAATATTTTCTATTATTTATCAGTATTTCTTAGACATCATTATTTCTTTCACTAGGATTTAAAATTTTTAATTGTTCCTTCTGCTACACATGAACCTAGATAATGAACTCTATGTATAATTCGGATCGATTAAGATGCTTTTAAAGTAATGATGTGCATAGAAGTTGTAATGGTAGTACTTTTTTTGCTATTCTCTGTTATACTTGGCATGGCACTGTTAGATAAACATGCTACAAAATGTAAACTTTGATTTTTGAAAAACTGATATTCTTACTGCACAGATGCTGTTGATCATTCTGTTTATATGTGAGAATGCTGTTTCTAAATTGTCTTGGTTTTACTTGGCTTCATATTTATTAGTGGTTTGCTTTGCTTTTAAATAGTGAAGAACCAAGTTTGTAGATTACTGAAAGGTATGTTTTAAAACTATGCAGAACATGTAATGGGCAGGGGATTGAGTCTGGTTTACTGCATCTACTGCAGAAGAACCTTAAGCTGATTTATGTATGTTACCACATAGAGTTAATTTGTTATAATCTAGGTTACTTTATGCTTCACACATTGCAAACAGTGGGAGCAACGGGATGGCTTGTGTCTCAGAAGGTGTTGTCTCTACTTTGGCTGGCCATTCTTTCTCCAGGTTACTATCCTAATCCGTGCGTGTGTGTTGACTGTTTCTTTTGATAAAACTAGGAATCTGCAGTACATGGCTTATACTAATTCAACTATGCTTATGCTGTAGCTTTTGTACATTGAAATGCATGTGCTGCTTTACTTTCTTTATTGACCAAAATAGGCTTAATGAGAGGGTATATTTCTGTTCACAGGCATAATGGGAGACTAACCAGACTGTTTCATGAGGGAATGAGTGTGTGAATAGCACAGAATATGGGGTGTCAAGAATAATGGGGTGTGGTTAGTTTGGTAGTCACTTCCTATATTGGTATTCCTCTTGGCAAAAACTGGTGCTGCTAATCTGTGCATTTCTTGAAACATACTGAGGTCTTCAGTGCGTGGTAACTTGGATTCAAATATTAATAATACTGAATTTCTGGCAAGATAGCATTGTTATAACAAATGAGCACTTCATCTTTTTGCATGGCTATTGGTTTTGTTGAGTAGCTGATGTTATAATGCTGTCATACTTGTGATAATCTAGATGTTAACAAGCTGCATGTTGCCTGTACTCATGCATTTCTCTGCTGCGCAAAGTATTCTTGGCCACAGTTGCATGTTCCTCTGCTTGGTTTCTTTGAACATGTGCCACAGTAATTACGTTTCACACTACTGCTTTTTTGTCTTCTAGGGAGGGCAGCTTCTGGCATGTTCAGGTTGCTTGGAACAGGGTGGTATCAACTTGTTGCTCTGATGTCTTTGCTCAAGGTGTTTCTTCTAAGAAGGTGTGTATCCTTTGAAAAAATTGTTTTGTAAGCAAATTATTTACCCGGTTATAAAACAATAAAATATGATAAATGTATTATTTCTTGTAAACTTTCCCCTCTCTCTCTCTAGATGCCTTCCAAAGATCTACAAGCTGTTACTGTTTCTTATCCCACTCCTGTTTCTACTAGGTATGTGAATAGTTTAGTTATAATACAAATCGGTGTTTTAATTTCATAGAGCTCTTTAGACAAAGAGTTGGTGAGTAAGTAAATGCACTGAAGTCCTTTTTTTTTTTTTAATCTCCCTTCATAGGAATAGTAATGAGGTCATAAAGAGTAGGCTGCATACTGATTGCTTTGATTGTTGTCAATATTCATAAAAGTGTGGTTAAGTTCTTTTACCAACTCATCCTAAGTCTTTCCTTTGCTCTAGACCATGCTGTAGTTGCTTAAAATACTGCTCTTTAGACTGGTTAGTTGACACTATTCCAGGCCAACTGCCTACTTTGAAATAAACATACTCAGTTTAAAATATTCACCGAAAGTGCTGGGCCATTTCTGAAAAGCGGTTTCATGTCTTTGTGTCCTGAAAAACTTGTAGCTACTTTGGGGAGAAGATGAAGCTTCTCAGAAACTTAGTACAGATTCAAAATCCTCTGTACTAGGAAGAATAAGAAAGGAAGAAGTTACCCTGTGTGCAAAATGCTGCTACTTCTCACTTAAGATATTGCAAAAATAAGTGTAATCTTTGTGAAATGCTAGACTGTTTTCATGGAAGCCTAAGTTTCCTCCAACTTTTATTAGATATTATGCAATGTGGTATGTAGTAAGTAGGGTATAAGGCAAGATATTTTTCCATTGAGACAAAAAGCAGTATTTCCATCTGCCTTCGGTGAGCATGGCCTGTCTTAATCAGTAAATGAGATCTATGTGCCAGGGAAGCAGTAGTGTGAGATTAAAGATATACGATATGTAAGTGTAAGTTGTCTGCCATACAACTGCGTGAGTGGTGCTGATGGATCTTCTTTAATATTCTGGAGTGCTTGACTTAACAATTTTTAAGCTGACTCATGCTGATTTTTTTAGACTGGAGTAGTGTCCACTGTGAAGGCTACTTTGCAAACTTAAGGTAGCTTTTGTCCTTAAGTAGGAAGACAAATTGTAGATATAAGCAGTCTTAAGGGAGAATTCTCTTGAACACCATTTTTGCTTTTTGTTTCTGATCTAGGTATATGGTTCTGGGGGTTTGATGGCTTCATTTCATCATTACCTTCGTTGAACTGGACAAGAATTGATAGAATACAGAGAATAGATGACTCTATTCATGTTCCTGAACCACAGGATGATTTTTTTCACTCTGTGCAACCCCCAAAGGTAAGGGACAACAGTCTAAGGAAGAACTTCTGTATCTTTTTAAGACTTCTTACCTCCCATGTCTTCAATATTTTACAATAACTATTTGACACACAAGGGTAATGTAAATAAGCGTCTTGATTTTTATATATTAAAAATCTTTATACCTTAGGATACCATAAATACCTTTGATTCTGGTCGTATAACTGAGCTGGAAAAGCAAATGGCCTTCGTGTCTGACAGATGCCATCACCATGATGAAGAATATAGCAAAGTAATGCTCCTACTCCATAATCTTCAAGATCAGGTTGCCCAGATGAGTGACAAAAGTGAAACATTGAAGCTAATAAAAAATGTGATCGATCAACATCTTAAAGATATGAAGCTGGAGGAAAAGGTAAGACAGTCAGTTATTGATGCTTTCTGATCCTGATCGAAGTATTCTGTTTTAATAATGCAGATTATTAGTGATTGGACTTTAGCATTCTTTTTCTGTTACAGAATTAACTAATAGGTAGTAAATGCTAGGGAATAGTCATTAGCATTTGTTCCTCCTTTTGTTATTGCTGAGAGAATTAATTCCAGACAGTTGGTCTAAAGTAGAGTCTTACATTGCTGAAAAGCAGCTGGATTTATCCTGTTTTCATACAGAGAAAGAAGACTATAGGAAGGACTAGTGACAAAGAAGGGGTTTTGTGGTAAACTTCCCTGTATATAACCCCTACTACTGCTGAATCAGGTCTTTACTTTTATTACAGATTCTGTAATTTCTCACACTACATGCAGGATAAATCACTTAAGCACTTACAGAATGAAATAAAAATTATGCTTTGTAGAAAATATCAATTATGCTATTTGTACTCCAAAAGAAAATACACCACCTCTTTCTTCCCTGTTTTCTAAGACTGACTTCCTGGCTTTACATCAAGAACATGAGTTGCGCATCCTGACACTGGAAGACCTTCTTGGAAAACTCTCTGCTGAATCCAAGGTATTGGAAGTTAGCTTTGCTAACTTGCTCTAATTGTAACCTCTTGATAAAAAGGACTTAAGTTTTTTGTTGGCCATCCCAAACCCCAGTTTGCTTTACTCTAGCTATTGCAGTTCTTTAAATCTCAAAAACTTGTTTGTGTTTTTGCTCGCCCTTCTTGGAGGGGGTTTCAGTCCAAAGATTAAAAATTATTCACTTGACCAGTGAGGCAGGTTCTATTTGGAATAAAATCTTACTATAGAGGCACAAACATGCGTGTGGGGAACAGAGTCCAATATAGATGGTGCTAAAATCTCTCATTTTCATTTAACGTTCTTTATCTTCTTTCTGTCACTTGTGTTTCTTTGCTAAAACTGAATTTTGTATTTTTTAGGACATCCAGAAGGAGCTTGACATAGCAAAAGCAAAAACAGTGAGGTATAAGCACTTTTCAAATATTTTGCTTTTTCAAACCTGATGCTAACCAATGGTGATATACATGTTCTTTGAAATACAACAATCCTTTTTCTTTGTGTCAGTTAACTGATCTTAAGAGTTTGTATTGTCAGCAGGAGTACTTTTGTCTACAGTAGACTTCAACTGTGATGCTGAGCATCAGCACAAGGCCCACTTCCAGTGTGTGAGCAGTCCTACAACTACATTTTTTACTAGAGAAAGCTATTTATATAGAGGAGGAGAATGAGTGACTTCTCATTGTCTTATAAATGCATTAGAATATTTCCTCAAATTGCTCAGTGAAGCATACAGTAACTGCTTTTGATAGGCATTATATTTAAATTCTTAGATTGTATCAATTCTAACCTTTGTCTCTGTTTTTTGTTTGCCAGCTATGCTACTTTCCACTCATGTACTGTGTAATACCAGGATAAAAACTGCAGCACTTCATAAAGTAGTTTCCCCATTCGGAAAGGGAAGAGAAACACTTATTTGCTGAATTGCATTTAAATTGGATCTAAATGTAAAATGGCTTTAGAATGATGGTTGATACCTTTTTCCATAGCATGCACTGAACACTGATCTGTACTGGTCGTATGTGACCTGCTACTTGAGCTCAATTTGACACCTGCCTCTAAAGTTACTCTGGTTTAAGTAGGGTAACCTGAAACTTGCTCTAACTAGTGGCAAACTGATGCAAATAAAGTTTGACGGGTTTGCCAGAAACCTTAGATTCCCCAAAATCTATATATGTTTGAGTTATTAACTTGTCAGCCTGGTGATGTTCTAAAGTCATCACTGCTGGATTTGTCCACAACTTCAAAATACTTTGCTTTGAATATATTAATCCTAAGTATGCCTTAAATAACATTTTCAAGGAACTGCAAGCTCACAGCACCTATCATGGTGAATAACTGAACTGGGAAAGCACTTTGCATTAGACAAGTATGTTCTCACACTTTTGGAAATTGATGGAATGATTCAAACTACTCTTTCCTAATTATTGATTCCTTGTTTTTGTCAGAGATGATGATGAACATGGTCAACTTTTGGACAAAGTTAAAAAGCTAGAACTAGAGTTGTCTCAGATGAAATCGGAGCTGTTAACTGGGGAAAGCATGAAGACGAGTTGTGAGAAAATAGATGTCATTCATGAAAAAGTAGGTTCTGTAACTGTCCCAGTAAAACTTGGTACTACTTGATCACTAACTTTCTTGAAATGCACTGTAGTAAGTAATGTGCAGGTAGTATTCATTTGCAAGAATGGTAGTGTTCTATGTAGTGGTACTGTGAATTTTTTCCATTAGTGCAGAACACTTTACTAGACAGGAGTTTATGGCTTGTTTTCTACAATGGCAGGGCTTTTTGCATTTAACATGTGATGCAATAGCACTTCTCTATACAGTACTTTGCTGTTCTTACCGATGTATTTTGCTAACCCGTAGAAATGTGGAAAAGAAACTTATGTAAAAGCAAGTTAGGTTTGTTATCTGAGAGTTGTTTTAAAAAATCATGCTTAAGTTCTTCTGAAGCCTTTTATAAGGTCTGACTAGAATGTAGCCAACAAAATACAACAGTAAGTATTGATATGGGATTATCAACTTTGACTAAAACACCATCTTGTGATAACATTCAAATACGATCTAGCTCTTTTATATGGAATCAAAGCACACCATAAGTAAGTGATTAAGAGACTTGCTTAACGAGGCCTAACAAGTACACTGCTCCCCTTAGAGTTGCTATGGTGCCTTCTTTGAACTGTTGCAGTCAACTTTTTTTATTCTGAAGTGTTAGTCAGACCACTGATGTAAACTGCATAGTTTGCTAGGGCTTTGCTAGGTGTGTCTTGTTCACCAAACTGATGAAACGTCTAGATTTCCCATGTGTTCTTTTGCACACCTGACTAGTCTGTTATTCCAGTGTAAGTCAATGTAGTTAAAGCACATGTGAAAGCTAGACTTCTGTGTAGTACTGAATGTATGTATTGATTTCACATGTGCCTGTTATAGATAGTATTAATGGTTTATAAAGACTAATAATTTCTATTATAATTGTTAATGGCTTCTACTAGGTAGATGCCCAGGTCAAAGAATCTGTGAAGCTAATGCTTTTTGGTGATCGACAAGAAGACTTTCCCGAATCGCTTCTCCAATGGCTGACGTCCAATTTTGTGAGCAAAAGCGATCTGCAGACTTTGCTGCGCGATCTAGAGTTGCAGATCCTCAAGAATATTACTCTCCATATGTCTGTTACAAACCAAAAACTAACATCTGAAGTAGTAACAAATGCTGTGACTAATGCAGGGATTTCTGGAATCACGGAAGCGGTGAGTGAGTTCAAGGTCTCAAAAGTTCAGCTGCAACTATAGAGTCCTTTTATAGGCGTTTTGTGGAGCATAACTGACGATACAAATCTTAATGATTTTAAGAGATGTTGGGAACATTAATTGAAATGGGGGGAACTACAGAAAATGCTTTATCAGGTATATTTCTATAGCATTGGTTGTTGCAGGTTGTGAACGTTTTGTGTTTTTTTTCAAAGTATGCTATCTTGAAAATTGAAGAATTCCCAAGAAACAATGGTATACCAAAGAAATGCAGCTCAGGGTCTTGGGAAGGTGGGGGAAAGAATGCAAGTTTTGAAGAAAACACTAGTCAAGATGCAGTATGAATTTGTGTATTAAGACAGACAACCATGCATTAAAAATGGCCTCTGTCTTGACAGAGGCTTTAAAAGACTTGTGATGGAGTGCAGCATCTCAAAGAAGCTTGCAACTTCACAGGTGTGTATATATCAATTGTTTTATCACTTGATATTAAAATCTTTCTCTTTCCATTCTCCTATCCTATGTGTACATCTGTAGCAAGCACAAATTATTGTAAACAATGCACTGAAACTCTACTCTCAAGACAAGACTGGTATGGTGGATTTCGCCTTGGAATCTGGAGGTAAATAGTAGAGGAAACACCATTTTTACTATTCATGTTATTTATATTTATTCATGTTATTTACTAAAAAAATCTTAAAATGAAGATTAAAGGTTAGTAGAGTATCCTTGTGTGTTGCCTGATCATCAGACTTATTGCAATCTATGCCTGTTGTTTACAGGGTTATACATCAGCCTAAGTATGCATGGATGGGGATAGAATAGTTCTTCTAAGCATGTGTACAACTGGATAATAGAGAACCACAGATGTGTTTGTGTGTGGTGTACACACCACTGAACTCATCAGGGAAAAATGTGTATCTTTTAGCCCTCCTAAATGAAAAACCTTTAACATGTTCTTAAAATAACATTGTACTTGATAGAAGCATTGTACCCCAGAAAATTATTAGACTTTAACAATATCTTCAATAGTTTCTTTTATGAGGAAAATAACTGGTATATTAGTTAATCTTTGTATAAATCTCTGCCTTAAAAGTATTCAGGAAGAAATGAGTAATTATTTCTGCTAACCTGATGCTTTTTTTTTTTTTTTTTGAGGTGGCAGTATTCTGAGTACTCGCTGTTCTGAAACCTATGAGACTAAAACAGCATTAATTAGCCTCTTTGGAATTCCTCTGTGGTACTTCTCTCAGTCTCCCAGAGTGGTGATTCAGGTAATTAAAGGCAGAGTAAACAAATTCAGCAATGTTATTTTGTGTTGAGTGATTTGGATTGGTTTTTTGGATGCTGGATGTTTCTGTCTGTAATATATTGGGGGTGTGGGTACTTTGAACTATGTTCCCAAGAGTGGGATTCTTCTGGTAGTTCCTGGGCACTGCTTAAGTCCTACTCTAGCAAAATTAAGAGCCTTATAGGAGGCTTGGGTAGTGCATTGGCCTTCTGTAAAGTGGGAGCACTGGGAGGGTTCCTGTTGAGAAGTAATCTCAAGGTGGGTTTTCAAAACGCTGCTGGTAGTTCAGGTGGATATGCTGTCTTCCTGAAGAGTTCTACCAAATAGATTATATTCTGCTGCTTACTATCTAAGACTGTCCCTAATAATTCAGAATTCATTACAAAAAAATCATTACAAAATGCTTGTGGCTGTTTTTTTGTTGTTGTTGTGTCCCATCCTGTTCTCTCCCCTTTCTCCTGTCTAGCCGGACATGTATCCAGGAAACTGCTGGGCTTTCAAAGGATCGCAGGGATATCTTGTAGTTAGACTTTCAATGAAGATCTATCCAACTGCCTTTACAGTGGAACACATACCAAAAACACTTTCACCAACAGGAAATATCACCAGTGCTCCTAGGAACTTTTCAGTATATGTAAGTTTGTCTCTGAAATTAAGTTGATGTTTGTATGCATAAAGAATATTTGTGTTACATATCTTGGAAAATAATGACTTAAGGGAGGACAACTAAGAAGAGAAACTGTTTCTGTCATTGCTCTTAAAATTGCTTATATTTTTTACGAGCTTTGAGATTAAGAATAAGAAGTGTTACAACTAATTTTGGGGGAGTTGTTTCTTTTCTTTTGCTTTATATAGTAGTAAACATTTTTGAAGGGAGATGATGGTTTTTAGGTTGGTTTAGTTCTTTAATACACTTTAATTGTTCCATCCTTCCTCCACTCCTTCCCTCCCCCCCCCCCCCCCCCCCCATTTTGGTTCTTCATGTTATCTATGATGTGTGTTAAATCTGTTTAAAATTGATTTTAACTAGCAGCACAGTTGCATAGGTGTGACTGCAGAACAGAAGACCACAAGCTACATCAGAGTATAGTTGTGATACCTGAGAACTTTGTCTAGCTCTTCTAAACACTTAAGCAATCATCCGCAAGTGTCTTGAATCTTGACTTCCATCTTGTTTATAACCTTGATGTTTACTCATTCTTCTTTGTCCTGAGCAGTTTATATTGTACACTGTGATAGTGGTTTTTGCCATGGAAATTAAGGGGTTTGACCATGAAAACGTATAAACATAGCACAAGTATTTGCAGTGCAGGAAACTCAAATACAGAGCTGTGCCGGAACAAGCATTAAGTTACATGGGAAATGTTCTGATCCTGGTTTGATAGACTTCTGAATGCTGTCTGTTGATACTCAGTTATGCAGACATGCTTCTGGTTTTGGTTTGACTTCAAATTTGACAGAAGCAAAAATCTTTATCCTGTTGTTATAGGGTCTAGATGACGAATATCAAGAAGAAGGCAAGCTTCTAGGACAGTATGTCTATGACCAAGGAGGAGAACCACTGCAGATGTTTCCAGTGATGGTAAGTCTGGATGGTAAGATTTAAAGCGTCAGGAGAAAGATACTCGTGTTTACTATGGTAGTGCACAATGAGCAGTGAAGGACAAAGGTCTCGTTCTCTGTTGGGCACTGTAGAAACTGAGGTAGAAAGTATCTACCCATCTGCCTCAAAACCTGTGGTCTAAATAAGAAAGAGGGGAAAGGTTTGTGCCATCTGGACACAAACAGTGTGAAGATGCTAAACTATATATAAAGAGTCTGCTTCATGCTTCTTCTGACTCCCTTCACAAATAATCAGTTGTAAGGCAAGGAAGGTTCTGTTCAAAGTGGCAGAAACTTCCCAAGGCATGACAGTTACTAATAAAAGTTGGTAGTTGCAGGAATCTAAGAAAGCAACTTCAGTTGCACCTGTTCCTACTAGAAACCTAACTCTGGTTTGTGTGTTTGCTTTTTCCTTCTCCAGGAGAAAAGTGAAAATGCATTCCAAATAGTAGAATTGAGAATTTTTTCTAACTGGGGACATGCAGAATATACATGCCTTTATCGGTTCAGAGTGCATGGGAAACCAGCCGAATAATCTCTGACACTACAGCTTGGGTTGTTTTTGTTGTTGTACATTTTGTTCTCAATTTGTATATACCGGAAAGCCTAGAACACTGGATTCTTTAAAGGACGAGGATACAAGATATGTACTGCAGAGCTATTGATCCTCTGATAAAGGCAGAAGACTGTCAGCAGAACTGTATGAAAAATAATTTTTATTTGCTCTAATGCGCAGCTTGTAATTGCCAGTTAGCTTTATATTTTTGTGTCCATGCTGAGAGAAATAATGCATGTAAACTACTCTGGTTCATAAAGCCCAGTTGGCAAACAGGTGACACCTATTTTATTACAAATGAATGTATAGGTTTTTTAAAAGAATAAACCACACTTTCTGCAACTAGGAATCTGGTTTTTTTAAATCCAGGACTTAACTGCATACTTCTGCTAGTTTGGCACCATAAGCCAAAAACTGTGGTACATTTTAAAGACTGACTGTGGCAAAAGGTGTCCTTCAGTTGACCCTTGGGTTTGACCTTTTTGGTGGATCCAAAAGGGTGGCTTTGATACATGTTGGAATATAATAAACATTACTGTCAGGGAAAGTTAACACAACCAAAACTAGTTTAAACACCAGCGACTGAGAATGCTTTACTGTGATTTGTGGCCATGAATTGCTCTAAAAGTCAGGGATAACTTTAACTGCAGTTATTTTAAGGGTTTTTACCATAGCAACTTGGCCAGTTTGTTCTTTAGTGTTAATTCCAACTCGACCTTGATGTACTGACTAACTGGATCGGAGCTGATAAGCCTGCTAAATTGCTTAGTAAACATTAGTATACAGCAATTAAACAATCTTAATTTGTCAAAAGTGATCTCTTTGGGACAAGAATTCCTTAGGCTGGTTCATTGTTATACTTGGTAAATGTTGTACTGTGAGAATGCAGTATGTGGAATAAACCTTGCTACTTCACATTTACAAGAGGGACTTCTGCTCAGTACTGCTGTATTGAAATATACGGGCATTCTTTAGATCATCCCCAGAAACCGTGGTCGGGTATGAGAAGATTAGGGTGATGTCTTGCTCTTGGAAGCAACATTTCCATGCAGAATGAGATGAAACTGCTTATTAGCCCCCTTAGGACTGCTACTTTGAAGATCTTTTTCAGAAAAGAATCCTGAAATGTACTTGTATGCAGAATTTTTATCTTGCTGTTATAATGCATTTTATAGTTACACATGAACTGTTAACACATGGAACTGCTGACTGGTTTTCTGAATAGAGTTACGTATGTTGCACAACAGTCCTCGAATGTTTTTTAAAAAAAAAAAAGTCTCCATGTGAAGAACTTTTTTTCACTTCAGCTAGAGACAGAACCTATGGCCTACGCAGAGGAGCTCAATTACACATGTACAGCTGTTTTCATATTATAGGTTACATATTTAAAATTAGAATTATCCTGTGTAAATTGAAATTAGGTAGCTGGGGTGGGAATATTTTGAATAACACTAACTTATTTTTAAAAAAAGCAAGATAGGACTTTGTGCAATGTATTTTTGTAAATGCTTTTCAAGATGTCTGTTATTCTTTGCTGCCTCCAAACTGACAAGATGCTATTGAGATGTTTAAATAAAGAGTTTTAATTTTTAAAAGTGCATGTAATATTTGAAACAAGAAATAAAGCTTCTTTTCTGTATTTTTGATCACCTGCTTGAATAACTGAGGACAGGAGGGACTCTTTAACACTAGAGCTGTCGTAGTGCTTTCACCCCGTGGCTCGTTTCCAAATACACTCGACCTCTTTCTGCCCCTGCCCCGATTCCCTCCAGAAGCGATCCTCCCTGGTAAGTGTGCTGGCGCTGAGGGCTGTTCACGGGACTCTGCAGTGCAGCTGCAGGAGCAGTCCGTGTTCGGCAGTCAAACACCCGGGCCTCGCTTTGCCTTCGGAGTTTCTGTGCAGCCCTGTCTTGTGCTGTTCAGCGCACCTTGAAACTTTTGAAGAAAAAAAAACAACAAACCAACCCTACACGTCAGTAGTTGCTGGATGAGTTTCTGCTGTGTGCAATACCTTTTTGAAGTGTTGGGGGGTTGGCCTTGTTTGGTTTTTTAAACCCTTTCCTCAGCCTTGCCCGTGTCCCTGAGCCACAACCCTACACTGCGCGGTGTTACTGTCCGCGACCCACACACCCTTCCCGCTTTTTTTTTTTAATATTCTACTTTTTCCCCGGGCTCGCTCGATACCGAAACCGATCTCTGACACAGCCCGAAGACCGTTGGCGTTTCTTTAACTCCGTTTTTAGCCGGTGGACGGGCTCACCCCCCTCCCGCCCCGCTCGGTGGAGCTCGCTGATGAACACCCTGTTCCGCCCCGCCCCGGGAGCCGGCGAGGCCCCGCCCCCCGCCGGGCTCCGCCCTCCGCCGGGCCCCGCCCCCCGGGGGCCCCGCCTGACGCAGCCGCGCAGCCGCGCCTCCTGAGCCTCGCAGGCCGCCGTCAGAGCGGGCGGAAGCCGGGCAGCGAGGCGTGCCGCCGCTCCGGGGCTGCGTGCGGCTGCGCCCGCCCTCTCCCCCCCCCTCTCCGCCCTCCCTTCCCCCTCCCCCTCCTCCGCGTTGATGGCGGCGGCGATTATGGCGGCGGAGCAGGAAGCCGCGAAAGGCGGCGGCAGGAACCGCGGCGGCGTGCAGCGCGTGGAGGGCAAGCTGCGCGCCAGCGTCGAGAAGGGCGACTACTACGAGGCGCACCAGATGTACCGGACGCTTTTCTTCAGGTAGGGCCCGGCCCGGCCCGGCCCGCCGCCCTGCCCCTCCCCCGCCCGGCCTTCCAGAGCCTTCCCACGCACTCTACCCTGCTGCCGCCCGCCGCGCCCACGCCCGCTCCCCATTGGCCGCCGCTTCTGCCCATCTCCGCCTCCTGGTCCCTCATTGGGCCTTGGGGGGGGGCGGGTACGTGCTTGTGGAGGGTAGGGTGAGCGGCGGGGGCCCGGGGGCAGCGGGCGCCCCGCGGGGCTGCCCGGCCCGGCCCGGCCCGGCCCGGCCCGGCGGCCTCCCCCCTGCCTCAGGCCCGGCCGCCGCTGTAGGGCCGCGGGGGCCGTGTGCGGCGGCGTGGGGCCGGCGCGGGGAGCCGCTTAGCTGGCCGGGGTTGGAAGGTGAACTCCGACCGCGGCCCGACCCCGACCCGACCCGACCGGTCCGGCTGAGGGAGGCGGCGGCGGCGGCAGCTGGGCACGGCGGGGGCTCCCTGCCGCCGCCTCCCGGGAGCACACCGTCCCGTTGACGTGCAGGGGGCGTGTTGCGTCATACTCGGCAGAGGTCACGGGCAGAGCTGAATTTCCCTCCCCGTCCCCAAACGTCTCCTGGCGGCCCCACGTCCCGAGGAGGCCGAGTAAGGGCCGCCCCTGCCAGGCGGGGTGGCCTGGGTGGGCCTCCCCGGGGGGCTCGGGGCTGGGCTCTCGGCGTGTCCCTGGCTCCGGGGCCGTCCCTGAGCTCCTCAAGCAGGCGCCTTCTCAGCAGCTTCTGGTTTGCCAGCTTATTTTAAAGGCCGGCCTGCCTGCGAAGCAGATTGTTTAACATTTCGGCTTGATTGCTCAGCCGAGGAGCAGGGCTACTTTGTTGCACGGCAGTCACCCTCCGGTACCACTTTTAGGAAGGGGGGCAGCTCTGGGAACGGCAAGGATCACCCGCACGGAGGAGCGTTGTTCGAATAGGTTGTAGATGGTGTAATGCTTGTGTACGTGACAATGGCTAAGTAGAGCAGGCCTGGACGTTTTTTCAGAAATATTACTACTACTGCCTGTTCTGTCTTAAGAAACTTATTTTTATCGCAAACCTTTTTTAGGTTTTTTTATTTTATTTTTCACATCCACCATAACTTGTAGTGGTCACCCTTTCTCTTGTCAAAATTTAAAATGTGGACCCTTGCTCTCGGGGGCGCAGAATAAAGTGTTTCTTCCAGGGGCTTCCTCGGTGGGTCCCAGCTTTGTTTGTTTGTGGTTCTGCTGCGAGAGGACAGGTGGGGAAACTGCCTTCTGGGTCTTGGCAGCTCACTTGTGTGTCAGCTGTCCTCAGAGCTCCTCTGAGTGGGAATGGGAACAGGCCTGTGGGTATCCTTGGAAAAATAGCAGCCAGGTATGTGGGGAAGAGAGTCCTTGTGCACCGTCTGCTTCTGGTACCAGCGTACTCTAGATAGCCTGCCCTACCAAGCACCATTAAATTAAAGCAGTTGTCTTTTGCTGTAGCCTTCTGATGGGATCAGCAATGGCACCATCTAGGCCTTAAGACTTAAACTGTATTTGAGAATAAATCTAAATTTAAGACAAATTATGGCCTATTTTGTAGTAAGGATTATGTGATGTGATGGCTGCAGTGGCGGAAGATGACTTGGCTCAGCAGGTCGCTTCTCATCCCGTCTTCTGAATGTATTAACTCAGATACTTTGCTTAAGCTTCCCTGAATTAATTTGGAATCAAAGATCCTGCCTCTTCCATTTTAAATTCAAGAGAAAGAAGGTGCTCAGTTAAATAAAAAGGCAACATTTGCATAGCTGGGAAGAGCATTTCCTTCTAGGCAAAAAGATGTAATGAGACTGTGAAACTTGTTTGGAAAGTCACTGAGGCCAAAAAGGAGTCCTGGATAGTCTTGTCTGTCCTCTGTAAAATGTATGTTAATGTCAACAGTTTTCCAGAGACATAATAACACAGAGTGAGATGATCTCAGCTGTGGAATTGTAATTGGGATAGCCAGTGTTTACGTGTTTTAAACAACACTGGCCTCTAAAACATTTGTTCTGTCACGAGTTGCACGTTAAACCTGAAATCCTGACTCAGAGTTTCAGAAGTCATAAACTGAGATGTGTTTGAGGGTGGAGGAGGGGAAGAAGTGGAGGAGGAAAGATTACCATAAGCCTGCCTCCTGCAGACTTCTTACCCCTGCCTGTGATCCATGGAGCAGGTGGAAAACTGCTCTTCCTGCCTGACCCCAAGCAGCGAGTCCTGTGTTCCTCCAACCAGGAGTACCTTGACCACTGTTGTTACTGTACAGGCTGGCTGGGTTGAACTCTTCTCTGTCTATGATTCGGTGATTGAGTCAAACTTCCAAGTTCAACATCCCTGTTGTTGTTACATTGGTGTCTGTTTTTCTGCTGCTTGTAGGTACTTTTTCTGGTATGAATGATCTGTTCCAGGATTTCAGTTATGAAAATGTGTCTCTGTTGTTCTAAATGCTGTTTAGGTCAGTGTAGTGAGTATTTATTTTTCTTAGAAGTTCTTTTTAAATAAAAGGTTTTTTTTATAAAAAACCAACCACAACTCTTTTAAATGTATTTTGTATTGTAAAGCTGTTTTCAGCATCTTTTAGTATCTGCTGTAGTAATTCCCAGATTAGGAGCTCCCAAATAGCCTTGGGAATCTACTGGAAGCAGAATTTGTGGAAGTGGGTCTACACTGAGGTTGGGAGTCAAACGCTTAGAAAGAAGCAAACCTGGATGTGACACCAACTATAAAAATGTTGGAGCTGCCCATCCGTTTGACTAACATGCAGAGCATTTATGGTGGTGATTGCAGATCTGAATTGTGGAGGATACTTTTTCCAAAAAAACACCATCATGCCATCCATTATTACAGTTCTGTGAACTGTTACAGATAAAAGACCTTGGGGTTTTTGGAGGACTGTCTCCTCCCGTGCTTGTTGTCTGATCTGATTTTACCAGTAGGACTTGTCCCTGGAACTGTCACGTGTGACTGGAATCTCGCTGCAGCACAAGAGCACGGTATCCACCGTTTGCTCGTTTTCCCTCTGGTTAGTGTGACCCTCTCCATGCCCGCACTGTCCCACCGCTCCCCTGACTGCCTCACTTCACTCCCAGAACCACCAACCCCTCTCTGTTACCCCGCGGGGATGCTCGTGCATCGGATCTGCTGTACGGGGAGGCCTTGCCGCTGCAGGAGCAGAGGCTGCTCTGACTGCTGAGAACCGAGAGGGGTGAAGCAGGGGCACAGCGTGACCAGGTGTCGTAGAGGACAAAAGGCATATTGCAGATACTAAAGCAGCGTGGTAGAACTGACATCTTATCTTTTTGATATGAGCAAACTGGCTGTTGTTATTAACTACTCAGAAAACAGACTTTCGGAGAAGCATTTAAGAGAAATGGAAATTGGAAACTGTATCTGCTGCCACACTTTAACGGCTCTTATAGGAAATGCTGTGTTTATAATCTAGAGAGGTGACTGTCCAAGACCTTTAGTTACTGATAGTGACGATGTGCAGGAGGCTGCAATCACAGCACCATGGTAAGAGGCTCCTGCTCTTGAGGTAAACATGAGGAACAAATTCTTTTATTCTTCATTTCTTGGTTAACTCTTAAGTGAGTGTGCTGGTTTTGACTGGAACAGAATTAATTTTCCTCACAGTAGCTAGTATGAGGCTATGTTTAGGATTTGTGCTGAAAACAGTGTTGATAACACAGAGATGTTTTCATTATTGCTGAGCAGCGCTTACACAGAGCCAAGGCCTTTTCTGCTCCTCACCCCACCGCACCAGCGAGCAGGCTGGGGGGGCACAAGAAGTTGGGAGGGGACGCAGCCGGGACAGCTGACCCCAACTGACCAAAGGGATATTCCAGACCATATGACATCACACTCAGCATATAAAGGTGGGGGAAGAAGGCGGCAGTGGGGGACATTCAGAGCGATGGTGTTTGTCTTCCCAAGTAACCGTTAAGCGTGATGGAGCCCTGCTTTCCTGGAGATGGCTGAACCCCTGCCTGCTGATGGGAAGTAGGGAATGAATTCCTCGTTTTGCTTTGCTTGCGTGCACAGCTTTTGCTTTACCTATTAAACTGTCTTTATCTCAGCCCACGGGTTTTCTGACTTTTACCCTTCTGATTCTCTCCCCCATCCCGCTGGGGGGGAGTGAGCGAGCGGCCGTGCGGTACTTTGTTGCCGGCTGGGGTTAAACCGTGACAGTGAGGAAGGTGGAAGCTGCAGCGGGTGTGTTTTGAAGCACTGTATTGAGAGACCAGACTTGTTTCTTTTATGAATTGGTGACTCTGTAAAGTGTTACATGGTATATCTTGCTGGCTGGTCTTTTCTTACCCATCAGAGACAAGCAGAGGACTAGTATGTGGCTGATGTCTCCTGGCAGACAGTCGTGGTGGTCAGAGGGACTTAAACCAGTGGAAAGGAGACATCGGTGAGGAGAGGGCTGGAGTCGGTTGGGCAGCGCTGAGTGTGCGAGCTGTCCAGGGTGCGTTCTGAAAACTGTTTCACTGTGATGGCTTTGGTTTTGGTAAAGGCTCTGATGTGACGGTCTGAGCGGTGTAGTTCAGGGCGTTGGCATCTTTTGCACAGGTGAACTCCTGGGATCATTTCCTTTTCTTTGTTCCAGCCCAAATCAGGTTTGAAGCTCTCAGTTTTCATTCTTATACTCTCAAGTCTGGAGCAGAAAAAAAATTGTAACTTGCAGTAAAAGTTACATCATTATTGAAACTAACCTGGTTTAAAAATAAATCCCTTATTGCCTTTATTTTAAATTTTAGTGATCTTTAATCCTTTAAACGTGAGTAACTTTAAGTGTACGCAAATTATTTAGTGGTAATTTTTATCAAGGCTTTGCTGTTGTTTCAGGTATATGTCACAAGGAAAACATGCAGAAGCAAGAGAACTAATGTATTCAGGGGCTTTGCTGTTCTTCAGTCATAACCAGGTAAGTCAGTCATAACCAGGTAAGTCACTGGTTGTGTGTGTGGGTTGAGGAGGGGTCATTATTCCAAGTTTTTGAGGGTTGAGTGGTGAATTCTCAATGATAAATGTTTGGGGTAATTGCTTTGTAATCTTCTGTTTTATCTCTTTGTTGAGCCTTTCTCCACAAAGAAGGATTATGCCAAACTGGAACATAAAGCAGAAGTGTTTGTGAGCATCCAAACAATAATTGTAACCGCATTTGTTTTGCTTTCCTGGAGGCTTCTCTTTTGATGCCATCAAATTAGTATAATCTTTTTATAAGGGGAGGTTAAGACTTGATACTGTGCCTTAGCTGTAGATGTTGATATAAGTATTAAATCTGCCTCCTAACAAAATTCTGGTTGATGTTTTCTTTTATGTACTGATATGTTCATCACTACCAGTATGTGTCTGTTTTGTAGCAAAACAGTGCTGCTGATCTGTCCATGCTGGTTTTGGAGTCTTTGGAGAAATCGGATGCAAAAGTAGCAGATGACCTTTTAGGTGAGGTGACCTTTGCGCTCAGTTTGATGGTGTTTAGACGTGCTTTAACTTCACAGTGACTGTTGTTAACAGACTTGAAACCTGAAATCCTTTTTGTATGCCCTCCCACATGGCTAAGGGTTACCTTCATCCTAGAAATGGACTGGGGGAAAACTTTATTAGAGAATAATGGATTCCTGATAACTTTGTGGGCATGCTTAGAACAAATATTGCAGTCTTGTGGCATTGTCCTTTCCTCGACACAGCAGTAACGTATTGTCTGCACAGTCACTGATGTCCCCAGGGCTTTGGTGGGTGGTGGTTTCCCACCCTAGCAGCGTGGTAGTGTGCACATTATTTGTGATTCAGCTGTTCACAGGGAAATCTTTCTTCTTTGACTGTGAGATTTGGTAAGCAGGCAATTCAGGGAGACCTTCTTAAGAGCTGCCTGGCCAGACTACTGCTGCGGCATGGGTGAACTGCTCCTATTAACAACCTGTGGATGGAGACAGACAGACAGAGGCCGTTCTTGGTTTACTTAGATCGGCTCTAACATTTTGTATCCCATCTATGACTTATGGTGGTGCTTTTCCAAACTACAGCCCTCTGTCCCTCACAGCTTCCCTGTGAATGGCAAGCAGTCCCATAACCTGCAGTCTTTCCTCCTCCTTGGAACTGCATAGTCCTCTGGGATATCCTGTCCCAAATGACGAGACAGGGAAGCTGTCAGCAGCTGACTGCAAGGCACAGCTTTTGGCTGTGGAGGAGTCATATGAATATGGCTGGCTGATAGATGCAAGATTGACTTGATGTATGAGAAGTGGCTCAAGTTCAAAGTCACTCTTTTTTTAAGGTGGCTTATGGAGGCTGTTAAGGGAGGTTAAAGACACAATAGCACTGTAACTTAAAGATGCGCTAGAAGCAGCAGTTCATCCTATTTCTTTTAATGCTAAATATTTGTGAATCTTATTGCTTCTAGAAAACTTGGCTAAATTGTTTAGTTTAATGGATCCAAATTCTCCCGAAAGAGTGGCTTTCGTATCCAGAGCACTAAAATGGTCTAGCGGGGGATCAGGAAAACTTGGACATCCAAAACTACACCAGTTACTAGCAATTACCCTGTGGAAAGGTAAGAAAAATTAACTGGCTTTTGTGCTTTGTTTTGAAAATGTTGAAAGTATGATATTGTAAGAGATCTACTTTGGAAATAATCTAAGGAAGCCGAGATGGAAATGATTGATTGAGTTCTGCTATTACCTGATTTTTGCAATAACTTCAGCTTAATGTTACTAACAAAAAAACCCTGGGGCTGTAACTCTATATTAGTGCAAAACCCAAAATACAACTGCTGCTCTCTGTAAAAGGAAGGTTGATCCTTTAGACACTGAGATAGTTTGATGGAGTCATTAGAAGGAAAATTGCTGGCAAGCAAAGCTGTTCTGTTGTGGGTTTTTTTGTTTTTAAATCCTGTATAAACATGACAAAGATTGAAATACACCACCTAGCATCCAAAACAGTCTTTGGATCTGTAATTAGGTACTTTTTGAGATGTTGACCAGCAGGCTTATTCCAGAATGAATGCTGTTGCCTTTGATTTATGTGGGATTTTATCACTTGTGATGGGATGTAAGATAAACCAAAAATGCATTAAATAATTATTTTAATTGTGGATGATAGCTAGTTTTTAAAGTCTTATGTTTGAAACATAACAAAGGTGAGTGAGAACAGTTGAATAAATGCCATCTCTTCTGTGGTTTCTCGTGAGTTAATAGCTGTGCAAGAGATTGATTGTTTATTTTAAATTTTTCAGTAGCTGCAAAGTGATGATAGTGGTTTCATAGAACAGTCCTGACCCAATGGTCAGCATTCCAGCTCGTTGCCTTCCTGCGTGCCATGGGCAATCCCGTAGCTGTTCTCATGGGGCTTATGTTAGCTTGATGGCTGCTGCCAGCCAGAAAGGGAGGATTTTCCTCAGAGCATTTAAGTTAGAAGCTGAGATACAATTAGGATAAGAAACGGTTGCATTCTGAAAGTAAAAAATCCCCATTTTGTAGCCATCTGCTCACTGTTCTTTTGAAGAGCAAAATGCGTACGTTTTCTTAGTCTGTAGTTTTTGAGAGTTTCATCACAAAAGGCTCAGATTTTTAAAACAAAGCTTTTAAATTCCAAAAATTAGCAGCTATCCCGTTTTGATTTGTCATTGCAGTGATTTTGCATGATGCTTTGCTTCAAGTTAAGTTCTAACAAATCATTGCTATTTCTTACACCTTTTTTCCCTGTATAATTGCTGTTCTATTCAGCATATGGAAGCAATTTTAATTTTGATAGCAAGAGTGGGCTAAGCTAAAAATAGGAAATGCCTTCTTTCTGTGCACTTAGAAAGAAGGACGCTGAAGGTGGTGTTTGACTTCTTGGTGCACACAGTCTAATATGGAACTACCTGATTCTTCTCCCAAGCACTGATGATAGCACATGAAGTGTCAACATGCAGTTAGATAAAATGATATGACCGCAGCTCAAACTGTTTGTCCCAGTGGTAGCTGTATTTTGTGGTGGCATTGAATAAACTGTATTTAGTAACAGTTGTTCAAATGTATTTAGGATAACATATTTATTATGTCCCTTTATAAATTGTTTGTAACTTACAAAGGAAAAAGCCCACTCTCTTTTTGCTAGTTGTCTTGTTTATATACCATGTGTGTAGCTCTTGTCCTTTTACCAGCTGTAGTGTACAAGCCTAACAGATTTGTTTTTACGTTCAGGTATGATGAACTGATTTCTTAAAAGCCATTTTCTTTTTCCTTTTATAGAGCAAAACTATAGTGAATCTCGGTATCACTTCTTGCACTCCACAGATGGCGAAGGATGTGCAAATATGCTAGTAGAATACTCCTCGTCCAGGGGATATCGCAGTGAGGTGGACATGTTTGTAGCACAGGCAGTACTACAGTAGGTGTTAAAACTTTTTTTTTAACTATTTTGCTGAGATGACACTGTGTTGGAGGCCAATCTAATTTAATCACGGTAACTGTGGGTTAACCATGCATGCGTTTCAAAAGAAACTGTGAAACTGGCCAGAGCTTCTGAAACTCACTTTACGTGGTAACAACAGGAGAAAACCATCTCAAAACTGGTGTTGAATTGGTCAGATTGGGGAGAGAAAAAAAAACCCCGCAACATATTAAGGTCGAAACCTGAAACCATGTTAATTGCTTGAAGAATTAGTGTAATCTGTTTGACCCTGAAAGCACAATTCTTAGCTTTGTTAATACCGCTTTATGTCTGGTTAGGGCTTACCTTGATGTTTTAACTAAGACTGGACCGAAGTAGGCTCTATTTTTACCTTTAGTGTAGTACTCGCTCTCAGTCTCGTTGTCCTAAGAGACAATTTGTCTTGGGTCACCCTGGTCTGTGAGCAGCATGCGATGGTTCTTGGTTTGACAGAGTTGCTGGTGGCTTTCATTTACTTTGGGCATTTATTTTGTAGGAGGTGGGAATGTAAGCTATTATGTGCCTTTGCAGAGCTCATGTACAATTAAGGCTGACAAAGCCAATTTTACTGTGTTTAATCAGCTGATGGCTTTCTTCAGTCAGAGAAAGCAGCTCATGGAGGAGTCTGAGGAGGAGGTGGAGACAGGACTGTGCAGCAGGGAGTCAGGGAGAGAGTAGGTGTTGGGGGAGAGGGAGGAGGTGAGAGCAAGTCTGTCTCTCTTTTGGCAGCGCTGAGCTGTCATATCAGATTTGTCCTGCTTTCCATAGCTGGTTGATATAGATTGCAGTGATTTTGAGCAGTAGAAGATCTTTTATGGAAATCAAGTATATGCAGGACTCTTAAACAATTTTATGGGGCTTTTTTTCTGGAGGGGGGGGGAAATTCTGGGGAGAAGTTACTAGTAAGGGGTTATTTTTTCAGTATTTATACAGCACTACTACTGCATCCTTTAGTGGCCTATGTCTCAAATACTGTAATAAATCCTCTTACATAGCGGTTTATACTCTCATGAAAATAATTGCAGTTCAGCAGTAAGGCAAAAGAGCCCAATGCCCTTGCATATGTGAGGGTACAGAATTAGAGGCCAGCCTGTGACCAAGAATGAGAC